>NC_136487.1:118285182-118372682 GCF_053919585.1 Euprymna scolopes
TTATTTGATTATATACATGTCTATCGTATACTGTACTGTATTTTGTTACTAATTTTTAATATGTACTGCAGAAAATTTTTTGCACCGATATTTTCGAAAGTCATCCTCTCTTTTCGATTGACTAGCCTTAATTCAACCCTTGTCACTTCTGGTTTGGCGATGGACGCAACGGTAAAGACGTCGCTTTTTTTTGTTGTTTTTGTTTTTTCGCGTTCTTTCCCTCCTTCGCGGTACGGGTTTGAGTCTGCCTGCCTATTACCACTTTTTTTTTTTTTTTTGCTCCACACACACTTCCAAACACCCGGGCAATGCCGGGCACCCAGGCTAGTCTAATATATAAAGGACAGTTGTAAGATGTATACACATCTAAAATTAAAAAAAAATTAGTTATTCTTTGAAGATCAACTGGGTAAGATTTTTTGATGGTAGCTTGTTTTTTTGTTTTTTTCCTCAATTTTTTATGTATTTATGCAGCAATTTTCGAAGAAAACAATGTATCTATCTAGTAATTAGTAAAAACTGCTGAGCCATTCCTCGAAATCTTCCGGAAATGACATCATTTCTCTTCAAATGGGGTGAGGAGGGAAAGACACACGGTAAGCTTGGATTTACAAGTGCTATGGAAGTCTCCTTAATTTTAGTTGAGTAGTTTCTGTAGTAGCTCATATAAATGAATTGCACTATTATTTATTTCAGCACATTAAAACTAGAAAAAGTAATAGGTTGGGCGGAGGATCAAGAGAGGATTATGGAAAAGGGCGGAAACTGGGAAAAGGGAAAGAGAGGCGGCGAGAGTGAGAGAGCTAGAGATTTAATATAAATATGTTACATACGCTATTCATCTTTTATTTGGATTTTTCAGACTACTGCTCTCATCTTGAGTGTTATTTTTCACAACATTCCGGTCGATACAACCTCTGACCTTCTTCAGGTGTATTATGTTTCTGTCAAACTCAGGAATCTGCACAGAATTTCGAACAGAACCCTTTTATTTAATCCACGGAGGCGATATGCTCTCGTCCCGTCAGCCATGACTGGGTAGAAGTTCTAAGTAATTAAAGATGAGAACGGTAGTCCAAAGAATTCAAATAAAATGAATAATCGATCCTCATCTAAAAAATTTAAGAAACGCAATCTTCTTTTTAGTTTTTTTTTTTTGTTTTTTGTTTTTTCTTTTTAATATAGCTCCGGGCAATGTCGAGTCGCCCTCTAGTCATATATAACATTACACACAGGCAAATATATACATCCACACATGTGATTAGAGGAATGTACATGTATACGTCCGCACAGATAAAAACTACAGATAGAAACCTAGAAACGCCCAACCACGATTAAATATTCTCCCATCGGAGTTTCTATCTTTTGATGTCAGTTTCGTCTTGCAGAGAAACATCCCGAAACCCACACAAATTTTCCCATCTGATTTGATTCTCCATTCTTTCTTTTCATTTGCTGCATCCATGTTTTATTCTAATCGGAAATCAATGGCTGCCAGATGACGAAGTCGATCTCTTTGCTGAACATTGTACCTGTTATGACTAACCAGACATAATCATATCAGCCCACATAGGCTTTAGCCGTGTGTGTGTGTGTGTGTGTGTGTGTGTGTGTCTATTGTCATATTAAACAAGAAGAACACCCGCCCTAGGATAGGTAAAACCGATCCCCCCCCACACTTACAGAACAGCTTTGCACCACTTTTATATTCCTTTGAAAAGATTACAATCAAAAAGATTAAAATCAAGGTATGATACTAAATCTTATGTCTAGAATCCTTATTCAATTTTTATAAAATAAAATAAAAACATCGCATGATATTATTGATTATAAAAAAAATGTCCAAAATTAAAGGTTTAAGCTTAAGAAGTCTTAAGAAATTGACTTTCAAGGAGTCTTGCTTAATTTACGTGTAAAGACTGTTGATCAACTTCGATACAAATCTAAAATATTTGAATTTTTTTTTAATTGAAGCGTGTGTCAATATTATGCCCCTAAAACCCCTTAAAATACTTGAAAGGCATTAAAATTTGTGGAATTAATATTTTTAAAATGTCATACAGGTCGGAGATATCCGAGTTTTTATGAAAGGCACACCGTTTTTACACATTTTGCAAAAAACTAAATTTAACTAAATATAGATCACATTTGTAACACCCTTACGACTAACAGCTATGTTTCAAAATTCATAATGATCTGTTAATCATTTCAGGAGTGAATCCTGTACATAGAAATATATGACCATGTACACACACACCTTTTTATATAACTAGAAATATGAAGGGGATTGGCAAAATAGTAGCAGTAGCTCCAGCTTAAGATATGGAAAGCAAAAGTGTGTAAATAAATAAATGATGCAAATAAAGAAGAAATAAAAAAAGAAATAGTAAAAAGAATAGAAAGACAAGACAAATATATAATGTCTCAATGTTCAGCATACATATGTGTGTATGTGTGTGCATTTAGTTACACAGAAGTGTTTTTCAATGAGATTGAGGAATTTCTCGGCATGTTTATTTTTAGCATCTGATTATAAGGTGGTGTAAACCAACTGATGTTTCTCTTTCTTTTATTTTATTATAATTTTTGGTGTCTTGTTTCTTATTTAATCTCGATATAATTGTACTCACTATTTTTAAAGCTATGTTGTAAATATCACTTGAATTTTTAAATACGTTTTCGTCGAACGTGTCCACATTTGATAGAACTAAGAATGTTTTATGACTGATTGGGGCGTGAGTGTATTTTGAGTAGGTATACTGGACTAGCATTATCCTTGATATGGGTAGCATGTATTTTTTATTTAAGTTGAAAGTGACATCTAAAAATGTACGTTATTTTTATGCTATTTAATAGTCTATTCTTAGGCCTATTATTTAAAATTTGCATATGCGTAATTTTCTTAAAATTTTCCCCATTTGACCTTATTGAAATCCCTTAATATAGCCAATTTATTATCTCTATATAGACCTGTATTATCAAATATGTTTTAAAGGTACATAGAATATATAACTCCACAAGATCCAATAACTATCTCTCTCTCTATCTATCTATCTATCTATCTATCTATCTATCTATCTATCTCACAAAACTACCAAAGACATTAGCAACACAACAGCAGCAATAGGAAGGTGACGGTGGCTAAGTGGTTAACGACACAGACTGACAACTGTGTTGACTTCAAATCAATTCGTTCAGCAGAAACACTTTCACCTAGGGACGTTAGCAAGCTTCACGTGACCCCCTCCTATAAGTACACGCTGTAAGTATCCAATGTCTTTCTTGGAAGAATTCTAACGAGAAAGATACCCTGTGAACGAATGATAACAATGCTGATCTGATTCAGATAAAATAAATGACATTCAACAACAGCAACAACAACCAATCAAGTAACGTCAACAACAACAACAACAACTTCACTACCATTAACATCATCAACACGACCACCACCATCCAAACACTCGCACTATATGACACATAATATCTTTTCAGAATTAATTAGAAGGGCAATTAGAGTGATATCAATAAGAATAAACAAACGCTGATTAACATAAAAAAAATGGGATGCTGATCTCGTGATAAGAAGGGGAGATAATTAGTAGATGACTATTTCCAATGTTATTTTGTCTTGCCCATCTGACTTCTATTACATTTTATCCTCGTTTTGTATAATGAAACTTTGTCAACTCGAAGGTAAATTAACTTATATATATATATATATATATATATATATATATATATATATATATAGTGCCGGCAAAAAGAACACTAGAATATTTCAGTTAAAAGTCAAATATGAACATATAAAATTATAGAAGAATAAAAGGCGAATCAAATGAGGTATAGTTTGTTTAAACAAAAAATTACAAGTGCGGACTTTCTTTTCGCCTATATATATATATATATATATATATATATATATATATATATATATATATATATATATATATATAAATGAAATCAAAAGAATGTAGTGTTTATCTGATATACGCAATGGTAAACTTTAATCCAAGATAAATACTAGTATTTATATATATACAATTTAATCCCAACCGAATAAAAAAGCTCAATACGCAATTGAGAGTAGGGCTTATTATATGAGAAAGAAAATTAAAACTGTAAGTTAAAATTTACAACCAAAATTTATTGTTTGACTGAATATACCAAAAAACAATTTACAAAGTCCTTATTCCGCATAGTTTCAAAGAATGCTATTCTTACTATTCTTCTCATCAGAGGACAGAAAGAAATCAGCAAATCATATTTACTAGCATTGCTACAAATATAATTTGCTGATTTGTTTCTGTCCTCTGATGAGATGAATAGTGAGAATAGCATTCTTTGAAACTCTGCGGAATAAGTATTTTATGTTACAAGCAAAAGGTTTGTAAATTGTTTTTTGGTATATTCAGTCGAACAATAAATTTTGATTGTAAATTTCAACTTACAGTTTTAATTTTTCTCCCCCCCCCCCCAGTTGACCTGTGCATACAGTTCACTTGCCACTGGTATTTAACAATGTCGACTCAGGAGAGCTTTTAAAGTATGATAATTACCAAAAGTTTGATTTCTCTACATCAAATGTTGAAGGCTTTGCTTCATGAAAATCGCTCCAGACAAGGCACGAAGCCACTTGATGTAAGCAGCTAACAAGAACAAAAGATGATTATCACAAAGACAGGAGATGCCTATTGGCCTTAGTCTTGAAAAAGTCCATAGGTAGAAAGAAAACAGTCAGCAGGAAGAGAGTTCTACAAATCTGCAGTTCATGGAAAAGAAGCTACTGGAATAGGAAGCTGAATTGCAATGAGATATTAAAACTGCGAATTGATTGAGACTTGTAATTAAACAAACTACAAGTAGAACATTACATTTTCGTATGATCGGTGACATTCATTAGACATATTTCTACCAATATTTTATTTAATTTTCGATTTTTGAGTAATTATCAAAGGTTAGCATGTTTGTTATGAGACTGCCATTTTTTTTAAATTCTAACTCAACAGGTATAACATTAGTTTTGTTTAGAAGTAAGTAAACACTTTAAAATATGTTAAAACGAAAACAACTTATCCAGTTAGGTAGAAGAGTAACTTGCTTTTGGTGACATTTATTTGTTGTATATTTATTTTTTTCCACATCTTTTTTTGGGGGGGGTTATTCGTTGGTTATTGTTAAAACTGCCTCATTATTAACCGTGATTGATGTAGAATGCACCATGGAATTTCCATGGGGTCCAAGTAGTATGAATTATTTTCATTGATTTTATTGTTTAGTAGTCATCAATTAACAGGCGGTAAAATCGTTTGAGTTTGTTTACGTTTCAGATGACGAGTACTGAATTAGATTAATGTAAAAGAAGAAGCGCACAAGCCAGCGATGCGCCCTCTGCAGGAGGTATGTAAAAGCAGGGTTTCTTTGATGCTATAGGAGTTATCTTCTCTTGGTCTTTTAAGGAGATGATTTCTCTCCATAGGTGGCACTGTTGCAAAGTACTTTATGATACAAGCAAAAGGTTAAACTTGTTATTCGCCAGAATTTACTTGATACTTCCACTGCAACAAGGTGTGGCACAAGGCCAAGGGGTGCGGGTAAAACCAGTTCCCTCCCCCAATTCAGGTATGAAAACACCTAAGAGCGTTCTCAGATAGGGGCACACTAGGCGATCAGTAATAACTTAACTACCACTTGGAAAAGAGTAGGAAGGGTGCACTTCTAGGACCAAGCTGGACTTTACCTTAAATAAGGTTTTGGTGGTCCAGAATAGGTGATAGGTTGCCAGAATTAAGCCAAGGATGAACCGGCTGAAATTGTGATTGGATTTCTGTATAGTATTCCTGCTGGAAAAATGGTTGGATCCTTCTACTGCTCCAGAAAGTATCTCATTCCTGACGCAATCCTCTACCTATGCAAAAGCTAAGTACATCCTAAGATGGAGTACTGCTGCCACATTTGGAAAGGAGCTGCTAAGAGTAATCTTTCCTGCCTTGACAGGGCCCAAAACCCATCTTCAAAATTTAGTGAGTAAGGACTTTTTTTTTCACAGAAGAGACGTTGTGAATACATCTCAGTTCTAGTGTTATTTTCATGGCACGTGTGTTCGACTGAGCAATTTATAGTCCCCCCCCCTTGTAAAACATTCACAGCAAATACTTGTCTAGCTACAACAACTGTCAACGATTCTCTCACTCTGAATCTATGCCTACAACAAAATTAAAATTCGATGAGACTTTTCCCTAGAACTGTCCGTCTGTAAAACACAATATCGTGGGGCTGCTTCCCATCTTACTATAACATAGCCGTTTTCAAGTCTAATGTAAGTAAGTTCTTGTTGAGCCGTCCTCTTATATAATTAAACCCTACTGAAGTTCCACGATTACTGATCATCACAGTGTTGTTTTACCATCTACCTAACAATCATTAATCCTTATCCTAGAGTGGCCTCCAGGCCTTGATAAGCAGTAATTAAAAAAAGACAAGGGTAAATCATAATTGACGATGTCTGCTTCGACATAACCTCTCGCACCTTTTATATTTGCTATTGTTACAGGAAATTTAACAGTTTCACTAGCTTTTACCTTTTTATTTTTTTTTTACAAAGAAATCACCACTTATCAAGGCCCAGAGGCTACTCTAGATTAAGGGTTAAAGAGTGTCCATTGGTCAAAAGGACAATATCATAGAAATCGTTAGAATGTATTATTACTCATCGGAATATTGCTCTCATCTTGAGTTTGATTTTCACAACGTTTTGGTTGATGTAACCGCCGACCTTTTTCAGGTGTATCTTGTCAAACTCGGGAATGTTTCTGTCGAACTCAGGAATTTGGACGGAATTTCGAGTGGAACCCTTTATTTACTTTACGAAGATAGCATGTTCTTGTTCCGTCAGCCATGACTGGATAGAGGTCCTAAGTAATTCGCAAATGTATTTTTTTTAGTCGCCCACACTGAGGATTGAACCTTCAACCTTCAGGAGAATATCACTTTTTATAATTGATTTTTCCCAGTACTCTAACCACTGCACCACGGGTCCTCCTGAAGAAGGTCAGAGTTTACATCGCCCGAAATGTGAAAATCACACTGAAGATGAGAACAGTAGTCGGATGAATAATACGAGTAATACAAATAACTAATCCTCATCTCAAAAATTCACTTTTGGAGATATAGTTCTTGATGAGCCGTTCCCCTTAAGTAATCCAATTTACCAAATTTACACTTCTAACGATTATGACATTTGTCATAATCGTTAGAAGTGTAAATTTGGTAAATTGGATTACTTAAGGGGAACGGCTCATCAAGAACTATATCTCCAAAAGTGAAGTTACTTTTTGAGACAAACAAGTCACAAAAAAAGTTAAAATCAAGGGCAGGTTCCATATCTTTTCCTCAACTTGTGGAACCTTCAGATCTGAATATTATTCATTATTCAGACGCCACCTACGCTTGTTTGAAGAATGGATCTTCACAGAATGGTTTTATCATCCTTGTTTGTGGCAAGATGGACAGAATATGCTGATCATCAAAAAAAAAAAAAAACTTGATTGTGTAACAAAAAGTTCATTAGCCTCAGAAACTCTTACACTTAATATATTGATAGCTGCCATATTTCAAGAGATATTCAGACTATCTAGATTGCATGAAGTTCTTTGTAAAATAGACAATTCGTCTCTGGTAGAGATTTTAAAGTCATCAAATCTTGTGAGTGAGTGGACATGGCCAGACTAACGGAAATGATGGTGAAGAAGGAAATTCAAACTGAATGGATCAGGAGCTGCAAACAGGCTGCAGATAATCTGACAAAGAGATGATCCTCTTCTGAATTGCTGAGTGGCGGTACCAACAGCCAGAAGTTTAAACATTAAATTTGAACAAACATCTCACTGCACAACTCCTCACTGACCCCTTATAAATCTGACCCCTAATTCCCATTAGCCAATGGCAATAGATTTTTCTATTAGTATGATCCACCTTGATATAATTTTGGAAAAGGGATATATATCGTTTGAAATAGCTGCGCGGTCATGCTTTAGTTCGAGTAATAAATCTGGTATGTTGCTATATAAACGAGTATCATCGTCGAAGCATAGTTCTTAGTGAGAGGCTTGCGTAACTTTCGACCTCTCTCTCGACTGTCTTTACCAGTCTATTTATGGCTTTTTCCTGCCGTTTCACAAAAAAAATTTTTATTCTAAAACATGTTTTGATATTTGGCAAATTATTATATATCATTAGAAAGCACCTATTCTGTTCTACAAGATAACGATCATCGTTTTTTGCTCGTAATATTTTCTCGTTTTTCAGAACCGTCAAATGGATTGTCAAGTAGATAAAAAATCACATTATCGACACCTTCTTTTCGACTTTAATCGAGCTTGAAAAGCGAGTAAAATGACCAAGGATATTTGTGCCGTATATAGAGAAAACGCTGAGAGAAATGTTCGAGATGGGTTTACCAGATTCAAACAGTAATTTTGACCTCAATGGCGTTCCTCGTTCCGGAAGACCAATCAAGATAGATGAAGACCAACTCAGGATTCTTTTGAAGGAAGATGGCCATCAGACATGTAGAGAATTGGGTGAAAAGATGAAGAGTGATTTTGCGACAATTTCACGCCACCTTCAGTCGATGGGGTTCACACAAAAACTTGGGTCCCACAGGAACTTATATTTACTGTTTAAATTCTTTGATTTTCTTTAAAAAAAAACAAAAAAAAAACAGCCGGAACTTATGCAACAACCTAATATTTTTTAATATTAGGAGAAACATTTCCGGAAGAATTGGGATTTTTCCATTTTTTTATCCCATGTAAATCGGATTTCCGTAGAAAAAGATGAATATATCACTATCGGATACTTAGGTTGTTTTCTTCCTCAGAACGTGATGTAAGATCGTATGGGTTCCGTTTTCCGTTGAGTTAGAAATTCTCTTCTTTTAATAATTTCATATATAGCTTTAATACTTGTGCTATATACGAAGTGTTGGACAATGAAGACGAGCTGTCTCCAATTTTTCTTTTTATTCTCACCTTTCATCTCGTTTGAGATGAAGATAAGAAAACTTTGATGCTTTTAACTTTTAATAAAGATAAGTAGGAATAAAGAAAAACTTTTTAAAAACTGAAATGTAATAGATATTCATCTTTTCTCAACTAAGAATTATTGCTGGGAGTGATGTAACAATTATAAGTACATCCGAGTCTTTCCTCCTTGCAATATTTTAATCGGTTTGTAACACTATAGGTCGGTCAATAGCGTGACCGATCCACGTGTTACGTAAATGTCCTGGAAACGGTAGCAGACTGAGGCATGTCTGGAAACGGTACTAGACTGAGACATGTCTGGAAACAGTACTAGACTGAGACACGTCTGGAAACGGTACCATACTATGACACGATGGCCAGTCAGTAGAATCTGTCGGTTAGACGTCTTTTTGTCAGGGCGAAGAGTAAAAGCATCCCTAGGATGTTGGGTGTGGCTGGCTCCTTCACTCTCTCAGGATTACGTCTTCATTCTGGTGATATTCTAGCTGAAATTTTCTTCAGGTTGGGGTTCCTTTGACTGGAATGGTTTCAGGCATCGTTTCGACATTTAAGGCAAACATAACACAACACACAACACAATTGTAACATACACATGTGAAATCTTAACTATTTTATTTTACAATGGAGTAAGCTTTTCTAACATTCAATATTTTTTAAGAGATTAAAACATGATTACCTTAGTAAAAAAATTAGGTTTTAAACAATTTGGTTCAATTTTACAATCAAACGATACCGTAATAATTAAATTCAATTCTCTAAATTCTATTTAAAAAATATAGTAATATGGTAAAATAAATAAATAAATAAATAAATAAATAGATTAATAAAAACAGCTGCATAATTAAACAAGCGAAAGAAAAAGAAAAAGAAAAACTCTCCCAAGCAACGTCGGATAGATGTAGTTAGTGAATGATATGCTTTAGCTACTAAACAAATAACTCAGACAAGCAAATAAATTTATTTCCATTTATCTATTTATTTGTGATCTCTGTAGTGGAATGGGGCCAAAAATGTTTGGTAACGTTCAACGCTGCCAAGATAAAGCTCGTTTCCTTTAATAATTACATGAAACCTTACCAACCACCAATAGCTATGGCTAGAGATACTTTACCTGAAAGTCCTCCGTTCAAACTCTTTGGCTTAACGTTCACAGGAAACATGAGTGAGAACAGATACATCGAGATCATTGCCAAGGCTGCTGCAAAGAAGGTGGGCTCTCTCTACTGTGATAGAAAGCCTGAAAGTATCCTATACTTCTACAAAGCCACCATTCGTCCATGTATGGAGGACTGCTGTCACATTTGGGCTGGTGCATCTGCTACTAGCCTCTCATTCCTGGACTGGGTCCAAAAGAGAGTCGCCAACCTAATAGGTCATGAACTGTCATCTAAGCTTCAGCCCCTGTCCCATCGATGAAATGTTGCATTCTTCTGCTTGTTTTACAATGCTTAGACGAACTACAAGTCCTTATACCCCCCTTTGACGAAAATACTCCCAACAAACCCGACAAGCAGCGAAGTCCCATCCCTACACAGTAGGGATCCCTAGATGTAAGAAAGCCTTCTACTTTAATAGGTTCTTCCTCAGAACTGCAAGACTTTGGAATTCTCTTTCGGTTTCCTGCTTCCCCAACTGTACTGACATGCAGAAATTCAAGTGGTGTGTGAACAGACATCTTGCTGCTCAACTCCCTACATAGTATCCCTGCAACTTAGTAGCCTCCTACATCAAAGTGGCAATGTGCCTTATTTGGAGTGAAAATGCAATAAAAAAAAATTTGGGTTAAATAATTAAATATTTAATATATAACATATAAGCATTTCAAGTTATCATAAATAAATAAAATATTCGTTATGAGTAACGTACAAAAAAAAAAATGTAATATGCGACTGCAACCGAGATTGAACTCACTACATGTTTTTGTAGTGTAATTCAAATCTTGTCCATAGCTGAATACTTGATGCTTCACAATGGCTATTAAGGGTATTTTTTTTTTTATTGTGACGGCATCACTAGATGGGTTGCCCAGCACAGCTTAAGAGAGGCCCATCTACCCTTGAAAGAAGGATAGGCTGCGCCAGTTTCTCAACCTAGCGTTTTATCTCACGGTACAGACAGTGCCTCGCCTTCCCACATGGTCATCCATCTGGTACTGGCCAAGCTCAACGTTGCTTAACTTCAGTGATCTGACAAGAACCGGTGTGTTAATGTGATTGTGTCATATTGAGAAACATAAGCAGTGGTTGCCATTGTGCTTTTCCTTGGAGTAAGGTACTAGACGAGACCAGAAATGCAACAACTGCTAAATTTAATAGTCAATGTGTGAAATTAAAGTTTTAAATCCGACAAGATAATTTTATATGTTAGAAAAGATCAAATAAGATTACAAAACAAACTAAAGCAAACTGACCATATATATATACAAGTTAGAAAAGCATTTCATCCAGGGCATGAAAATTGTTAAACAAAAGTTTTTACTATAGGCTTTAACAATAAAGGTACAAGATTCAATTTGAAATTTATTTATTTTCAAAGTGCGCTTTGATAAATTTTACAAAGTAAGGTATAAAAATTTAATTTAAATTGAATCAAAAAATTACCTTGGATTTATTTTATGTAATGTACATTCTGTTGCACTTTAAAAAAAAATCATTGAAAATTTTATATCTATATCATTAATTGCTAGATGAAAGATAATTATACATTACATAAAATAAATTCAAGGTAATTTGTGGATTCAATTTAAATTACATTTTTATACCTTACTTTTCCCTGTTTCAGTTTGTATTTCTCCTCACACCACAACTCATTTTTGCAACTCCCTCTTTGTAATGCAGGTTTGAATAATGAGAAAATCTGAATTTTTTTAACAAAAACTTTAAAATAACTTTTTTAGATTAAATTTTTTAAAACTTCTTTCAGAATAGAAAATCTTTACAATTTAATAAGGAACATATTTCATATAGGTTTCATTAACAAATATTGAGTACATAACGAGAAAAATACAGATGAAAATTACAAAAGGACTGTATAACTGGTTATGATCAATAGTAGTCCTTGCCAGCGAAAGTCTTTGTTATTGTTATTCTATTATTATTATTATTATTATTATTATTATTATTATTATTATTATTTAAAACATTTTGTGTCTTGCTCTTTCGCGTGAGGACTAATATATATATATATATATATACGCGGGGTTTTTTTTTTATATTCAAAAGTAATGGACTAATGAATTCAACGAGGTTGTTAGATAGTGCTCAATAAAAAGAGCTGATAATACTTGTTTATTGTTATATAAACATGCTCACATCCCGCTGTTACAAATAGCCACTTGTTTCAGATAGCACTTCCCTATTAATGATATATTACATAAAATTTTCAATGAAAATACAATAAAACTTAGTTATAGCTGTAATGAAAACCTTGAAAAAATAATTAAAAAACATAATAACAAAATATTAAACAAAAATAGCACACCCATTGCTACCGAAAGTTGTAACTGTAGAATTAAATCAAAATGCCCTCTTAAAGGAAATTGTCAAATTACTTCTGTAGTGTACCAAGCAACTATTTCTACTAAGGAAAATCCGAATGAAAAAAAATATTACATAGGAATGACAAATAACAATTTTAAAGAAAGATTTACCGGTCACAAGTGCTCTTTTGAAAATAATGAGTACAAAAATAGAACTTCCTTGTCTAAATATTACAATGAACTAGTAGAGCAAGGTTACTCCCCAATAGTAAATTGGAAAATTTTAAAGAAAGCGAAAACCTGTTCATCTTTAAACTCGCCTTGCTACCTATGTCTTTATGAGAAATTATTTATACTTACTTTTAGAGAAAGAGATAAATTATTAAATAAGAAGCACGAAAATTCAATTCATTGCAAACATTATAAAACCCATCTTTTAAGTAATTTAGTTTAGATATAAAATTTAAATAAATTAAAAATTGTCACTGATTTCTATAATTTATTAATATTCTATTAATATACTTTCTCCTCTCCTGATTTCATTCTTTACTTCTCCTATCTTATATACCTGTGTGTCTATGTGTATATGTATGTGTCTATGTATTTATTTTATGACCTTGTGTACTTAGATCTATATATTTCTATATTATTTGGTATACCCTCCCATGTTTATTCAATCCATTTGTATGTTTCTATGTGTGTATGCATCTATCTGTACCCTTGCCAAATTATTTGTATTCTTATGTATTTCTATATATATAATTTATGTAAATTATACATATTTATGTGTGTGTATATATGTGTGTGTGCGTTGTTGTTTATTAGTATATGATTGTGTGCATATATTTGTGTATTTTTTTGTATGTATGTGTATACATAAGATTACATATATATATGTATATATGTATATATATGTGTGTATGTATATGTATATATATATATATATATATATATATATATATATATATATATATATGTGTATGTATATGTGTATGTATATATATATATGTATATATATGCTTATTAGTATGTCGGTTGGTTCTCTGTGAGTATATACATATGTATCTTATTTTTAATTTGGGTACTATCTACCTGTGCGTCGCTATTTTTGAGTATTTCGTTGATTTAATTACCTCTTTTGCCTGAATATATTTATAGGTAAGTGTACTTGTATCTGTGTTATTAGTAATCTGGTATTGAATGTATTATTTTGTGATTTAATATGACTTTATATCTATACTTATATAGCTTAAACTTCCAACTTAATAGTATAGTTACACCTTGACTTATGTGCATGTATATGTATATATATATATATGTATATATATATATGTGTGTGTATGTGTGTGTATATTTGGGTATATATATGTGTGTGTGTGTATATATATATATATTTGTATTGTATTCTTTTTTTATATACATAAATATTAGTAGTTTTTTATTTATAATTATTGGACCTATTTAATTTATTTAATCCCCTCTTATGGCTAAATATGTTATATTAAAAAGATAATAAATATTAATTTTATTCTGTTTTTATTATTATTATTATTATTATTATTATTATTATTGTTGTTATTATTATTATTATTATTATTATTATTATTATTATTATCACTATTATGTTTATTGTTATTAATTATAATTTTAATATTGTTTTATCATTATTTTATTCTTTTATTCATATATTTATCTAATAAAAACGCGAAAACTTTAAACTTATATCATTTAGCATAAAGGGCCTAATTAATGGTAGACGTATGTTTGAATTGCGTTGATTTTACTCGTGGACGTATGTAAGAGGATAAATATGCTAGCCGAATACATTCACTGCCTTTTTTGACACGTTCATTTCTGACGCTTGGATTGTATCTTCTGTTTGTATTTGTAATAATATGTTTCATTACTGAATTGTATAATCGTTCATAAATTGGTTGACACGCAGGTTTTTTCTTTTTCTTTTTCTTTTTCTATATACTGTCAAATTCTTACTTTCTCTCTTTCCCTATTTAACTAGATCTCATTATTCTTTCCTTTTCCTTCTAGTTTTTATTCTCTTTATTATAACCATTTATTTCTTTTTTCTTTTCTTCTCCATATCATATATATATATGTATATGTATATATATATATATATATATATATATATGTATATATATATATATATATTCTCTCTTCTTTTTCTCTCTATTTTGTTTTCTCTATATTTTCTTTCTCTATTTCTGTCTCTATTCCTTTTTCCTCTTCTCAATCACTCTCTCCCCATTGTAATTTTTTAACTTTATTTAAATTGCCTCTCCCTTTTTACTTTTTTTATTTAATTAAAGTCCTGTGTTTTAAGTTTTTTAACTCCAACTTCTAAAGAGTTCCTACCTAAAATAAAAATCCATTATTCATTGAACTTTTGAATAGTCAAGTCGCTGCCTGATGATATCTGTTGTTTGATTGAAACAAGTGGCTATTTGTAGCAGCGGGATGTGAGCATGTTTATATAACAATAAACAAGTATATATATATATATATATATATATATATATATATATATAAACAATTGTTCGGTTTCTTTGTTTAATAAGTAGGGCTAGGACAACAGCATATTCTTTTCATTGTTTTGACTCTTGGGTGTGTATCCATTGATATCTTATATGCTTTTATATAGAGTGACGTGGTTCTCGGTTAATTAACTGTGTCGGATATATACTCGAGAGTCAAAACAATGAAAAGAATGTGCTGCTACTATAGCCCTAATAATAAGAATTAGTTTGTTCTTGAAATGAAAGGAACAAAGTAGTTTAGGTCAGAGTTTCCCAAACTTCAGGATACCATTGAGCCCCTGAGCAGGGCAAAGGTTTTTCAGGGAACACTAACAAGATAATTTCTAAAATAAATATGAAAAACAACGATTTCAAATTTTAACACTAAATAATGATAATGTTTACAACCATTTTTTGTTTTTGATTAATCAAAAATTGTTGCTTTTTTTGTTAATTATATTTTCGTGAAGCATCCTGAAACTCTTTACACCTGTAGTTATATATCATATATCTTCCCAATAAAAAAGATTAATAATTAAATGTGTACATACGGTTGGAACAAATCCACGGCAGGAACATTTTCATAGCAATCACCGTTTTCAACACCCACGTGTATCGGACCATGCATAGAAAAGACGACATGATTCCATTTCCATTTGATGAAAACCGGTTTTCTTTTTTTGTTGTAGACCATATACTAGTTGTGTACAAATACCAAGAGCGATAAGAACCCTCTATCATGTCTAAAAGTAACACAATATTCAACAAGCAAGATTGGAGATGTGCCACTGTACACCTTATCCTCTCTACCAATCCAAGTTATGACAACAGGACTATTGTCAACACTCCCAAAATGCATCGCTGGAATGCCACGAATAACGGGGATGTGCCCAGAGTGATGAAAACAAAGTTTCCGGCCATGGTTATGGTCTTTGGTGTGGTTTCAAGTGAAGGCTACATCATGCCACCTCACATCTTCGAAGTCAGCTTGAAAATCAACACCAAAGTGTATCTAGATGTGTACCTGGATGTACAATCAAGTGGCTGGTAGCAGACCCTGAGTATGGTAGCAGGAGTTGGCACCGGCCCACACAAGTCCAAAGTGACCTAGGTTTGGCTTCAGAAAGAGTGCTACGACTTTGTACCCTTGCCTCTTTTTTTTTTTTTTTACAAAGAAATCACCACTTATCAAGGACCAGAGGCCACTCGAGGATAAGTGTTAAAAAGTGTACATTGGTTAAAAGGACAATATCATTACGCTTGGTAAATTTGACGCTGAAGGAGTGGGGGGGCGTGTTAAGAATTAGTTAGAAATGTTAGGAATACAAGCCTCAAGAAAGAAAGAGAGAGAGGGAGAGAGAGTAAATTTTTTTTTTGTTTTTAGTAGGCATCTAGTTCGAGCTTATTAATTTTTGTTTTTAATATATTTTAAGTTTTTAGAAAGAATCGATTAGGAAACTATTTCATTAACATTTTCTATTTTGATAAATATCAAAGATATCCCCAAATCTTACTTTACTAATATGAATGCTCACGTTTTAGTTTTTCTATTTATTCTACCTCTGATTGAAGTTGTTCAATTTTCTTATTGAGTCTTTCTATCTCCTTGTCTTTCTGCTTGAAAACAGCAATGTCTTGGTCAAGCAGCTGCTGATTATAAGCATACCAATGCAACTTCTTCTTCATCTCGTTCTTCCTTTAGTTTTGATTCAATTACATTGAATTCTTCCAACTTTCCATTCTTCACTTCTTGTAAAGACTGCCTCATGTTTTCTTTTTGATGAATGAGAAAATTAATCTGTGATTCAAGTTTTCGTTTCACTGGCCCTCCTCTCCTTCTACGACCTATACTTCGTTTGGTCATATGTCAAGAACATCATCAACATAACCTCCCACAACACTAAAGCCAGCTTGATCGTCACCCTCCGCTGAGTATTCGTCAAGCTTCAACTGGCACTTGTGGAAAAGGCATGCTCCCAGGTCCGGAACCACATAGAGGTGGTGATTAAAGCTGAAGGCAACTACGGTGAATAGATGTCAGCTCTACTACATAATCAAGTTACCTCGATTGATTATTCCAATAAAAGTTTTAAAATAAACCTGTAGTGTTCTTTTCTTTAGAGCGACAAATTTATCGTTCCACCCTGTATTGTTAATTTAATAAAAATGTATACAACATTAGTCAGTTAACATTTCCAAGGTCAAGTGGATTCTAAGTTAACCTCAAAGATTCTACGATGATAAAAGCCTAGTTACACCTTTATGTATCTCATTGGACAACTGATGAGATTTTCTTTTGTGATTCAAACACAGTCATAGAGTTTAGTCTATTTCAAATTATAAGTCCTGACGCTTTGATGCAATATTGAATTTAAAAAAAAAAATAGGTTGCATTTAATAAAACAAAAGAAAAAACACCAAAAAAATAATCAAACGGCAAATAGACTCACATTAAACAAATTGCAACGTTTATAGGATCCTTCCTGTCAGTAACAGATCACTCCCTTTCTGATCCATAACATGACATTCCAATATGTCTATCTTTTTTAAATCACCAATAATCAGAGAATTGTCTAGTTTCAATGAATTGTTATAAAATCCATGCAATAAATGTTAAGAGTGGCCCCCAAAATACTATCCATGATATCGTTCATGAAATTTACAACACTTTCTGCAATCCAACCATATATTTCTGACTTGTCCAAAGTTTAAATCAGGAATGTCTTGTATAAGTAAAAAAAGAAATGCAAATTGACTGATCATGGCCTTTGGTTAACATCACAAGAGGAAATTGAGCATGAGTCAAACACAAAATCGAGTACACTCAACATCAAGTACACTCAACATCAAGTACACTCAACATCGTCTTACCATCAACGTTTACCCTGTGAACTCAGAGTATGGGAAATTCCTTAATGCACAAAACAAAATCACTGACAAAACAAAAATACCCTAAGGGTAAGGATAATGAGTAAACGTTGGATAAAATGATGGTTAAAATTATTACGAACTTGCCAGGATTCGAACCTGGAATCTTCTGATCCGTAGTCAGACGCGTTATCCATTGCATCACAAGTCCTGTCCGTATGCCGAAAGATGTTACTGCGACTGTATACAGACAGTGCTAAATTCCTTTGACATGTGTAGGCAATTTTTTCGACAATGAACGAAACGGCCCAAAAACCCTTATTTCAGGCTTTTTGTGTGACTCGATGTTGTTCGTTACGAACCATATATAGATAAGGACAATCTAGGGACTTACACCTTTCAGGGGAAAAAGAATTTTTCAATTTGGTGCATCCGTTCGAAAGTTTTATTGGCATATATACACACACACATGAATAAATAAATAAACATTTAGAATTTTATTAATAGTATAAAAATTTCATAAGTCAACCATTTATGAGCTCGTTGATAAATGGAATCAAGTTATAGGGAGCAAAGGTTGTTATGAATAAAGATTTTTAAAAACACAGTTTTTCATTTGCGAGATGAAATTTTAAATCAACAAAAACTTTTGTACTAAGTTAATGCATAATAATAATATACTAATGCATATATAATCATCCGACTGTTTCACTGTATCACAGCCCTTCAGTGTTGCTAAACTTGAGTTGGGATTGAAATTCGACTGTCTAGTAAATGGTCCATGCTCCGATCCATTTAACTGTTAGTCACTTGCTGGATGGATATATCTACACTGGTAGCTAAATTGAATATTGAAATGCTCACATCTTTGGTTCTATGAGACACACCTACATGAAAATTTGCAGGCTTTGTTAAGATTATGATACTATTCTATGGTTAAAATTTTATGAGAATTGGTAAAAAAAACTATATTTTCAAACCAATAAAATACACTCAAATTTGTCTACATTTGTATACAGGGTCTTGGCAAGCCAGTTTTAGTTTGGCTACTTTGGGATGAGTTTTACTTTTTTTTTTTTTTTTTGGTTGGTTGTCTCCCCTCTGGCCTTGCCAGGCCACTAATATATATATCCATACATATATACATATATATATATATATAGATATTCCCCCAAAACCTCTGGCCTTGATGGAGGGGAGACTAAAACTTGCTAATATAATTTCAAATGATCTGAAATAACAGCAAACTTCCATTATTTTTAATTTCTTTATCTTATTCTTTCTTTTTAATATTTATATCACATACATATTAATGATAAATATTTCATAAGTTATATATCTCCTCTTTTATTTTTATACATAAAGTAAATTTCACAGTGTATAAGGATTATTTGATACTGGAGATATTCATAATCGTACCCTATTGCCAAGAAGGAAACTATAACATACGAGAAATATATATATATATATATATATATATATATATATATATATATATATATATATATGAGAAATGTTCGGCAGATCGAGAAAATCAACAGAAAAATGAAGAAAACATAAAACTCTGTCATATTTTAGCAAGACTTGCTTCGATAACGACTTGCTGCCAATATATATATATATATATATAGTTATAAAATATATATAGCGATTAAGCTACACTGAATATTCTGCATTTCATCCACTCTAGAGCTCGAGCTACGATATAGCTAAAAATGTCTTCTCAATTATTAAATCATTTCTCTCTGATAGGTTCATAAGAGTAGTAGTTGATGGGCAAAAATCAGAAGCTCACAGTATTAATGCTGGAGTCCCTCAGGAGTCCATCCTGGGCCCAACTCTCTTCCTGATTTACATCAATGACCTCCCAAATCACATCCTAAGATCATTTGTAGACATTTATGCTGATGACATTACCATCTATGGCAACACATCAAAGGCTGTAAACGACCAAGTTCTCGCTGATTCTCTCTCCTCTGATCTTAAGCATGTGGTGCAATGGGGAAAGAGGTGGCTGGTTACTTTTAATGCATCTAAAACCAAGCTTCTGTCTTTACATCATCAACACTCTGATCCTCATCTGGCATCAATTGAAATGAATGGCTCTCCTCTTGGGGAGGCTCGATGCTTTGACAAGCTTCTTGGCTTCACCTTTACTCTTAATCTGAAATGGAATACGTACATTAAATCCATTTCCAAGGTCGCTAAAAAAATAGTGGGATCCTTCTACCACTCCAGTAGATATCTCACTGCTGATGCAATTCTCTACCTATATAAGAGCCAGGAACATCCAAGCTGGAATACTGTTGCCACATTTGGGCAGGAGCTGCTAGAAAGATCTTATCCTGCCTTGACAGAGTTCAAAATAAACTTTGAAGCTTAGCGGGGGATACCCTTTTCTCTTCCCTGCAACCTCTCTCCTACAGAAGTGATGCTGCAAGTCTGTTTCTGCTTTATCGTTATTTTCATGACAAGTGCTCGTCTGAGCTCCAATCTATGGTTTCCTCTTGCCAAGCTTTCATGAAAAACACTCGTTTAGCTGAAACCACTATCAATAATTTCCCCCACTCTTTATTTGTGTCTAAACCTAAACCTAGGTTACATGAACAAAGCTTCTTTCTTAGAACTGCACACCTGTGGAACTCTGTTCCGTTTGTCTGCTTTCCAGCTGACTACAATTTGGTTGTCTTCAAGTCCAATGTAAACAATTTCTTGATGAGCCATCCCCTTAAGTAATCCAATTTACAAAATTTCCACTAATAACGATTACTACAGCATTTTCCATTGACTACTGTATACTCAATAACCCTTTCCCTCAAGTGTCCTCCGGGCCTTGATAAGTGGTGACTCCTATGTAAACAAAAAAACCATTAGGCCAGCTTGTCAAGTCTGTAAATCAAAAATCCGTTGATTATAAAAGTTGAGAGTTGTCCTCACACGCACACATTCTTATGTTCTTTTTCCTGATTTCATTTGGTATCTTCATTTTAACACCCTCTTTTTCTTTGATCTGTTATTTTAAAAAGAAAACGTTGCATATTTTCACTCCTCCACAACCTGATGATTTTTCTTGAAGCTCCATTTTACCATGCGCATTTATATTTATGTTTTCCCATGCATTACCATTTCGGATTTTTTCTGTTCTGGATTTTACCACCTTTCCCATTGGATTTTTATCATATCCTTTTTCGCCCTTTTTTCCATTTCTTGCTTTTTCAATCCCCTCCAAACTGTTAAATGACCTTTTATTATTTGTTTCCTGTGGTGCAAAACTTATTGTATATTCTGCAAAACTCTTCCCTCTGATGAGAAGAATTGCTCTGTTCGAAACTCCATGGAATAAGGGTTTTCTTGTTTTATTTGTACTCCTTGTCGAATAATTAAAAATTTTTATACCTTCCTTATAGGTTTATAAGGTTTTTTGGAAAACTTGAATAAATTTTCATATCAATATTTTATATATATATATATATATATATATATATATATATATATATATATATACATACACACAATTATGTTTGTTTTTTGTTTGCTAACAATCACCAGTGTGGCTCATATATTTTTACTGCTGGTCGAATGATTTGAACAGGGTATTTGAATAATTCCGGTTCAACATTCATAACTGTTCTGACATAACGTATTTTAAATGCAAGCGAAATATATTTTATTTACTAACATAGTGCCAGAAAGTGTTCAATCTACGTAGAGGAAGAACTTGCACAATTGCTAAATTAAAAACTTTTCATATTTTTCTGATAGTGCTCGACTTGAACAGAGCTTTGAACGATTATATAAAAAATGGCAGAAGTGAAATAAATTTATATATATATATAATTATTTTATAATATAAAGCTGAACGTGTGTGTGTGTGTGTGTGTGTGTGTGTGTGTGTGTGTGTGTGTGTGTGTGTGTGTGTGTGTGTGTGTGTGTGTGTGTGGTCACCAATAGGCTCCTATATGGTTGACTATTTAAAAAAAATTGATTACATATAATGATAGAAGATGTATCGAGGATCAGGAATGGGTATGTTTGATCTGGCAGAACGGTGGTTCATAAAAATTGTGGGGTCTGCGTTCGCGCATGGACCCCAAAGTATGGAAATAAAAAATGAAAAAAAAAAAAAACGTTTAGAAAGGTTTTTGATATAGATGTACATAAGAATACTTTGATAAGTATGTTTCAACTTAAATAGGGATGGTATAATAAAATTGTGGGGTCTGTGTTCGCGCCTGTACTCCATGGAAATATGGCACAAACTTTAACAAAGACTTTTCATATCTATTTGCGTAAGTCTACTTTGATAATTATGTTTCAGTTTGAAGAAATATGGTATAATAACATTATGGGGTGTTCGTTCGCGTCGGACCTCCATAGAATGTAAATATGTCACAAAGTTTAACAAGGTTTTTTTTTAAAAGAGGTGAGGGTCCACAATAACACCTTAACTTTAATCTTAATTCACGTTAGCTTTTATTTATTTATTTTTTAGTTGAATCATATTGTGTTGAATAAATTCACCTCATAAATTCACGTTAAAGCCAAAAAAAAAAAGTCGGAACTTTAGACAATACTTGACACAAATTTTGCATAACTCTGTTTTTTTTCTTTCTCCACTTGCACGTGGCACTCTTTCGAAAATAGATAAATAGGTAAATAATAAAAAATAAGAACGTTACTTGTTATCGTGTCAAAAGAAGGAAAAAATCCTGCTCACGTGATTACGTGTCTTTTTAAAAACATTTACATAACCTTTTTATTTTTATTTATATATCTGTTTAAGCTTTTTTGTCAGTGTACTAGAAGGAATTCAGTTGATTACAACCCTTTCTGCGTGTTCTTTACATTACAATAGTACAACCCTGAATCTGACGGCACAATATTACACTGTTCAATACTGTAAAACTGAAACGAAGCTGTTCTCCTTGAAAAGGGCGCCATTTTCTTCTTATTCATATTTATATCGATTCTTTGCTTTAAGAAAACTAAGGTAATTACGTGTTTACGTTTTTAATATCCCATTTTGCTGTTTCCGATTATTTTACTAAAGTAAGTAAAGCTTCATTATTTTTCAAAACTGTTTTTGTTTCTTTGTTTTTCAATATTTCGTCGATATTATTTAGTAAGAGTGTTTAGCAGAAAAGCCAACAAACGACTACCCGAAAAAATAAATATACAAGAAATAAATGTTACCATAGTTAATAAAAGTTCAGTTCATGTCGTTTTTTTTTTGGGGGGGGGTGAAATAGTTTTTAATGCTCTTTACTTGAAATAATTTCAGCGACCCGAAATTAAAACAAAATTTGAGGCGATAACTACTTGAATGAATTTTTATATAAACTACACATGCCATAACTCTCTTAAATTGTTAACACAGAATGCTCAGGTGCCCCTCCTTCAAATTGAAAACGGGTCTCTCCATTTCAAAGTCGCTACCATTTTGATTTTTTTTTTAAACCGGTTCGTGAATTAAAAACAAAAAAAAAAATTTTACAAACTACTTAAAAATACAAACCAATGAACTTTTCTACCATAAAAGTAACTTTTATTGACTGTGGTAACATTCATTTTTTGTATATTTATATTATACAGTGATGATCATATTTATTGGCACGGTAAAATAAAAGTTAAATTTTGTCTAATAAATTCTAAAAAAGGGATTAAATTAAAGAAAATAACAAAGTATATTATGTATTTTTAACTGGCCTTTCCGATGCAGCAATCGGATTTTAGAAAAAATAAATAACAAAGGAACAACAAACATAATTGCAAAAAACCCTTGTTCAAAATTATTGGCACGGCTTTGTTTTTTTTTTAGTATCAGTATAATATCAACCAATTTCCGGTTTACGTGCTTTCTGAACTTTTTTATAGCCATATTATGCTTGTTTAACGCTAATTCAGTGAATAATTTTTTTCAGATAATTTTTAGATAGCGATTTATTTAAACTATTATAAGTGACTAAATTATAATTTTCAATCGCCATGGTTAAAACTAAGGAACACAGCGAAGACGTCAGGAAGCTTGTTGTAGCATGCCATACCAATGGGGAGGGCTATGATAAGATTTCAAAGAAGCTAAACCTTCCCAAATCCACTGTTAGAGCCATAATAAACAAGTTCAAATCGCAAGGCCACGTTATGAGTTTAGAGGGTAGAGGGAGAAAAAGGATTCTTTCCCCAAGAGATGAACGGAAAATTGTTCGACAAGTAAAACAAAACCCAAGGATCTCTGTTGGGGAGATTGTTGATGAACAGAGCACCTCTGGAGTGAATGTATCTCGACATACAGTTGGTAGAGTTTTGAAGAGAGCTGGTTTAAAAGCATGTCGTCCGAGAAAGACTCCCTTATTGAAGCCTATGCACCTGAAAGCAAGGCTAGCCTTTGCAAAACGTCATATTGATAAAGATGTTGCATTCTGGAAACGTGTTCTATGGACTGACGAAACGAAAATAGAGTTATTTGGCCATAATAAAGTGTCTTATATTTACAGAAAATCTGGCGAAGCTTTCCTGCCTAAGAACACCATACCCACAGTGAAGCACGGTGGAGGCAGTTTGATGTTTTGGGGATCCTTTGCTGCCTCTGGACCAGGGCGACTTGTTAAGGTCACAGGTAGCATAAAAAAGGAAGATTATGTTAAAATATTGGATGAAAACCTGAAAGACTCTGCTAAAGAGCTCTCACTTGGTCGTCGTTGGTGGTTCATGCAAGATAATGACCCAAAGCATTCAGCTAAACTGACTAAGAAATGGCTTGAGGACAATCATATTAATGTTTTGGAGTGGCCATCACAAAGCCCAGACCTTAATCCAATTGAAAATTTATGGAGAACATTAAAATTGAGGGTAATGCAAAGGAAGCCTAAGAATCTTATTCAATTGGAGGATTATTGTCAGGAAGAGCGGGCTAAAATTACTACTGAAGAGTGCAACAACTTAGTTGTAAACTATGAAAAGCGACTGAGGAAGGTAATCAAGGCCAAAGGCTATACAATTGATTATTAAATAAATCGTGCCAATAATTTTGAACAAGGATTTTTTGCAATTATGTTTGTTGTTCCTTTGTTATTTATTTTTTCTAAAATCCGATTGCTGCATCGGAAAGGCCAGTTAAAAATACATAATATACTTTGTTATTTTCTTTAATTTAATCCCTTTTTTAGAATTTATTAGACAAAATTTAACTTTTATTTTACCGTACCAATAAATATGATCATCACTGTATATATAACATTTTCTCCTTGTAAGGAAACATCAACACAGTCAACGACGGGTACTTCTGCTAGTACACATAAACACACACACACACACATATATATATATATATATATATATATATATATATATATATATATATATATATATATATATATATATATATATCAAGTGAAGCATGCATGGTCCCCCATGAGTGCACAATGAACGAGGCATTAAAAAATGACTAAGTTCAGCATCCCTCCTCCATTTAGTCCCAAAAGTCCCCAGGGGACGTCAAATTCTGAAAATGAACAAACGGTACAGTTTTTAAGCCTTAACATATGTAAATCTGAGTTCATCACCATGCAAAACAGCTAAATAGATATACACAAAAAATTTTGGACAAATATGGTAAAATAGTTCAAAAAATGGAGTGTTTTTATTAGCCCTAAAAGAGCACCTGGGGCACACCCAAGAGTTATCGCAAAGTATAGACAAAAAAAAAAATTATATAGAAATCAGTTTGTTAAAACTTTTCAGAAAGTTTTCTAAAAATCCAAAGCATCAATTTTTTTTTTAATAAGCACAAAAGTGTCAATTTTAGCCATTTTAATCCCAAAGGCACCCTAGGGTGGCAACCGGAGTTTTCCCGGAAAATCTGTTGTGTTACTTTACTCATATCATGTTTAATGTTTGTGCAAAATTTCAAAAAAAAAATCCAAGGCGTAGTTACTGAAACAAGTGCGGATGGGCGAACAGACAAGGGTAAATTTAGAATAAATGCAAGATCATTTACATATGTTCCAACAATTTCAAACAATAACAACATAGATTTGTGTTACAGAGACACTATCAAGTTTATTTATATATAATCTCTTTATCAGCACATAGGGTGTTTGAGAGAGTGGTTAAGACTAAGTTAACAAACAAATAACACACACACACGTATATATGTATAAACGATAATGATGAATTTGAAAAAAAATAAACATCTTATGTATCCAAAGGAGTTAGAATTGAATTGAGAACACAGAGGAAAACAAGCTACATTTCTGGATTTAGATATAAAAATTGAGGATGAGATTTTTGTTTATAAAATATTTGATAAAAGAAACTCTTTCCCCTTTCAAATAGTTCGTATGCCGCATAAAGATAGTACCTGCCCTGTTTTTATGTTTTATGGAAACATTATGTCAGAGTTTTTGGGAATAGCTCGCGTTGCATTAAAATGAATAGATTTTATACCTCAGTTTCTAGCTTAGTAATAACGATGATAAAACAAGGTGGGGATAAAAACTCAAATATTTAAACAGTTAATAAAACATTTGTTCGTTATCCTGATGCTTTTTAATGGTTTAAAATTAACTAGAATATATTAATAAAGAAAATCCAAAACTATATTAGTAATGTATAAAAAGTTTTATATAAAAAAATAAAAAAAACATTGTATATGTATGAATATTTTTAACTTTTACATAATTTTCATTTTAAATAAATAAGACTGTAAATACATAAAGTACTAATCATACGCTCGTGAGCGAAAAAAAAAATGGGCCAAACAAGTTTTATACATTTTATTGCACTAAAAGCTATATTGAACAATGAACAATTGAACAAGGAAACTTAAACGAGACTAATAACACAGAACAATTTACTTTAATAGATGCTTAATATGGAATCGCATTCCCTTTTGATTTCTTTAAAAGACTAATCCTTTTAGATATGTTCTCAACCAAAGTGGAACACTGAAGAGATGGTGCTATTCCATTCGCTTTGCACGGCTTCCCACAGTTTGTCATTGTTCGAAAAAGTTCTTCCATCCAATGCACGAGATATTATGGACCAAATATTCTCGATTGGGTTTAAATCGGGCTTTGACCTGGCCAAAATATCACATTAATTGAATTATTAGAAAAACATTTTTTGTGACTTTAGCCGTGTGTGCAAGGGCATTATTATGTTGAAAAATAATGTTCTGAGATATTCCCAGCTTCTGGATACTTGGTAACAGTCCTGTTTCTAATATTCGAATGTATCCCTTTGCATTGATTGATTTCTCACATCTAATAAGTTCCTTAACTTCTATTGCAGTAAAAGTTCCCCATACCATTATCCCTCCATTCTCGTGTTTAACTGTCATTTTTATGCAACTTGGCAAAAATATTTCTCCAGTTCTTCGATTGCACCGTTCGGGAGCATCACTAACAAGACAAAATCTTGATTCGTCTAACCAGAAAACATTCCTGAACCAGTCTGTATCTTTCTTACCATAACACGAGAAAAATATCTTTCTTTCATTGATGTTCTTCTTAGATAAAAATGGCTTCTTTGCACACCTTTTAGAAGAAAATCACATTTCTTTCATTCGTCTTGATATTGTATATCTAGAAAGAATTTCCAGACCCTGTTTTGAATTCTTTGCTAAGATAAGTTTTCTTTCAATCCTTCAAAACAGTTAATTTAAGCCTTCGGTCGTCCTTCAAAGTGGATGCTCTAGGACGACCAGATCAAGATTTACCTTTAACCAAGCATTTGACTACGAACCTTCGACCAATTCGCTTCACGACAGAAAGAGATGTTTTTCACTTTTTCTTTTCTTAAAATATCTAAAATCTACTTGTAAATCATTTTCGACTGCATAACCCTGCAATTCGGTTTTTTATATCCTGGCCAATATGCGGTCCTGCCATTTTTAGGGTTCATTTTTCCACTTATTATTATATACTATAATAATAATGATCTACAAAATAAAAATTTTCAGTTAAATTTAACAAAAATTCATAGAAAAATATTGAAAAATCGATTTCTTCCTTCTTTCACTCTTGGCTCATTTTTTTTTTTTTTTTTGTTTTTTTTTTGGCTCACGAGTGTAGTAGGGGCTATAATTAGTAAAATGCATTAATCCTAACCGTATAAATACAACACTGGTGAATTGAAATATATCCATTTTGAAATTTGGAAAGAAACGAATCTCACAGAGAAGAAAAACATTTTCATAAGAATAGGCTAGTCAAATTAATCAAAAGTATGAAAATAGATATAATATCTGTAAAAAAAATTTTGTTCTTGTGATTAAGGGAGGTGGCGTTTGATCAACACTACTGGGGAGCCATGATTTAATATACAGTTTTGTTTTTAAATCTCCGAAACAGTGTTTCATGGTAAACAACTAATGTTCCCTTAAATTAACATTAGTACAATAGTGGATTCGAGAGAGCAAGTTGATGCATTGATTGCAGGTGATTAAATGACTTACTGACTAGATAGTTTTCTAATGAATGATAAAAAATATAAAAATTAATCAAGTTTTTCTTATATAGTTTTAAAGGTTAAAAAACATTCAAGACTACACACACACACATACACACACACACACACACACACACACACGCCCCCCCCCACACACACACATACATATATATTCAGAGAGGGAGGGAGAGCAATAAAGATATAGCTACAATAGCAATATAGATATCTTTATCCATAGAAATAGATGAATATAGATATGATATCCAGCTTCTTCCAATAAACCTTTATTAGTTCCACTTGAAATGTCCAATTCCACGTGTATGCATTATCCCAGTCTTTGAAATTCTCCACATATTCTCATCCTCATCTTCTGATGCCATTTCATTGATAAAAGAATCAATTCCTATTCGATCCTCTTGCGTGGCAACTCTTGAACTGTTCAAAATCATTTTTTATACTTGAATTCTTTCATTCTCAAGATTATCCTATTAAATCGCAATTCAATATTTGATTGATTTTTTTTCTTTCTTAAATATTTGATTATTTTGTTGTGTATCACCTGCAATCGATTATATACATATATTCATGTCGAGAGAGTGATGGGGAGGGAAGAAAGGGTAAATAGAAAAGTAGAAAAGAAATAGAGATGATGGGGGTAGAGAACATGAGAACGAAATATGTAGGGATAAAGATCCTCGCATTCTATAATAAAGGTCAATGTGCGTGTATATATATATATATGTATATATATGTATATATATATATATATATATATATAAGAGCAAATAGTTAATAAAACATGTTTAAAAGCACTTTGAAAAAGAGTTAAAAACATATTTAATTTGAAAGGGAAACACTAAATAAGTGGATAGTCCTTAATCCGAAAAGTTTCAAAGAAATACTTTCCTTCTCATCAGAGGGTAGGAATTAGCAAAATGCGGGATCGGATTTTGCTTGCAAAAGTATTTGATGAAACTGCAAGTAAGTCAAAGATCTTACTTGATAACAAAAAGTGAAGCAGAGGGAATAGGGTGAAGAAAAAGGTGATTTCACGTGAATAGATAGTCTGGTGAAAGGTAAAGTATCCAATGACGGTAAAATCCAAAAATGTAAATCCAAGAAAGTTAGTTAAATTTCCTTTCGCACAAGTAAAATCCAAGGAAATTGCGTAATTGGAAGATGGTACAAAATAACCAAAAAGGCCAAATCCATGGAATAATTCACAAATAGGTACAAGGAAAAGAGGAAAGAATTCCAATAATATTATTAAAAGAAAAATAAGATATGCATTAAATTCGGCTGCCGAGACAAGGTGTAATTAAGAAAAATGAGTGAAGAAGAGAAAAAAAGATTGAATGGTGATTGAATAAAATATATTTTTATTTTATATATATATATATATATATATATATATATATATATATATATATACTAGCGAAGGGTACCCGGCGTTGCCCGGGTGTTTGTAGGTGTGTGTGAAAAAAAACAGGTGCCCGTGAAAAATAAAACGAAGCCTTTACGACGCGCAGTTGGAAAATAGTAAAGTGTGAAAAAAAAACAGGTGCTCGTTTTTGATTGATGTGACTGCGATAGGTATTCAGCAGTTAGCATTTTGTGCGGGACAGTTTTTAATGAGGCCAATGAATCAGTTTGTTTGTTTTTAAAAACCCGCTCCCCCGTCTGATATGACGAAGTCGACATTGACCAAACGTTCACTGGCTCTGGGCCTGTGATTAGAGTCGAGTTTCGCTTTTTTTTATACCGAAAACCGAATGTAACGCGCGCCGATGCGGGAAATGTGGAATAATTAACGTTTGAAAGTCAATAAAATTAAATAGACAGGCGAGCTCCGTGGTTAAGTGTGAGATATTACAATTTATGGATGATATAAAAAGTTTTAAGAAGTTGCAAAGCGAGCGAGCGCTTCTCTGAAAGAAGCCTTTTGTGGACATCGAGGAAAAGCGTGATGATTGCAACGTCTTGTCAGACGAGTGCCACTCCCTCTGACATTTAAAATCCATGAGCCCAAATGCTTGAGGGAGTATCTATACAAATATGATGTCACAGAGTCTTAGCTTTGTACGACAGCTAAGTCTCTCTCTCGGTTCAAAATGTTGAGATCCAGCAACAAGCAAGAGCAAGATAGCCAGCAACAAATTAAACTGCAGACCAGCTTAATGCGGGTACTGGTCTTCCGCTTTATGTTTTTTTAAATCAGAGATTTGCTTCTCCTAGAAAGGTTGCCTTCACCACGGCTTACTGGAGCCCTCTCCACCCCAATACACATATACACACACACAAATATACATGGTGCTAGTTGGCTGTTGACCCAGAAAAAAGAGTTCATTCGCCCTTTGGAAGGTCTTGTTTTTAATCCTTCAGGGAGACTAGCCGCCCTCCTCACCAAACGTACATGCATACATACATACATATATACATTTTCGCTTTTATATATATAGATATTCAAGCAAATATTATTAAATGCAACGGAGACACTTTGCTTTATGATTCTTTTTTTTTAAATTTTTCGATTTTCTGTATAATCTTTTTTAAAAGTTCCATAGTTGTTGCTGTCACGAACGCTTTCGATTCGTACACGAGTCATCATCTCGTGTTGAACTAAATGTTCGAAGAAGCGAAAATGAGAATTAAAAGTGAAAACTAAAATATAACCGTAGTTCGTATTGGACAGTCTTTGTTAACGGTGTCCAGGAACTTGCTGATTTTAATACTTCGACCTATATTTTTAATCGACTTTTCATCGACTCTATATATTTTAACTTATCGCCGTTTACTGTATATTTTACTTTTCACTTTTAATTCTCATTTTCGCTCCTTCGTACTTTTACTTCAACACCTGATGATGATTCATGGACGAATCGAAAGCGTTCATAACCTTTTTGTATGGTGGAGGTTTGTTTTTGTTTTTTTATGTGTTTTTTTGTGGCCTGGTGGAATAACACAAAACCTACTTTAAAAAACTATAGATAAACGAATATCGCATTTTATTTTTCTGCAAATAAGTATTTTTCCGGGTATTAAGTAAAAATATGTGCGTTTGTGTGTACAACAATGGCCACCACTTATAACATAAAGAATTACATTGCTTAATACCTGGAAAAATTTGCAGAAAAATAAAATGCGATATTTGTTTTCAGCACACCCGAAAACATATAGAAAACGAGTTTTTAAGGTAGATTTTGTGTTAGTCTACCAGGCCACAATTACCAAATAAATACCACCCCTGAAAAAATAACAGACCCCCCCCCCCAAAAAAAAATGGTGGCTATAAAGTGGGTGTTCATTTTACGTTAAATTAATATAGAAACGTGATCCATCACTTTTTAAAAACTATAATTTCTTCATACCTTGGAAACTACTCGTTTCCTAGGATTTTAACTGTTATTTTCGTTTTGGGTGGAGGGATACGGCACCTTTGCCAATATTTCAATCATAGTCATTTGTTTTCCTAGTTTTGCATATGATTTACAAAATATCTGATATTTCCCCCAAAACCTCTGGACTTGATGTAGGGGAGACTAAAACTTGCTGCTATGATTTCAAATGATCTGAAATAACAGCAAGAGGAGACTTGATTCCAAATATTTCTCATATGTTATATCTCCCCTCTTATATTTCTCATATGTTATATCTCCACATAAAGTAAATTTCACAGTGTATAAGGATTATTTGATATTGGAGATATTCATAACCGTACCCTATTACCAAAAGAATGAGTATTTCCAGTATTAAATAAGCCTTATAATAATTTGAAACCATAGCAGCAAGTTTTAGTCTCCCCTCCATCAAAGCCAGATGTCTTGGGGAATATATATATCATCCACATACAGTACTGTTTCGTTGTATCACAACTCATCAGTGTGGCTAGACATACACCTTTCCCCATCCCTGGATCGAACCTGCAACTATCGCGTTGATAGTAAACCGCTCTGACCATCGGACCACAGACCAGTGCCATAAATATTTCTCCTCCAGTGTGTATTAAATCCACACCCACCCGTCGCAGACAGCGCTCAAACCCTCATTTGTTTACAAACAAATAAATAGTGGGCTTCACTTAATATATATATATATATATATATATATATATATATATTGTTTATTTATTTGCTTTCCCACAAACGCAAATTAGGCACAAGGCCGTTTTTTAATGTGGGGGAAAATCAGCTCCCCTAAAAGTAGGGTAAAAAGGGGGCACTCTGGTTGTGACCAAAAATAATAATTGGCCCAGTATAGAGGGTTTCCTCTCCATTGACTGGTACAAATTATCTTAAGTGCAGCATCTGCAGAACAGATACTACACTTTGAGGTATTTATTTGCTCCCCCACTGAGCAAATTAGGCACAAGGGAGTGAAGGGGAAATGGGGACCAACTCCCCTGGGAGTAGGGGAGCTGGATAGTGACAAATGGTATGAAGGGTTGCCTCTACATTGACCAAGGTCTTATATGTGGGGTTTCTCCCACATATGGTCTTTGCTTGCAGTATCTGCCGGAACAGATGGTATTTATTTGCTCCCCCACCGAGCAAATTAGGCACAAGGCCGATTTTTAATGTGAGGAGTGAAGGGGAAATGGGGACCAACTCCCTGGGGAGTAGGATAGTGACAATTGGTATGAAGGGTTGCCCCTACATTGACCAAGGTCTTATCTGTGGGGTCGCCCCTACATATGGTCTTTGCTTGCAGTATCTGCCGGAACAGATACTACACTTTGACCTCGGCCCGAAAGCCAATTCAAACTCGTATTTGTCTTTCTTCCTCAACTTCTGAAGGAATGTTATGAATAGGGGTATTTGCTGGGTATCTTTTTAATGTGACCTTTCGATCAACGTAAATAACAAACAGGAAACTTGAAAGTCATCCTACCCGACTTCCCTCTATCTCTCTCCTGCCTCCTCCTCATCAAATGACATAAAGAAACAAGAAATTCAAATGAATCTGTTTATAACAACTGATAAGTGAACTAAATGACACCAACAATGGCGTACCTTCGTGTGGTACGATCGTTGTCAGTCAACTAAGGCTCAAGCTAATAATAGGTCAATGTTGTTTAACAAACGAGTGTACACCTTCTGGTAAAACTGATGAGGAAAAAATGCTTCTCCAGTGTTCACACGGACATTCATCTATCTATAAAAGTGAGAATGTGTGTGTATGAGGACAACTCTCAACCTATATACTCAACGAATTTTTGATCTACAATCTTGAAATTTGTATATCATTCAGACACGTGGAAAACCTTTCGGATCTGAAAACCTTTTTTTTCCGTTCAAAAAACTTAACGTAATTCGTCATCGTTCGACTTCTGTTTTGTCTACGGCGTTTGAACGTTGCTTCTGCTTCAACTGTACGCCACCCTGGGAATGATTCTGTTTCCAGATTAAGGTCATCCTGACATGCATTAAATGAAAACCTTGTCAAAAATTCACACTAGTTAACTTAATCGCTAGTGACGTAGCGTTGCTAATATGTAACAGATCGAATCATAAAACAGAGTCAACACAACATTGTTTCCATGAATTTCTATACAAGTCTTTGAATTAAAAGATATAAAATTTGAATACATTGAAATTCATTAATTATTCAATCATACGATGATAATGAAAGTCTTTTACCTAGATGAGAATTTAGAGGACTAAGGGAAATTATTCTGCCAAATTTGACAATATCTTTTTAGGAATTTATCTTTTTAATAGTAAAACTTGTAGCGAAACAAATTTCGTGTACCAACCGTCACCTCTGTTTATGATGTGAAGCGGATGTTGCAATATTTTTGACTCATGTGTGGGGGGGTTATGGTCCCTCGGAGTTGGGAGATTCTATTTATAAACGCTGCTGCTCGGAACTGGCGAATCAAATTAATTCAACCAATCAGAAACCAGAATTGTGCCATAAAAATTAAACCTTTTATAGCAAGCTTGCACATATTTTTTCGTTTCAACCGGAGAAGGATCTTTTGTTCTTTGGCTGCAAAATTATAAAGTCCGGAACCTGTACAGAACAGCTGTCCACTGAGAATTTGTCATCTCAAGGACTTGTATAGAATAACTACCCATCGGAAAATTTTCTGAAAACAAAACATGGCTTACAATTCAAGAGCGGAATTTAGTGTTGTGACTCCAATCCTAACATTTTGGACTGAAATATATGGGAAGCCAAATTAAGGATTTCAACCTTTCATTCCTAATTGCCACCCGGACTTAAGATTAATTTTGAGGTCCACGAAGGCCATGTTTCTGTCCTCATTATTAAGTAAATTATCATACAAAATATTATACAAACTTTTTTCGAGAGAATTGAATGAGAAATCAAGTAAATTTAATTACAACTATTAACATTCTGATCAAAATGAAACATTAGTTTCGATTGTTTGTTGAAGGACGAACATATGAGGGAACCTTAATCGTAGCACAAATCATCAAGTCCGCACGATTTCCTGTAGCCGACCTGCTTCAACACATGCCTAAACTTTATACTCTGTAACCCCGTTTTTGCAATTTGCTTGACCAGCCACGGCAAGGTGGAAAGAGTCAACCAAATGATTGCTAAACTCTCCAACAGAGAGTCTGGCCAATGAATTTATTTATTTCCTATTTTTCACTCGTGCCATTTTTACTGGCTTTATTTTTACCCGTACCATTATTGTGTAAATCTGCAAACACACACACACACACACACACACACACACACACACACACACACACACACACACACACACACACACACACACACACACACACACAATGAAGAGAAACTTCTCACAATAGAGAACTTGAATTCTTACAGGAGAGAACTTGAATGCCTACTGGAGAGAACTTGAATGTATTCTAGATACTGTGGAGAACTAGACACTGTCCTCTGTTGTCTAAGATCTGTTTATATAGAGGTTTGTCAGAAAAACATAGTATGAGAATACTTTTCCCTACTTGTAAACCTTACTAAATATTTAAAATCACATAGTATTCAGCAGCCAAATAAGATCTTCTCAGTATGGCTAACACATATTGGCTTATACAAGAAATGGTGCACCTCTGAGTGATGTTATTCAAGTAACAGTATGAAGCTGTATACTGCACCAGACTAGATGGATACTTCTCCTGGAATCCAATAAGACCAAGAGCCCACAAGAAAGATATACTGTAACCTATCATATTTCAATGCTCAATTGGGGAAAGGGAAATTATGTTCCCGACTTCTTTACAAACTCAGTGTTTGAAATATAAAGAAGAAATTTAATGGAATATTCGAATGTCTATGTATCTCATATAGAGTTCAAGTGTTAATCGTACGTAGGAGGGTGGGGATGTTTGATATGTGAGAACTTCGACTGAAATAAAATGAAAAAAAAGTGAATATATATAATTTCCATTGCAATCAATTTTATCATTAAATAAAATTGAGGTCTAGATTTCCTGTGAGGAATAAGTTAAACATGAGGTTGAATTTTAATGAGGGTGGGCAAAGGTGCTGTGAATTTTGATGAAATAAAAATTGCTTCAATGTAAAAGTGGTGTGAGTCTTAAAGACAGGCTTAGTTCTGATAACCTCAGAGAAAGATTAAATCTGAACTGTATAGCCCAGGGATCTTCAAACTTTTTGAACAGGGGCCCATGTTGCTGACATTTTAAAGCTACGCAGGCCAAAAAAAAAAAAAAAAAATTACCTTTATACTCTTTTGCTTATTAGCTTTGCTTTTTAGTAAAACTGGTTCTCCAAAACCTCATTTTTTTTTTTTAAATAATTTTCGGAACAAAAATTAAAATCATCACACTATTTTTATACATTTCAATTTTGTTTTTGTTTTAATATTTCCTGGATATTTCTATAAGAGCTACGCGGGCTAGATTAAAGACTTTGGTGGGCCAAATCTGGCCTGCGAGTCGTAGTTTAGAGACCCCCTGTTATAGAGGGATGTGAGGAGATTTTGTTTGCATGATCTCATCAAAAGAATGGATGAGAATTCTTGGATTAGAGAGCTCGTGAATGTGGGACAGTTAAGGTACAGGGTTAGTTGGTAAAGGAAGGAAAATATGAGAGGAGGTGATGAGGATGGATTTGAAAGAAAGAAGGATGCATAAAGAACCTGCACAGAGACAGGCTACTTTGGAAATCAATTTTTAAAAACCGTCCAACACATGCCAGCATGTCAAATGAATGTGAAATCGAATATGATGATAAGATGATGATTATGCTTACTAGCAGTAATATGTTCCCCCAGTCGAATAATGTAAGTGCTATGTTTACAAATGGACAGTTGATTGTGTACCCATCCCCGCAAGGGGAGGTATTACCTATGATATGATTTCATAACAACAGAACAAATACTGCACTACTCTGCCACCCTGAGGAAAAGATAATGCCTTGGAGGATGCGCTCATGGCCGTTCAATTATGTAAAAAGGGATGTTAAATTGATGATGATAATGATGATGGTCGTTGTTGCTGTTGTTGTGAGGCGTCATTCATGATGCTTTTGTTAGCATTTGTTTCCCTGATATCTTTCTGTTAAGAATTCTTTCTAGATGGATATTACCGGGAGGGACTACGTGACAGTTGCCAATGTCCTTAAGTGAAAGTGCCTTTGTGAAACGAACTGGATTCAAACTTGGCACACCCAGGTTGTCAGTCCGTATGGTTAACCATGGAGCCACCGTCACTTCCCTGGTGATGGTTGTGGTGAAATCCCCATTTTTAAACACTTTGCCGACTTGGGATTTGTCCTCTCAAAACCAAAATCGACAGAGTCTAAGCCATATTTTTAAATGGCTTTGTCCCTGTTGGTTGCGATATGATGCTGGTCTTGTGCAGTTTTTTGCCTTCCCTCTTTGAGAAAGAAGTTACTTTACTGCTAATCGCCTGGGGCACTCCTACTGAGGATTGCTGATGAGTCAGTCCACGCATTTTCAATCCCACTTGTTTGCTCTTGTGTCACATTTCTCACTGTGAGAAAGAAATAAATACCATCTGTATGGATGTATTAATAGTTAGCTATGCCAGTTGATTGTTGCTATAATAATTGCACTTTGTAATTTTCACCAATCTATCTCCTAGCTTTCTACGCCAATCCTTAGAGTGGAAAAGAAGCGGATGGTTATTGATCTTCTTTCCGCCGTTCTTTTTTTGAAAGGAGTTGGCACAAAAAAGATGGAAGGTTTCTTTTTACCAATTCTTTCTGAAATTACAAGCTGAAATGCATTCTCACGTGACGGCACCATACGAAAATACGAACAAAGGAACAGCCATTCTCTATTTGAACGAGAAGAAAAGATAAAGAAGTTCTGAAGCAAAAAAAAAAAAAATATTTTTTTTAAATGAAAATAAAAAAATAAAACACTTGGTTCACACCTGATCTTTATGCTGCGATCAAACCTATGCCTAATTTGTTCAGTATGTATTTTTATCTTTTCTGCAAATAAATATTTTAAACTATAGTATACGACATGGTGCATGTGATTCTGGGTCCTTTTGGAACTCACCCTAGTGATTGTTGGTTGGTGGTTTTTGTTTTACGGCATATTAACTCTTTCAGGTTATTTGATGCCAAATCCAGTGATTTTAATAAAAAAAAATTTTAATAGAATATATATATATATATATATATATTTTTTTTTTCAAGTCGGTTTCTATTCAACCCATAGTTGGGACCCTAACAGGTACTACCACTCCGGGTCAGAGTAGACATGGGAGCAATGGCAATTAAAGGGTGGCTCCACACTCCCCAAAACCCGCAAGCTGGAGTCTCACCATCGGATATAGTTTAAGGTCATATCCAAGACCTCACCCTAGTAAAGGTAATCACTTAGCTAGTTGAGTGAGTGACTCCTGTATCTTTTTTTTAAAATTTATTCGATAATAAGGATACTCCAAGTTATCGACTGACCATTTTTACTTTTGCCCTTGCCTCCCAAATGTTTTCATCTTAGAAGAACACCATCCACTCCCAAATTCCACCTTATTTCATTTACTACCACTCAATTTCTACTCCCACTTAGAGATTTAAGCGTTTTTTTTTTTCAGTTCTAAACAAGTCGAAAAGTGTGGGTGGTCTACTCTTAAACAAAGTTGGGAAGGTTTTACTAACCTGTCCCTTATTTTCTTTCTTTCTTTCTTTTTCTTTCTATTTGGGTGTCTTTGTTGTCGCACTCCCTCTCACTTTTCGTTAACATGGTAAATGTCTTTTACAGTCAAAATCATTTAAAACCACTGTTCATAGAGTAAATGCGGAATTATGGTGTCTACTGAAGTGAAAGCTATGGATTGAAAGAATGAAAAAAAAACCCCAGTCATTGGACGAATGGGTCAAACTGCGTTTAGTTAAAAATAGGCAAGGTAGGAGGTTAGAACTTCCCCCTACTTTTCACATTTTTAATAGCCTTGTGCCTAATTTATTAGTGAAAATTGATTTTTTTTATTTGTGAATAAATCATTCAAAGTACATTATCTGTTCAAAAGAAATTCTTCTAGATTGAGGCAATTTTTATTTTTACCCAAATTCACAGTGCCTTTTCCCACCCTCATTAAAACTCTTTATCCTCACAGGAAATCAAGTAAATATAGACCTCAATTTTATTTAATGACAAAATTGATTGCAATGGAACTTGAACTCTATACGAAATACATAGACATTCGAATATTCCATCAAAGTTCTCCTTTACCTCTCAAATATTCACTCAGTAAAGAAGTGTGAACATAATTTTCCTCCCACCAAATTGAGCATTTAAATAATTTATGGTATATCTTTCTTGTGATCCCACATACTTTCTTTGTATAATTGTATCATTTCTCACTATTCAACGTACGTCCTAGCAAGGGTTTTTATTTTTGAATATATGGTTGAAAGATTGTCCTGTATTCACTGTGGGCGGTTGTTCAAAATGCGTTTGTCCAGTCTATATATTAGTTAACATCTACTTTTGTCACTGGTACAAAATATATACACACCGACAGTGAGTAAAACCACAACACAGCTGGTCTATAAAAAATATATTGCTTTTAGTTAACACCGACAAATCAGCTTTTGATTATATATATTTTACTGGTGTTTTGACGTTTCCGAAAGACGCATAGGCTGGTGTGGGTTTAGGCAATTATCGGGCAGTGAAGAAATGGTTATGAACCTGGCTCTCTCTCTCTGACCGACTGACTGACTTTCACTTTGTGACGATTTTATTTATAAAAAAAAACATTCTCTTTCTATTTGAATGTTTAATATTCCCTTTGTCTACTGTTTCAATCGTTTGACCGATATCCTCTCACATATTTCTTGGTCAAAGTATGCATTCTGTTAGATAATGGTGAAAAATCCCACATTCTTCATGCTGAATCCATTTGTGTGTGTGCAACCCATCGAATGATTTTCTTCCCTGGGTTGCCTGCCAATATCTAACACGATAAACGTGACAACTGCAAAAGAAAATACAACTTTTAGATTGAAACACTTTATATAAGATATGTTGGAAAGAAAAGAGAGAGGGAGAGATGTTAATTGGCATTTTCAGGACTTATCTCTGAAGACAATATCTTCATCCAAATAACCGTTCTTTAGTTCTTGCATATAATTAATTGAAAAATATAAAAGCCAAGTACATCCAAGGATGGAATACTGCTGCCATATCTGAGCAGGAGCTGCTAAGAACAGCCTATCCTGCCTTGACAGCGTGCAAAATAGACTTCATGGCTTAGTGGGGGATGCCCTATTCTCTACCCTGCAACCTCTCTCCCACAGAAGAGACGTTGCGAGCCTATCCTTGTTTTATCGTTATTTCCATGGTAGGTGCTCGTCTGAACTCCAATCTCTGGTCCCCCCTCGCCAATCTTTCACGAAAAACATCCGTCTAGCTGAATCCACTGTCAAAAATTTTCCCCACTCTTTATCTGTGCCTAAATCAAAACATAGATTCCATGCACACAGCTTCTTTCTTAGAACTGCAGGCCTGTGGAACTCTGTTCCGTCTGCCTGCTTCCCACTTGACTACAACCTGGATGTCTTCAAGTCCAACATAAACAAATTCCTGATGAACTGCCCCCTTAACTAGACACTTTATTAAATCTCCACACTAACGTACTGTACTTGCAATAACCCTTATCCCTGAGTGGCTTCCGGGCCTTGATAAGTGGTGACCACCGTGTAAATAAATAAATAAATAAATAAATGGATGAGAAGAAAATATCTTGCAGTTGAAAATCTTTCTGCTGCTTTGCTGCTTCTGCACTTTCCCACACCTGTTGAATACTTGTTTTAGCAGTAGAGAGCGATGGTGAGACCTTTCTTGCTTTTGTGAAAGCCAGAAAAAAGAAGCAGGCTGTTCAAATGCACGCAGGCTCTTCGGCACAACTAATTGTACTAGGCGGTCTGTCATTGGTTCTTTCTCAACAAATCACGGATATCATGTTCAAAAATAATTGGTTCTGAATGTTTTAATTTTATATAACTTTGAATATCATATATTATTCTATTTTTATTTTTTTGGAATCCTTTGAGATGAGGCTTCATGATTTGTGTATTCATTCTTTTGCGAATTGTGATCCTCATTTTCATAGTTGTTGTTGTTTCACTACGTTCCGGCCAACTCATCCTTTGGCCTTCTTCAAGTGGTTAACCACAACAGAAAAAGAATGCTGAGTCGTGTAATTGTATCCCCAGTAATTATTGCTTTCCATAGTTGATGTTGTCTCACCACATTTTGGTCAACTACTCTGGCCTGCTTTGGGTAGTATTGAAACCGCTATCTTCAGACAATGCTCACCTGGAACCATAGAAACACAATGCCTGTATACACTGCACCACGGGATCTAAAGGGCACAGTTGATAGAGGCATTGAGTCCTTATGTTTACAGGGGAGCATTGTCTGAAGATAGCGGTTTCCATTCTACCCAAAGCAAGCCAGAGGATTAGTTGGCCAAAACGTGGTGAAACGGCAACTATGAAGATGAGGATAACAGTCTGCAAAACTAAGCACAGAAATAGTAAAATTTTATAACATTTTTCATTTTCTTGTCTCATGCTGAGGTTAGACGTTCCATGAACGACTTCCAACTTCTCGTGTCTGTTGACATTTCACGTGTTCTGTTCACTAGGATCAAGTCATCCATCCAGCGCGGCCGCAGCCAAGATTGAACTCACTACACGAGTTTTGTAGTTGGTTGGTTGTTTTTGTTTTACGGCATATCAACCTTTTTCAGGTTATTTAATGCAGAATCTAGTTATTTTGAGGAACGATTTTTAATGGAGTATATATATATTTTTAAGTCAGATTCTATTTAACCCATAGTTGGGACCCTAACAGGTACTACCACTCCGGGTCAGAGTGGACCTGGGAGCAATGGCAATTAAAGGGTGGCTCCACACTCCCCAAGGCTTGCAAGGTGGGGCCTCACCATCGGATATAGTTTTAGGTCATATCCAGAACCGAGTTTTGTAATGTAATACAAATCTTGTCAGTAACTGAATACTTGATGCTTCACCAGGGCTATCAAGGGTATTTTTTCATCGTGATGCCATCACTAGACAGTGTGCCTACCACGGCTTAAGAGAGTCCCATCTACTCTCGAGAGAAGGATAGACCACGCCAGTTTCTCAACCTGGTATTTTAACTCACAGTCAGGTCATCATCAATCGATAAGTTCCACATCTTAAGCAACCTACTATGGGGCTTTGGGCCATCGACATCGATGTAGAACACACTTTCGAGCATTTCAGATAACAGACGATGGGAGGCAAGCTATGTTGATTAAGACGCCTTTGTGTGACATAAATTCTCACAGATGCATTTACAGTAGATCAACAATTTTCTTTATCTGATGTGCTGCAGCCTGGATTAGCCCTTTTTGGCATTTTATTGTCGACTACATCTCGCAGCCATACAAGGTTGGACGTGTGCATCGTATGCTGTGATTTTCACATACTTTGTTTTGCAAAATTGTCGAAAACTGCCTGAAGACTGGACATATCGCAGACATATTTTGTTTTATACTCATGTCAGTTCGCCCACTAGAATCAATTGTATTGCCTATATTGCTTATATATTGCTTATATATTGCTTATGTATTGCTTATATATTGCCTATATTGCTAATATATTGCTTATATATTGCTTATATATTGCCTATATTGGTTATATATTGCTTATATATTGCTTATATATTGCTTATGTATTGCTTATATATTGCTTATATTGCTTATATATTGCTTATATATTGCTTATATATTGCTTATATATTGCCTATATTGCTTATATATTGCTTATGTATTGCTTATATATTGCCTATATTGCTTATATTGCTTATAGTGTGCAAAGAATGTAAGTCTCCAGTTTTTGCCATTATGCCACAATAAATCAGAAAGTTTCTTAATTTTTGAAATGATAATTTGGATTATTTGAACTATTGCTTTTATGGTGCATATCTGCAAGGACTCGTGGCATAATGGATAAAGTACTAAGTAAAATTCGGTTCTAAATGACATTCTTCTGGCTGTTATAGGTTCAATCCTCAATGAAGGCGATACTAAGAGTACGATTGTGAATTATTAAAGACTTATACTAAGTCATGGCTGATGAAACAAGGTAGGCTACTGCTGTGGATTAAATAAATAATCAAAATTCCACATAGATTCTCGAGTTTGACATAAAGATTCCTGAGTTCAACAAAAGACATCCGAAGAAGGGTGGAGGTTACATCGGTCGAATCAATGCGAGAATAACACTCAAGATGAGAGCAGTAGTTTGAATAAACTAAATAATACGAAATCAGAAAGTATAATAAAGTTTCCTAAAAACAATTGCCTCTTTTGTTCGAGACAAAATTTGGGATGAAGAGACCTTCCATCTTTTACTGCCAAATCAATGTCACTGGTTTAGTGACAAATCGATGTAATTATAAAAGTAAATGTTCTAACCTAATTAAATTTCCGTGCTTCACTTTTAATTATTTTTTTTTAGAAATTCATGTATACATATACATACATGTAAGAAGCCATCATCATCAGCAGCAGTATAAGCATCGTCATCATCGGTTCATTTTTTTTTTTTTTTTGTATGTGCAGGTTGAAGGGCATCATCCACAGTGATAGGCCCCATCCAGGTAGCTGGCTAGCTGCACGCATGGCAGATTTCAGTCTACACACCAAAGACTGCAGAGAGCTTCCGCACTATGCAATATCTCCACAGCAGAACACTCCGCAGCAAATTTGCCATAGACGAACATAAAAAGAAGATATAGAACATGTAGTACATGAAAAGTAGATAAAGAACTTTTATTCAGAAATGAGTGCCGAATAAAGAATACAATCGTCTCTATTAGAATTTTTAAAAATGTGTTGAGAGGATGCCAAAAAAATGGAACATATACCGAGTATCGAATGATAGGTTCTCTTTTTTATCAATGTGTAGGTCCGGGGAGCATCATGTACACTGGTGGGCCCCAATCCAGATATAACTGGCTAGTTGTATGCATGACAGATCTCACTCCAAACCTTCAAGAAATTTTATCATAAGGATCAACTGCAAAGAGCTTCCATGGTATGCAATGTCTCTATGGCAGCTTTTCCCCTAATCCTTCTTCTCTGGATATGCGAACAGTGGACCTTCATTTCCAACCTACTAGATGTCTCCTGTCCAGCAGTAAGGTCATGAGAAAATCACCCAATTGTTTCAAAGCTCATTATCATCACCAGCATAATCATCATCATTATTACAACAGCAACAGCAGCAGCAGCAGCAGCAGCAGCAGCGATAGTGGCTCAGTGGATAACGATGCAGGCTGAAAACCCGTTCCACAGAAACCTTTTCACTTAGTAACGTTGACAACCTTAACATGGGCCTTCCTGTAATTACTCACTATCCTTCTAGAAATAATTCTTAATAGAAAAAGATTGGGAGAAACGAACGCCAGCAAAAATCCTCCTCATCATGAATGATGCTCAGCAAACAAACAAGCAGCAGCAGCAGTTTCTCTCTAAAGTCTAACTCTTCATCACTATAGCAGGGGGAGTGGCAATGTGATAGAGTCGGAGCTACCCGCCTAGCAAGGACTTAGTGAAAATCCAGGAGTAGTCGACATCAGGATCCGTCATTCTCTGATCATTCTGCCTCTACATGTTGCAAACAAAGACATGTCAAAGATGGACCCGCAAATCAATTAAGTGAGAGTGACATTGTTGCTTCTGTACCATTCCTTTTGTGTGTTCTGGACCAAACCTGCCCCGAATAGCATGCAACTGCTGAGCCTTGCTCTTCTCAGAGTTGGGGGTAAAATAAAAACTGAAATCTTGCAAATTAACAAATATCTGCAACCAATGAGGAGAACTTCATGCAGACCAGAAAATCCTGGTGCACGATCTTCATGACGTCTATGCAGAAGTTGCCTTGTTTTTTGTTTTTTTTCTATGGAAATTACTCCAGACAAAGTGTGTTACCACTTGATGTAAGGAGGAACGAAGAATGGAAGAAGATTCTCATAAAGACAGGAGATTCCTATTTGCAACATAGCATGGGTGCAGGTTTGCAAATGTATGGTAAAGAAAAAAAGACTATAAAAAAAGGGGAAATGGAATGATCATGTTAGAGATGTGGATCACATTCGAGATTGCGTGAGAGGCAGGGATAATGCTCGAGAACACACTTGAGAAGACGATCACGGCCATAACAAAGAGGAAATAAATATCGTTTTTACAAAGAAAAGGTGAGTCAAAGTTCTTTTCTATTCTTTGTCTATCTTGCGACTGAGGTATACAACGTGTTGGTTTCCGAACTATGTTATATACTGAACTTAGTCTTCAAAAGACCAAGACTATACGTAGGAAGAAAACAATCAGCAGAAATTGAGTTCTACAAGATTGCAGTTCCTGAAAATAAGCTACTGAAATAAGAAGCTGTATTACAATGAGATGTCAGAACAGCGAATTGATGGAGACATTTTGGTTTGTCTCAGAGCAAAGTGTAGTATCTGTTCTGATACTACACTTCAACTTTTCTGTCTTCGATCAGTGAGAGAAAAATGATTTTTAGACTAAAGAAATTTTAATTTTTGTGCCAATCCAGAGTGTTCATTTCGGAAAGCCGAATTTATCCCACATCAAAAAAAAAAAAATGACCTTGTGTCTAACTCTGCCCTTGTGGGGAGGCAATGGAAATAGGAACAACAATAGCAGCAGTTGTCGGGCTAGTGGGCATAAATGCTAAAACCCTCATAATGAGAATAAAAAAAAAAATTTAAAAAAATTAATATGTCAGTTCGTCTAGGTTTATCACCCATTCAATCTGTTTTTATTTATTTATTTTTTTACATGCAGGTGTTTTCTTATTAATCAATAAATCTTCCTATCTTCATCTTCCATTGATCATAATGTTGATCAACTTCCCTCCGACAATGCGAAGAGACTATCCGCATTATCTACAGTCATTTACATATCAAACTATTAACCATTCTTGACTGGAGGTGTGAGAACAAGATGGCTTCCCAGAGATGTCTGCGGATCCATTATCTTTACTGACAGATAAATGAAGTGAGAATTTGTGAGCTGCCAAAAGCCTTCAATATTACTAAAACTTTAAGACTCCGCGTTGTTTCCATTCAATTGACAGCAATGAGAAATGTCTAACTTATTTTCATGAGTAAATTCATTAATGGAAGCAGTTCTTAAGTAAACACGTCAGAATAGCAAGACGTTTTAGGTAAAAGTGATAGATTATATATATATATATATATATATATATATATATATAAAATATATATATATATATATAAAATATATATATATATATATATATATATATATATATATATATATAAATGAAATTGTCTGTCTGTTTGTGTACATTTCCCTACGAAACCGCTCTGTCAATTTCGGTTTACATATTCGAGATTTGACATAAGGGGTATTGAGATTTGGGAAAAATTTTTAATCGGTTTTCAGAGAGAAATTTGACTATCAAGGGGTCAAAGTTCAATGATTTTATCTTTGAAAACTCTACCAAACTCCTCCACCAATTTTGGGTCTAAACACTTGAAATTTTAAATGTAGGTTAGTTAGACGTGGATCAAACTTTTTAATTTGATTTGAGCCTAAAACAATAAATGTCAGGGGTCAAAATTGGAGTCAAAGTTTAAAAAATTGACCTCTGCGATCTCTACCAAATTACTCAGCCAATTTTTAATATAAACATTTGAAATGTTACAAAAAGTGTATTCAGATATAGAGCAAGCTTTTTAATCGGGTTTTTGCCGAAAATTTGGCTGCCGGAGGATGGGGGTCAAAGTTCCAAAGATTTTACCTTTGTGGTCTCTAGCAAACTATTCAGCCAATTTTGCGTCTAAACATTTAGAATTTTAAATAAAGGGTATTCAGACATGCAGCAAGCTTTTTAATCAGTTTTGGGCGAAAATTTGGCTACTAAGAGGTCAAAGTTGAAAGAGTTGACCTTTGCAGACTCTACCAAACTCCTCCGCCAATTTTGGGTCTAAGCACTTAAAATTTTAGACGTAGGTTACCTGAAAATGAGTCAACCTTTTTAATATATATATATATATATATATATATATATATATATATATATATATATACCTATGCACATAAAGTTATGAACAGTACATAGGACCTGAGCAAAGCCGTGCTGAACTGCTAGCATATATATATATATATATATATATATATATAAATTTAAAGGAGATTAGAACAATAGTCTAAAGAGCAAAGTGTATTTTAATGTAATAGTAAAATTACTAGTTTAATTAAAATACAGGGAAAGAAAAGTGCTCGTTGTAATTTAGATATATAAGCTCGATAGGTAAATATCCTAGAGCTAATTTAATATTTAGTAATGTGATTGATAATTTAAAAATCAAATTATAAATAAATTAAAAATCCGTTTCATAAGAAGGAACAACAACAAAATCAATTATTTGTACGATCGTTTCGGAAAACAATGTTTTTATTGTGGTAGACATCAAGTTACGGACAATAATTATTACATATAGTTTTTTATTAAACAAGGTTTCCTCATCAGCAAATATTGGAAAGGGTGTTTATTAAATGTAAAAGACACCATAAATAAACCTAGCATTAAAGTAAGGCAGATGTATCTGGAAAAAATTAAAATATATATATGCATGTATGAAAAAATTAAAATATATATATATGCATGTATGTATTTGTATATGTATGTATAATATTGTACGTAAACCAAATTTATAATTATAATTTTACTCTATTTTATTTCTATCCCTAACTCATATTAATTTTCTTATCAAGTTTTAAATCCATACCTTTATTTTAATTTTTTCCAATATGCATATCCTTCGGCGTTTCTTGCAATTTTATAACAGCTTCCCTTACATATATTTTTTTTTATTTACAAAAGAGTAATCACTTATCAAGGCCCAGAAGCCACTCGAGGATAAGGGTTGATGAGTGTATGGAAGACAGTGGGAAAATATCGTAGTAATCGTTAGTTGTAGAAACTTGGTAGACTGGACTATTAAGGGGATGGCTCATCAAGAACTTGTTTACATTGGACTTGAAGACGACCATATTGTAGTCAGTTGGAAAGCAGAAAAACGGAAAAGAGTTCCACAGGCGTGCAGTTCTAAGAAATAAGCTTTGTTCACAGAATCTACATTTAGGTTTAGGTACAAATAAAGAATGGAGGAAATTATTGATAGTGGTTTCAGCTAGATGAGTGTTTTTCATGAAAGTCAGGCAAGGGTGGACTACAGATTGGAGCTCAGACGAGCACTTTCCATGAAAATAATGATAAAGTAGAGACAGGATCACAACATCTCCTCTATGGGAAAGAGGGAGGTTGCAGGGAGGCAAAAAAGGCATTCCCCATTAGGCTACAAAGTCTATTTTGTACTCTGTCAAGGCAGGATAATCTGCTTCAAGCAGCTCGTGCCCAGATGTGGCAACAGTACTCCATCCTTGGTGTACTTGGTTTTTATACAGGTAGAGAATTGCATCAGCAGTTAGATATTTACTGGAGTGGCAGAAGATCTCTCCATTTTTTTCAGCAGCCTTGGCAACGGATTTGATGTATGTGTTCCATCTCAGATCAGGACTAAAGATCAGACCCAGAAGTTTGTCAAAAGATGGAGCCTCCCCAAGACGAGAGCCATTAATTTCAATTGATGCCAGATGGGGATCAGAGCATCGATAATAGAAACTTAGTTTTAGATGCCTTAAAATTAACCAGCTACCTCTTTCCCCATTGCACCACATGCTCAAGATCAGAGGAGAGAGAATCAGAGAGAACTTGGTCGTTTATGGCCATAGATATTAGTGTCATTAGCATAAATTTCTATGGATGATCTTAGGATGTGCTTTGGGAGATCATTGATGTTGACCAGGAAGAGAGTTGGGTCCCAGGTGGACCTCTGAGAGACTCCAGCATTAATACTGTGAGCTTCTGATTTCTGTTTATCTTCCTGGTGTGACTTCTGATCCATATGAATCTTACATGTGCTGCTGTCACCAATAATGGTCAACAACCTGCATTCAACCAAGTCAGTCAGTTACTTTTATGATGGCCACCATCTGGCACATCTAAACTTTACATTGGCCAATTATATGCAGTTCATAGTGATATGCTGACTAGAACATAGCTCACACTAAGTAGACTGACAGTTGGTCCAAGACTGCTTATTACATATTCACAGCTAATCTTCATATATGAAAGCTGTTTTCCTATCTGCCACATAGGTACCTGGTGAATGGGAGAAAGTTACTCGATTCTGTTATTTGGTTATCTAGTAATCCAGTAACTTGTATCACTTCATGAAACGTTTTAATTGCCTCACATTTCAACTAATTTGCCTTTGTAACATAATTCTTTCGCAAAAAGGAAACTATAATTTTATCACATAGCAAATGCGGTAAATCACTGCTACATAACCTCCTGCTTAGACTTAAAGCTGATAAAACAAAAATGGTTATGTTAAAGGTAGCAGTTGAAAGAAAGAATATATATATATATATATATATATATATATATATATATATATATATATATTTTTTACAAGGGTGTCACCACTTATCAAGGCCCAGAGGCCACTCAAGGATAAGGGTTAATAGGTATACATTAGAATATTATAGGCATATATATATATATTATAGGCATAAGCCTGAAGAATCCTAAAGTGGATGAAACACGGAATATTCAGTATAGCTTAATCGCCATATACATTTTATAACTTACTAACTAGCTCTACCTACATATTGAGCACTTTTGAAGTAAATACTTAAAGCTTATGCATAAATCTATACTTTCGTATATTAATTTTATGTGAGTAAATTAAGTAGTTATACATATATATATATATATATATATATATATATATATATATATATATAATTATTTTTTTACTATAATAATTAAATACCTACAGACACTAGTGTTTCATCCTTTCGGGATTCTTCAGTGCAGGGTGTCACGATTACTACCAGTCGAACGATTCGAACCCCGCGACACGAGACATCTCTGGCTCGATTAGCGGAGGCCGTATCCATTCGGCTACCATTAACCGTGTGAAATAGCGTTGAATTTTAAACATTTTAATTTAAATGCTCATTACGTCAGACAGACAGTGATCAAATCGTTATACGATGATCTACGCATAAGAGCTAAATTGACCGACTTTTAATTCAACTGAAAGTGCTCAACGATAAGAAACAGATTTCTTAAAGGGGCTGTCATAATTATTTTTTTACTATAATAATTAAATACCTACAGACACTAGTGTTTCATCCTTTCGGGATTCTTATATATATATATATATATATATATATATATATATATATATATATATATATATATATATATATATATATAGAGAGAGAGAGAGAGAGAGAGAGAGAGAGAGAGAGAGACCTCAAAAAGTCAAGATCTCAACATGATGGATTTTACTATTTGAAATTTACTTCGATTATAGAAGAGAGTGGTCACAGACATAAAATCCTTAAACTCTCTGTGGAAACTTGGAAAAATATCCTGCTTGAAGTCATCCAAAGGGCAATCGGAAGTTGACTTGATCTTCTGCATCATTGTGCATCTTCTCGCCATGTAACATCACTGACCTCACTGGGAAAGAAAAAAAGACTAGAGAAAGAGAACCATCAGGTGAGAAATATGGGGCATAGGACAAGATAACGTTCGAGATCTCGTGAGATGCATGGAGAACGTTCTAGATCACGTGGATGACATCGCAGCTGTAACAACGAGGAAATAAATGTTGTTGCTACAAAGAAAAAGCGAGTTGGAGTTATTTCCTATTCTTAGTCTTGGTCTCCTTTGTGACTGAAACTGCACACAGCGTGTGTTGGTTCCCCGGACAACATTACAAGCACAGAAAGTATATTTCTTCTGTTTTAGCAATGCTTCTGTAATCAGTAGGGCCATGACAACAGCATATTCTTTTCTCGAGAGTTAAAACAATGAAAAGGATATTCTGTTGTCATAGGCCTGGTAATCAGTAACTGTTTTCTATTTTAAACAATTACATATGTATGTACAAATTAATTGTGTTGAATTCCCCGGGTTTTCTTGCTCACCTTTCTGTAGTTTAAAATGAAAAGTATCTTCCTTACTTGATTGTTTTAGAAAAAACAGACTGGCGTTTAGATAAAAAAAAAAAAAACAACAAAAATTCTACCTTATAACGCAGGTTAGCATGCACAGACAAAACTTTCAAACAGTGACGTGCAGAGAATATTTTCAGGGCAGATGCTCAAGTGAAAAAACAAACAAAAAAAAACGGCAAAAATATAGTAACGGTATTGCACTGGCCAATAATACATTCCTCTGAAAAGGGCATTTTTTAAACAGGAGTAAAAGAAGCAGGTGCACGTCCTTGGTTTTAAAAGACCTGCTTTGTTTGCACATTCAGACAGAGTAGTGAAATTTTATCATAAACGCTAAACTAAAATATTGCCTGCAAAGAACAGGAGAAAAGAAAATAATAAAAGCGACGTGTGATGTAAAATAAAAACGTATACATTTGGGACAGGGAGATTCTTCTCCCTCCTCCCCTCTAAAATAAGACCCATGAAATCGTTAATAATATCATTTTGAAATAAGATGTGATTCAAAATGACTGACGATTTTATATTGGATTGTTTTGTTTAAAAAAAAAAAAATATGCAAAAATAAGATTTAACTTTTCATGGCGGTGACGAGAAGAAAGTAAACATAAAAACAATTTTAAAAATATCGCTGAAATTGCCGAGAGTGATTTTTATTTATTTATTTATTTATTTATTTATCAATCTTTTAAGAAAAAAAGAAAAACGTCAGAGGAGAATGATGTCCAACATGATTCCAAATGACAGGCATAAGTTCTCTGATTCTAGCAAAGAAGAAAACTTATACAGGGTGACTCATAAAAAAACGGGCCCCAGCTCTAACTAAACCCCGTTTCTTACTGTTTTGTCCGAATGAAATGAAACTTTGGTCATAACTAGTTTATTATATTCAAAACATCACATCAAAACCCTAGGGTCTTTTTTTTCTCCGTTCTACAGCGTATATTCTAGATGGCCTCTTTTGTTTTTTTTGGGAGGGTCACCCTATATATATATATATATATATATATATATATATATATATATATATATATATATATATATATATATATATATATATATATATATATATATATATATATATATATATATATATATATATATATATATATATATATATATATATATATATATATATATATATATATATATATATATATATATATATATATATATATATATATATATATATATATATATATATATATACGGCATAATCACGTTGACACACCGGTTCTCGTCAGATCACCGAAGTTAAGCAACGTTGAGCCTGGCTAATACCAGATGGGTGACCATTTGGGAATTCTAGGCGCTGTATGTGCTCTCCGCTTATCTCGGCATTGTTTCCAGTCGTCTTGTACCTCAACTTGCCACTGGTATGCAACAATGTTGACTCAGGAGAGGCGTGGTTAGAGGTTGCGCAAGTCTTGCCACACAAATTTCACGCGCAGGCACCCTTACAGTATACAGGGTATCCATAGTCTGTCAAGACTGATGGAAGCCTTCATATATATATATAACTTATATATATAAGTATCGGACGAAAGAGTTCTCTTGCTGGAAAATTTGATGAAGGTATAGAAATAAAGGCAAGATAAGAAAGAAAAGTTTTTCATCTGCAAAAAGGTTTTTTTTAAAGTCGAACAAATCTTTCAGACATTGTTATATCTATCAAACTAGATAATATAAATCAGATATGTCTCCACAAAGTTTAACTTGGAGCAAATAAACTATAAAAAAAGCAAAATATTCGCATTATTTGAATTGTTCGGACAAATATTCTTATCTCGAGTGTTTTTCGTTTTTTTTTTACTTGGGAGTCACAACTTATCAAAGCTCGAAGGCCACTCGAGGATAATGATTAATGAATGTAAGGTGGTAATGTAGTGATCACTAGTGGTGTAAATAGGGTAAAATTTAATTATTTATGGAGACGGCTTGACAAGAATTTGAAGGCTACCATGTTGTATTCAACTGGGAAGCAGGCCACCGGAACAGTGTTCTACAGGCGGGCAGTTCTGCAAAAGAAGCTTAGTTCATGGAATCTGCATTTAGATTTAAGCTCAGATAGAAAATGGTAGAAATCATATGGAGTGGTTGTAGCTAGTCGAGTATTTTTTGTGAAAGTTTGGCAAGGAGGGACCATTGATTGAAGCTCAGTCGAGTACTTACCATGAAAATAGCAATAGAGCAAAGACAGGCTTGTGATGTCTTCTTAATGAACTGCAAAATGAATTTACCGAAAATATCTTACTCTTTGCAGACGATGTAAAACTGGTATCATCTTGAAGCAATGATAATCAACTTTGAAATAATCTGGTTCTGGTCTTCAAACTGAGACTTGCCTCTGAACTTTACAAAATACAGTCATCATCTTATCAGCTCTCCACCTATCGTCCCTCTCTAATAATTGATTTTCTACCTTAATTCCTGATATGAAGACCTTGGCACAGTTCTGGATATTTCTTCAGACCAACGCATCACTGTATCAAGATAATGAGCAAAGCTGAGTAAGTTCACTTCCAGATCTGGAGATTCTTTCTAAGCCAAACAGCAGACGCTTTCCATCCCCTATACATAATTCTGCTAGATGGAGAGTCATAGCCATCAATGCCTGTACCAGGCAGGACACTGCTTAAATGAATACATAATTCTACTATGGCTCATTCTTGAACATGCCATCCAAGCCAACTATCTCTATCTTCAAAAAGATATTGTATATCTGAAGCATGTTGAACAGTTGGCAGCAAGGATGGCAATGGAATTGTTCATGCTTATTATAAAGAACTCAACACCAATGTGAAGTCAGTTCTACTCTATGGCTCAGAAACGCCCGCAAACTGCAGACATTCACCAACAGATGTCTCAGAAACATTCTAAACTTCAGATGGCCAGAGACTAATTCCAATGACAACTGTGGGACAAAACCAACCAAAACCCAATGGAGTTAGAGATCAAAAAACGAAAATGGAACGCGACTGGCCACACCTTGCGAAAGCCTGCATCCAACATCACCAGGCAGGCCCTTGAATGGCACCCAAAAGGCAAGCGTAAAATTGGTCGCCCGAGGCAGACATGGAAAAAATGTCTATGTGTATTTCTGCTCCCTGGAACAGCTCACCATATTCAGGTTTCAAGTCGCCTCAGAGAAATATTCAGACGGTAGAGATGCAATATCTTCTGTATTTTTACAGTGATTGCTGCACTTTGCTATTTTTTTCTATATAAATAAAACAGTAGATGTATGTGTGGGTGTGTCTTTACTGTCTGTATGTAAATATTTAACTGACAAACTCTTAAACTATTAGACACACAACACTTACATAAATGGGAAATAGTAACCATGTATCAAGGATGATTTATAACAAGTAAAATCTTTGTTTGGGTGAATGAATAGCACGTACAGACATACATTTCAATGCAAAATGTTTCTTTCAACTTACTGACATATTTCTATTTCTTTCTGTATATATTCAAATTCAGTTGATTTTTTTCAAGTCATTTTATATCAAATCTTTCTTTGCTGTCTCTCAATAGCGACATTGGTATGGAATGCAGCTGAAGCACTGAATGTTTCGGTTTCGATTCTAGCTGATGGCACCCAAGTTATTTCTTTTTTCTTAACTTTTCAAATCAGTACTATATATTAGGTACAATATAGAATAGAGAATTAACTCTGTAATAATAAATACGAAATCTGCTTGAATTAACATATATTTTACAACCTGGCACGGCTTGGACGCCCTCACTAATTTTACAATAAAATCGATTGACTGATTATATATTCTGCAAGAGTGTTATGTCATGGCCTCCTTTCAAGTTTGAGAGACAATGGACATCCCCTGTGAGCAAGGTTTGTACCATTCCCTATCACACCTTTCCCGTATTGGCACTACTTGATTATAAAGACAAAAAGAAGCCCAAGACGACTGGCAACAATGCCAAGATAAACAGAGAGCACATACAACACCTACGATTTCAAAATGGTAACCAATTTTAGCACTGGCCAGACACAGTGTCGCTTAACCTCACTGATCTCATGGGAATTCATGTATCAACGTTATTTTGCCAAGTGTAGAATTATATATCTATAAAGATAAAGATAAGTCAGTCAGATTTTCAAAGTCAGGCCCAAATAGGAATCAGTCTGATATATTGTCATTTTATTTGGGCAACTTTATTTTTTTTAGATTATTTGTCCCTATATTGACAAGGATATAATTTATTTAGATCCGTTTTTTTTGTTTCCTGAAGTTTCTATGGTTTCTCATGGCTCTACATTTTTCAAATGTGTCCGGAAACTATCACTTGACTCCCATTGAGAAACCTTGATCTCGAAAAGTGTTTCAATTATTAACAATGGATGACCTTGAGTTTCAGTTCAGTGGATTTAAATAATAATTAAAAGGGAAGAAGTAAAGAGAGCGATAAGCTTTATTTTCTTTACATTGCATTGCTTTTGTACAGTTAATAAAAGGTGGATTTAACCATCTCTTTGTTAATCTTTGACACCTGACATTTATTCAAACTACTGTCATCATCTTTAGTGTTATTTTCATAACGTTTCCATTGATGTGATCTTTCACCTTCTTTAGTTACATCTTATCAAACATTGAACTCTGTCTAACTTGGAAATCTGCATGAAATTTTGAATGGGATTCTTTATTTAATGCAAGGGGGGTGGCATGCTCTCGTTCCATCAGCCATGACTTGGTAGAATTCCTAAGTAATTCATAAGGACCCGTGGCATAGTGAATAAAGTACTTGGCAAAATTCAGTTACACTCTTCTGAAGATTGAAGGTTTAATCCTCTGTCCAGGCGACACTCGAAATTACAAACTACTGAAGATTCCCGAATTTGTTAGAAAGATTCCCAGGTTTGACAAGATACACCTGAAGAAGATTGAAGGTTTTATCGATCGAAAATATCGATTGTTATGAAAATAACACTTACGATGAGAATAGTAGTCTGAATAATCTGAATAAAACAAATCACCAATCCTAATCTCAAAAATCCAGTAACTGTTGAAACTCGACTGAACACAACAGTAACATAATTGAACAATTTTTCAATAAATTTGTAGATTAACATCGTTACATATCGGAATGCAGCTTTGTTTACATTTATCTTTCTATTTCTTTCTGCGCATGCCCAAATTCAATTCATTTCATCAAGTCGTTTAATATTAAATCTTTCTTACCTATCTCTTGATAACTTCATCAGTACGAGACACGGTTGGAGTACTAAATGTTTTGGTTTCGATTTCTAAGTCATTTTTTTTAAACTTTGGAAATTACTGTTATATATTAGGTACAATATAATATTCAATAGAGAATTGGCTCTGTAATTACAAATACAAAATTTGCATGAATCAAAATATATTTAAGCATATCAATAAGGCCGGGCGCTCCCACTAGTTAAATAATAAATATTTTTACAATATTATCAGGATAAGAATTAAGGTGATTATGTGTACACCCTGAAAAACGGGAAAAAAGGAGAGAGAAAATATCAAAGCTTATTTTAGAATTTTGGAGCGGGGATTAGTTTTATATTTAAATTTAATGGTTCCCCTATTCTTTGGTCATTCAAACTTTTTATGACTCTTAGCTAACTTTTTTTCAGCTAATCCTAAGTTTCAGTGGCAAAATCGTAAAACTACATGTAATCGCCACCAAAAGTAGAACTGCCACCTCCTCTCCCCCAAATAAAATGCACAGGCTTTATCTTCACTAACAAAAAGAAAAAAAATATTAAACACAAAACTGATGTCTCACTTGAAATTTAAAAAAAAATTGTTTCTGTTTAAATATATTTTTTCTTTCCACATAATCGCCTTAAAAAGTAGAATCTCAATGTTTTTTTTTGGGGGGGGGATATAGCTGAGTGTATTAACCTACAATAATACCCAATTTTCTATTTTTTTGAATGACTTTTTTCTGGAATGTGTGTGTGTGTGTGTGTGTGTGTGTGTGTGTGTGTGTGTGTGTGTGTGTGTGTGTGTGTGTGTGTGTGTGTGTGTGTGTGTAAGGGGGGGGGTAAACATATTTCAAAGATTATTTAAGTAAGGTAAAATTATTTCATGATCACATTCTACGATAATTTCGTGCATTGGATCAGATCCAACATAAATTCTAAAAATGAAAAAAAAAAAAAAATTTTTAACTCCAAACTTGCATACACTGAAATGCTACGTGACGTTTACAACATATTGTGATAAACCCATGTAACAAGTAAAGTGCTGTATGGTTCGCTTGCATGCATATCTGCGGTTGTTCAACACTGACTTTTGACATGAAATGCCGGAAAAGTGCTCATATCAAACTAGTACATGTCAGCAGTTAATATATAGGCTTAAGAACAGGAAATGTTACAGGCAGGAGATGAAGGGACCAACAATAATTGGGAATACTGTGTGAACGGATGTGGGATGCAGGAAAGGGGAAGTGATGTCATAGGTACATTAAAGAAGTTTGGTCACAAAGGATGTCCTAGTCTCAAAAGAAACGATTGTTAAGATACAAGTGTTATTGTTCTACTAAAGAATTATGTCATCTAAAAAGCTTTACTGACATTTTGTCACACCCGTCGTATTCATTGAACCTCTCACCAACTAACTACTACTATTTCTGAAAGAAAATCTTTACAAACATATGACCAGAGTGCCTTACGTTGAAATTTTATGCAATTGAGATGATTTATAAGAATTTGAAGTTAAAGATCAACAACTGACAGTTCTGGAGGTAATAAATCAGAGTACATCCGAGTTTCTTCCTACAAAAATATGATTGGCTGGTTAAGCCATAAATACTGACTAGTAGAGCAGCTTAGAGAGACGTCAGAAGATACACCGTCAGCCTTATGCTTAAAGATATACACTGTTCAATAAGGTGACTTACTAGATTATTACTCAAATAAGTAGCCAAAACCACTCGGCTACTTCAAACAGGTACGAGGGCCATTTTATTTTCCCCACAAAAATTTCCTTTGCACAACATATTTATCAATAATTCAGGATTTCTTTACATTAAGGAGTAAAGATGATTTATAGAGTGACCATTTGTAAGCAATGATGATAAACCAAATTGCTCATATTCCTGCTTGCTAATCTACATTTGCTAGAAGATGGACGGAGAAGTTAAAATAGAACTGCCGATCCAGACATAATATCACGTGAGAATCACCAGCTTAAAACGCTGCTATGATGTGTTGAAAAAAAGAAAAGAAAATAGCAATGTCGTGTCTTTCTATAGGATATATTTTCTAAAACATAATGAAAATATTTTTGAAATGGATTACCACACTTAAAACTTTAATACCATTTTTTGTCTAATCCATTCTATAGCTTTCTTTAATAGTAATGTAATGAAAACAAGTACATCCGGGTTCCACCTCATAAGATGATTGGTTAATATGGCACAATTACGTTGACACACTGGTTCTCGCCAGATCATCAAAGTTAAGTAACATTGAGCCTAGCCAGTACCAGATGGGTGACCATTTGGGAAGGTGAGGTGCTGTATGTACTACGAGGTAAAATATCAGGTTGGTAAACTGTCATGGTCTATCCTTCTCTCAAGAGTAGATGGGCCTCTCTTAAGCCGTGGTAGGCAATCCATCTAGTGATGGCGTTACGATAAAAAAAATACCCTTAATAGCCCTGACAAAGCATCAAGTATTCAGCTACGGACAAGATTTGAATTACACTATAAACTCGTGTAGTGATTTTTATCTCGGCTGCGGCCGCATGTTACGTTTTATGTTATATTTCGACCTCACAAGATGATTGGTGAAACCATAAATGCTAATCGATAAAGCAACTTGAGATAGACATCGAAAAATACACTGGAAGCTTCATGCTTAAAGATATTATCAGCTCCAACCACGAACACAGTCCAGTAAGGCAACTTGTTAGATTTTTACTAGAATACTGTAGCTAACACCATATAGCTACTTCAGACGAATATATCCTTTTCACGGGACATATCAGTTCTCTAACAAAATTTATAAATAAATATGCAGCTTTTTTCAATAAGTCTTAAAAATAAAATGTCTCTTTCAATCAATATTTGCCCTCAAACGCTCCTGCAATTTTAATCTGTTTACAGTCTGAGAGTGCACACCTGCATTTGGCTAGCAATGTATTTCAATGTATTTTCAGAAAGAGACCCTTGTCTACAAAATAAAGAAGTGCAACGCATGCACCAAGTCGAGAGTTCAAAGCTGACAATAATATGAGATTGACTTTTAAAACAAGACTAAAGGCCACCTGACGTTGCCCGATCGTAAGATATGCTAGAGTATGATATTTTAGTTCATGATTATGTATTTATTATTATAGAGACAATTTTCTATTGTTTATTATATTGAACTCAAGTAGCGGAATCAAAACTTATAAGAAATATACAGGAGCGTCCAAAACTAAGGGACAACATTTTAAAACCTAATATTTGTTAGAAATAACAAGTGTGAAAAACTGAAATTTTGACAACTGTTAGTCGTTATCATCCGTAGTAACATACTAAAATTTGAATCATTTGCAAAGGATAGAAAAAGAATTATAACAATTATTTATTTATTCTTAATCTAATTTAACTCGGGTCCAGTCCTGCCAAAATAAAAACTTTCTTAAATACAACGTTTTTTTTTTTTTTTTACTAGGTGGGTAAATGTCATAAAAGCCATTCAAGGATAAGGGTTTATTAGTGTCAAGTAGACAACACTATGATGATAGATAATGGTAGAACTTGACTTGGATAGGGCTTAATTATTTAAGAGGACGGCTCGACAAGAACTTGTTTACATTAGATTTGAAAACGACCATGTGGTATTGCGTTCCACAGATGGTCAGTTCTAAGAAATAAACTTTGCTCATGGAATTTTCGTTTAGCTTTAGGTACAAATAGAGAGTAAGGGAAACTATTGATAGTTATTATAGCTAGATGAGTATTTTTTGTGACTGTTTAGCGTGGGGGTGGAGGACCACAGATTCATGCTCAGTCGAGCACTTGCAGTGAGTGAAATCTTATTCGCTTGTGGAAATCTATCTTAGATCGGTTCCTTTCAAGATGTCGTTTGCAGCCAATGACACATCTAGAAATGGACACTCGTTTCCTCATAAATATTCGTAAAATATAGTAGTTCACCTTGAGAAAACCATCTGCAACAAATCACTTACAAGAGGTCTCGTGTTTCAGCATTTAAACACCCTACATAACCCTAACCATAACCTGATATGCCATAAGACGAACAAGGTAAACCAGAGTTACATATTTCGTAAAGTGCAGTGCTATTAGCATTATAATAATGGCCGTTGCTATGCAGCATCATAATAACTTCTTGGCGTGTAATTTTAAATGCTGTGTCCAAGATTAGATTTCATTACAGATTGTACTTTGTCCAAGTAATGCAGACATGAAAAATGAAAGATGACCCTATAAAAATGCCACCCATAGAATCGTAAATAAAATTCATAATCCTTTCTATAACCCAACTATATTTAATACAAATAAACTTCAATATATGTATGACTTGTCCACCAAGTCTCAGTCATGTATATCCAACAGTCTTTGTTTAAATCACCATTCAATGATAAGCACACCTGAATACGACCTACAAAATTCTCACTCCTCTTTTAACGCTACATGCAGTGTTCCTCTTCAGTTTAGAGATTGTCTCAGGATTGCTTTAATAGATATATTTTAGATAATGCCAGGGTGTTTGGAGGTGTGTGTTGAGCAAAAAAAAAAAAAAAAAAGTGGTAGTAGGCAGGCAGGCTCGAACCCGTATTGCAAAGGAGGGAAAGAATGTAAAAAAAAAAACGTGACGTCTTTGCTGTTGCACCCCATTACCATACTGGAAGTGACGAATGTTTAAATTAAGGCTAGACAATCGAAAAGAGGGGTTGACTTTCGAAAATATCGGCGAAAAAAGCGACCTTTTCCCTGTAGAAAAGTTGTGGGCAAAGGAATTAATGTTTTTTAGCCAATTTTTCGATATTTGTCGTCCGAAGGGTCGAGCTTCAAAACGATACTGATCTCGTGAAAATCCGTCGCCTTTTAGGCAGACATACATACATACATACATACATACATACATACATACATGATGGCAGCAAATTTGTATTTGAACATTGCTATTACTTGATATAGCACAAAAAAAAAATGATATACAGAAACACGAAGGTGGCTTTTAAGCCCTGCCAAACTCTTTGGCACACATTGTGCAGACATGTGCGCCACTAGCAGCACGTTCTTGATGGTCATGTTCCTGGATATGACCTTAAACTATATCCAGTAGTGAGGCCCCAGCTTGCGGGCTTTGGGGAGTGTGGAGCCACCCTTTAATTGCCATTGCTTCCAGGTCTACTCTGATCCAGAGTGGTAGTACCTATTAGGGTCCCAACTATGGGTTAAATAGAAACCGACTTGAAAACAACAAATATATTCTATTGAAAAATGTTTTCTTCAAAATCTTTGTATTCTGCATTAAATAACCTGAAAAGGGTTGATATGCCGTAAAACAAAAACAACCAACCATCTTGATGGTCACTTCTATGTATAATCAAATGCCACTTCAAACCAACTGCTGTTTTGTATGTCCGCCCGTAGTCGACACAGGTTAGATCTGGCAACACAAGACTGCTTTGTGGCCCACTGCGCTGATGAGTAGTCTGGTGGCTCATCAACCCAGCTCTACTCAGACATAATCTTCCGCACACCTCACACTCCAGACCAATTTGATGCCCCCGCCCATACACTGCTCCTTTCACCCTCACTTTCCGGATATCATGCTTTAGCCGCTCATACTGGGTTCAATCTGCCTCAAACTTGCCCACACCTCCCCGCAAGGTCCTTCTCCACTCTCCATGATCCAAAGTAAGACTCTCCCAGGTTCTTTCATCCATCTCACATTTTTTTAAGGTGGGCCTCAAACAATCTTTGAATCTCATTTTAGGCTTTCGAGCCAGACGTCTTACCTCGGCAAGCTCGCCATAAAGGAGTTGTTTGGGAAGTTGACTATCTAACATCCTCACTATATGTCCACTCCATCTCAGTCTATGTTTGATAATGTGAGCTTCAATGCTTAGACATTGGGTCCGTTCAAGCACCTCCGCATCACTGACATACATTTGCCAACCCACGCTTAAGATTCGCCGTAGGCACATCTGGTGAAACCGCTTGAAATGTCTCAAAAACATACACACATACATACATACATACATGCAGACAGACAGATAGACAGGTGAGATTTATATGATAGATAATCACATAGATAAAAATCTGCGGTGAATGTAAAGCCCATTCAGGATCACACTTTCGGCTGATGTTAGATATTGACCAGGCAACGCCAAAAAGAGTGCTGGTCGTTGATTATTACGATTATTCAAGCAAAACATTTTTGGTAGCTAAAATATGTTTTAGGATAAAGAAAATATTTAGAATAAATATTTATTTACATTAAGTCAAGAATGTTAACTTAAAATAATGTTATCATAACAATTTAGTTGACAACTTAGAAATAATGACTAGGGCTATGACATCAGCATATTCATTTTATTGTTTTGACTCTCGAGTGTGTATCCGTTGATATCTTATATGCTATTTTTATAGAGTGATGTGGTTCTGGGTTGATTAACTGTGTCTAACTGTGTCGGATATATATGCGAGAGTCAAAACAATGGTAAGAATATTCTGTTGTCATAGCCCTAATAATGACATGTAAAAACATCAGGTCATTATCTTAGTGGCGTAGGGGGAGATGGTCTTTTTGAGATATGTGGAAGTTAAAGAGAAAATAGTTAGTCAGAGTCAGGAGAGTGAAAGAAAGAGAGACGGTCCAGAGATCGCGATGGCCCCGAGCAGAAGGGGTTAGAAATGGTAATAGTCAGAATCAGTATGCAACTTTTCAAACGAGGGGGGAAAAAAAACTTTGGAATAAAAGTTGCCAAAAATAAAACCTGTAACTCTGTCATTCTTGGGAAGAATTTTCATTGCAGAATTCCGTCAAGACGAGACGCAGGATGGACCAGATACGTTTCTCGATTGGGCAGATATTGAAACCTCAAATAATTGTTATTGGCCCTTTGTGTTATAAAGGTATTTATGTACGTTATTGCTCCATCATGAACTGTATTTAAATGTACATGCACACATAACGAACTTTAGACAGATGATCACACACGTATACACTTGCATATGGAAACGGCACTAACCCCATGTGGGTTTAACTGGCTTCCTCCAAAGGAGGAAGCTCCATGGGAGTATGAAATCCACAAGCGGTCCCCAGTCGCGTGTACATTCTCGTTAGGAGAAATGACGAGGTTACGTTTTTGCAACTTTTGCAAGGAGGTGTCGACGTCCTCCTTACATACCGCGCCCGAAGAAAGACACACTGGAATAAAAAGTTGCCAAAAATAAAACCCGAGGCTCTGTCGTTCTTGGGGAGATTTTTCATTACAGCTTTTCCGTCATGACAAAACGCAAGATAGAATAGGTATTTTTTCCCGATTGGCCACATGTTGAAACCTTAAATGTTATTGGTCCTATGTGTTGTCAAGGTATTTATGTATATTATTATCCCATCATGAACTCTATTTGAATATATATACACACATAACGAACTTTAGATGATCACACATATACACTCGTATACACTAGACAATGATAAAAACTCATAGATATATACACGATTTTCATCCCCCCCTATGTTATACAGACTCCCACAAAATTACACTAAGATGAACACCAAAGTGAACCCAATATCCTTGACTGATAATAAAATAAGGACTGTTGGACATTTATGACTAAAACTTGGTGGATAAGTCAAGCATAGACTGGAATTTATTTGTACCAAATATTGGTTGGATTGCAAAAAGGGTTGTGAATTTTATTAATGATACTATGTGCGCATTTTGGGGGAGTTAGCCTGTAAGATAAGCCAATAAAATTGAGTGCTTTGTTTGTATTGACTTATTGTTTTTTGTTTTGTTTTGTTTTGTTTTGTTGCTATAAAATTACAGATCAACACGCAAAGTAAAAACTTCTTAACAAGAGAAAACAATTGAAAAACATACATTTTTTCCCCCTACAAAAAATTCAATGTTAAAAAACCGCATTATCCATAATCTTGAAAATAGAATGTTCTTTTGAAGAATGTCTTTATCGATGTAACTCTATAATCTAGTAAATACGATTCGTTTTGATATTTATATTTTGTGATACTTTGGCTTTCAAGAAAAAAAATTCCAAGACCTAGTTGTTGAGAAAAGTACGAACGGACGAACGGACAAGGGTGAATTTACAGACCCACCCTCCTTTTGTCGGGGGACCAAAAAAGCAAAATAACTGGTTACATGATATTTGGGAATATTCATAAAATAAAGTATTGTTGGCAAGTATTATTTATATAATATGAAGTATTATTTATTTGTTGGCAAGTATTATTTATATAATATGAAGTATTATTTATAAAATAAAGTATTGTTGGCAAGTATTATTTATATAATATGAAGTATTATTTATAAAATAAAGTATTGTTGGCAAGTATTATTTATATAATATGAAGTATTATTTATAAAATAAAGTATTGTTGGCAAGTATTATTTATATAATATGAAGTATTATTTATAAAATAAAGTATTGTTGGCAAGTATTATTTATATAATATGAAGTATTATTTATAAAATAAAGTATTGTTGGCAAGTATTATTTATATAATATGAAGTATTATTTATAAAATAAAGTATTGTTGGCAAGTATTATTTATATAATATGAAGTATTATTTATAAAATAAAGTATTGTTACATGGTATTTGGGGATATTTATAAAATGAAGGATTTTTGACATTATAAATTACTAACATTATTTACATGTTTCGTTTTTTTTTGTGAGGGTTCTTGATATTTATCAGAAAGGACTTTATTGTCGCTGTTTGTTAGCCCCTTATTCTATTATTCTGGTGAGTAAAAAGTGCACTTTGGGTTTAATTTCATCAAAACTTTCGTTTCCTTAATTATGTCCTTTACTCCTTACGTTCCATGAACAGTGTTTCTGATAAAGGGGAAAAAACTGCTGTTTCCTGGGCTGGAATCTATTCATGTGACATTTATCGCTTTTGATAGCAAACGGTTTTTAGCTTTTTACATTAAGTGGCTTCATGCCTTATCTGGAGCGATTTCCATTTAAAAATGTTAGACGATTATTCTGTTAATCTTTTAAATTTCCCAATTCCTCACCTCCAACAGAACAAAGCCCAGAAACTGATCTAGTAAATCTCTTATTTCCCTTTTATCCCATGAGGACGATAGTCATCATCATCGTCGTCATCATATACATCATCATCATCATAGTCATCATCGTAATCATTGTCGTCATCATCGTTACTGTCGTCATCGTCATTGTCATTGTCATCATCTTCGATACCGTCATCAATGTTATCATAATCATTATCATCATCGTTTTCATCGTCATCATCATCGTTAGCATCGGCATCATCGTCATCATTGTTGTCATCATCATCATTACCGTCGTCATCATCATCGTTACTGTCGTTGTTGTCATCGTCATCATCATCATCATTATCGTAACTAACATAGTTTGTAGAGAGAAATAGGCAATATCTAAAGAAAGGGTGAATCCTATCCATACACAAATAATTACTTTCTACTGACAACTTTGTTAATATGAATGTTATCTGTTTGAGACGTGTATACACTTGTGTTATAAACATCGATCGATGGTTCAGGTTATAACCGCCACCTCATCGACTTCACGTGAATTTAAAATGGAAGATTTATTGATTAGACAGAGTGACAATCACAGGGAATCAAACATAGATATGTTATTAGATCTAAGTAATTCCATCAGAGAGAGAGAGAGAGAGAGAGAGGGGGGGGGCTTGGCCGCACTATTTAATTAACATCATGTGCCTGCCACCACTGTCAGTGGGAATTTTGGTACGCACACATGGGCAACGTCGTTTCCCCTTTGAAGGAAATCCACACATGCGCAAAAGATAACCGGAAACAACTATAAAAGCAAAAGACCTGAGCTGTTTCCTTCTTTTCGACTCAGCTCCTGAGCTGAGCGGTCGATGGACCAACCGGTCCCTTTCGGGGCACGCACGCCCACGCGCCTCACGTCCCCTGCTACTATATATGGGGCACAAGCTAGTATGTACACTTTACACGCTTTCTATCTCCATGGCCTGGATTGATTTTCTCACTCTCTCTCTCTCTACAACAATAGACTTTCCTTCTTACCAGTTAACAGCGAGAGACGCACGCCAAACTGGATTGACTTTCTCACTCTCTCTCTCTCTCTCTCTCTCTCTCTCTCTCTCTCTCTCTCTCTCTACAACAATAGACTTTCTTTCTCACCAGTTTACAGCGAGAGACACACGCCAAACTGGATTGATTTTCTCACACTCTCTCTCTCTCTCTCTCTCTCTCTCTCTCTCTCTCTCTCTCTCTCTATACAACAATAGACTTTCCTTCTCACCAGTTAACAGCGAGAGACGCACGCCAAACTGGATTGACTTTCTCTCTCTCTCTCTCTCTCTCTCTCTCTCTCTACAACAATTGACTTTCCTTCTCACCAGTTAACAGCGAGAGACGCATGCCAAACTGGATTGATTTTCTCACTCTCTCTCTCTCTCTCTCTCTCTCTCTCTCTCTACAACAATAGACTTTCCTTCTCACCAGTTAACAGCGAGAGACACACGCCAAACTGGATTGATTTTTTTACTTTCTCTCTCTCTCTCTCTCTCTCTCTACAACAATAGATTTTCTTTCTCACCAGTTAACAGCGAGAGACACACGCCAAACTGGATTGATTTTCTCTCTCTCTCTCTCTCTCTCTCTCTCTCTCTCTCTCTCTCTCTCTCTCTCTCTCTCTCTCTCTCCCTCTCTACAAAAATAGACTTTCCTTCTCACCAGTTAACAGTTCGTTTAATTCAATTTTACACGTTGTTCGTTTCTTCCTCAAAACAATTCATTTTTCCTATTTTGTACGACTGGGGGATATGTATAATATGTCCACTAAGCTGCTCCTTTCGTTATGTAACAAAATAAAAAAAAACGTTCATTATAAATGAGAGTTCAGAGTGTCCCAAGACTGTTATAGGTTTTTTGTTTCAAGAATAAAAGAAAGATAGAAAATGTCTCACACTGGAAATTTTTTAAAAAGAAATTTTTTTTTTTTAAAAAGACAAAACAGAAAACATGTGTATCAATCGGTATAGAAATAAGAAATAAACAGGGAGAGTTTCTATTTCATTATGGAAATAGAGTGAAAAATTTATTTCCGAATTCATTTTGGATGAGGAGAGTTAGGGTTAGGATTTACAAAGTGTTATATAATTCATTCATTCATTCAAGTGATGTCCTAGCTGGTACAGGCATTGACGGCTATGATTCTCCATCTATCTCTCTCCCTCGAGACATTCATGAATTCATTGTTGCTCACAACTCCATTCACGTTGTTTTCTTGAAAGTGTTTGATGCACTGGCACAGCTTTCTTTGCAGTTGTACGCACAGTAGGTTGCAGGTTCTTTCTCTCCATGGTATCCACACTGGGTGATTGTTCTGACCATTGTACCAAAAGATATCTTCTGTCAAGCACAAGATACAAAATCATGAACAGAAATGTTCCTGATTGCTTCTGTATTACATCAAACACCTGCTTTCCATGATCTCACGTTACCCTGAAGTGGGTACTCGACCTTGCTCAGGGGTCTTCCACAAACTAGCAGAAGGAAGGGGGTGGTTAACTTTTCCTTTTGACAGTAGTGTTGTCTCTCCACTCTATACAGCGCCTAGGATTCCTAAATGGTCACCCATCTGGTATTAGCCAGGCTCATCATTGCTTAACTTTGGTGATCTGGCGAGAACCGGTGCGTCAATATGATTATGCTGTTATATAATATCAACCTGAAATTGAGATTATCCTTACGAACCCACACTCATTCACCACCACGGACAATAAAGATATATTATTATATTTTTGTGTTTAAAACACGGCAGAAATATTTTTTTTTTAATATTCAAAAAAAAAAAAATTGACTAAAATCATATTCTTTCACATTATATTTTAATTTTAATTAAATTAAATTTATATTCAAACTAGCCTGAGTGCCCGGCGTTGCCCGAGTGTTTGGAGGTGTGTGTTAAGCAAGAAAAAAAAAGTGGTAGTAGGCAGGCAGGCCTCGAACCCATACCGCGAAGGAAGAAAAGAAATGAAAAAAATTAAAAAACCTGACGTATTTGCCGTTGCATCCATCACCAAACTGGAAGTGGCGAAGGTTTAAATTAAGGCTAGTCAGTCGAAAAGAGGGGATGACTTTCGAAAATATCAGTGAAAAAAACGACCCCTCCTTGTAGAAAAGTGTCCAGTTGACAGTGAAGGAATTTATGTTTTTAGCCAATTTTTCGAAATTTGTCGTCCAAAAGGTCAAGCTTCAAAACGATACTGGTCTCGTGAAAATCTGTCGCGTCTGTCGAAATTTTTAGACAGACATACAAACATACATACATACATACATACATTTAAACAAACAGGTGAGATTTATATTATAGATAACAAAAATTCTTATACTTACCAACTGAATGTTGCCCACAGAAACCAGAAAAAACTTTTGTTTGGCGTTAATGAACTTGAAGATATATCGACTGAAAAGGATTTAAAAAAAAAAAACAATTAAAAGAAATAAAAAAAAAATACTAAACATTTAACAGAATCAGACCATTTTGGTTTTTTCGAACTATTGTTCTCATCTTGAGTGTTATTTTCACAACATTTCAGTCAGTGTAACCTCCAACCTTCTTCAGGTGTATCTTCTCAAACTCAAGAATCTTCCTATCAAACTCAGGTATCTTCTTGGCATAGGGAATAAAGTACTTGGTAAAATTCAGGTGTAAGTTACACTCTTCTAGAGGTTGAAGGTTCAATCCTCAGTATGGACAACACTCAAAATCCAATTGCAAATCAGTTAGAACTTCTACCCAATCATGGCTGATGGAACGAGAGCATGGTACCCTTGTGGACTAGATAAAGGGTTCAGTTCGAAATTTCGAGCAGATTTTCGAGTTGAACAGAAAGAGTTCTGATTCGACAGAAAGATTCCTGAGTTCGACAAGATACTCCTGACAAAAGTCAGAGATTACATCAACTGAAACGTTGTAAAAATTCTAGTGATGGGACGATTCCGAAATTTTTCCCTGATTCCGATACAATTACCAATTCTGTACTAAATTCCTGATTCTGATGCAATTACCGATTCCGATTCTTCATAAATCTCTAAATATTTAATTATTAAAGTGTTTTTTCTTTTTTATCCCGATTACTGTAAAAACACATTTTAAATGTGCCTATATTTTATCAAACGTAAAAACACACTTGTGAGGGTGTGATCTAGAGATTATAGTCTTACTGGAAGTTTAAATCAGTAAATATTTATTATTTTATTATTACTACAAGTATCGGAAAATGGGTATAAATTTTTCCGATTCCGATACCCCAAAAAGCTCCGATTCCCGATTCCAATTAATCATCCCTACACTAAAAATAACACTCAACATGAGAACAATAGTCCAAAGAATACAAAGAATATGAATAATCAATTCTTATCTCAAAAATTCAGAAACATAGAATCAGACCAGCAAAAAATATTATTTAGATTTCTCTTCTCATCTTGAATACTAATCTCCCAATGTTTCTTCCTCAGGTGTATCTTGTCAAACATGAGAATCTGTATAGAATTTCCGCAAGGATCCATAATACAATAGATAAACCTTCTAAGTAATAATCAGTTTTAAGTAACAATTTTCTGGGTTCAATCTTCAGTGTGGGCGATACTAAAAATACAATTACGAATTACTTAAGACTTCTACCCAGTCATGGCTGACAGAATGAGAACAAGCTGCCCCTATTGATTAAATAAAGGGCTCAGTTCAAAATTCCATTCAGATTCCAGAATTCTATAAGATGAACCTGAGGAAGGTCGGAGGTGACATCAGCCGAATCGTTGAGAATAAAATCCAAGATAAGAACAGTTGTTCAAATAAACCATATAATCCAAATTATTCATTCTCAGCTTAAAATTCTGAAACATAAAAAATATTTGCAAATGCTAAGAAAGAATATGTTAATTGAAAAAAAGAAAAAAATATATTCAGTATAAGATTATATAAGGGATTCTTCGACCTCCATCAGATGCCCTGTAATCTTTCCATTGACAGAAAACAGTTAAATGTCTTTTCACTCGTTGAGTCACAAAGAAAATGGGTAATCATGCAGTATAGTGAACATCCGAGAAATCAAATCAAATACATATAAAAAAATAGAAGAAAAATAGATGATGAAAGTAAAATTTAAATAGATTATAATAGTTATTGAGCCATCACGTTCAAGCAAAAAAAAAAAAAAGAAAAATCCTTAATCCATGAGTTTTCAAAGATATGCTCTTTTCATCAGAGGATAACATTAAACGTGAAAAAATGCATCACTGGATAGGATTGACTTTGAGGTAAAAGCTTGGCCAATGAAGAAAAAGGTGGCTTTGTGGCTAGGTTTGGATCTCAGGACCAGCAGGAATTATCATCCCTACTCTGATAATTGCATAAGCATGAAACACTATTGTCTGCAGGTATTAAGAATAATTATTATTGAATTATAATTATCAAGCCCCTTTAAGAATGCTTAAGGGAGGGCACTATCTGTGGAATTACAACTAAGGCAGTCAACTAGCATTTAGGTAATGTTCACGACTTCCGCTCGTTCGAACACTCTAGATCGTCAAATGTATTTGCCTGAATTCAACATTTAATAGTTCTTAATCCCCTTCATTCCGGTGGCAATTGTTTGGTGGCCCTGAGGTAAAAGCTTGGCTAAAAACTAGCTATATACTAGCAGTTCAGCCCGGCTTTGATAGGGCCCTGTGTACTGTTCATAACTTTATATGCATATGTATATATATATATATTAAAAAGTTTAACTCATGTCCAGGTAACCTACATCTAAAATATCTAGTCTATAGACCCAATTATTGGCGGAGGAGTTTGTTAGAGTCTGCAAAGGTCAACTCTTTTTAACTTTGACCCCTTGGCAGCCAAATTTTCGGCCGAAAGCTGATTAAAAAACTTGCCCCATGTCTGAATACACTTTATGTAAAATTTCGAATATTTAGAGCAAAAATTATCTGAGAGGTCAAATTTCTTTTAACTTTGACCCCCAATTTTGGTCCCTTAATATTTATTGTTTTAGGCTCAAATGAAGTTTAAAAAAAAGTTTGATCCAGGTCCAAGTAATATACATCTAAAATTTCAAGTGCTTAGACCCAAAATTGGCGGAGGAGTTTGGTAGAGTTTTCCAAGGTCAAATCGACTTGACAGCCAAATTTCTGGCTGAAAACCGATTAAAAAGATTTTCCCAAATCTCCATACTCCTTATGTCAAATCTGGAGTCTGGAGTCTGGAAATTGGCATGAGTTTAGTAGGGAAATTTACACACGCAAACACAAACAATTTTACTTTTATAGATATATAGATATATAGATATATACTTTTTTCGAGAAATAAAGGCACTTTTATATATTTTCAAATTCATGCTATTCAGTTATACATATTTTCACTTAATGTTTATCCTTTGATGCAAAGTGCATATCTTTGAAAAATTATGGATTAAGATTTTTAAATGTGATAATTCCTTGCTTGAATTTGATGGATCAATAAAAATTATGTTAATTTATTCAATTTTATTTCATCATCAATTTTTCCCATCTTTCTTATATATATTGGTAGAAGCACCTTAGGCAATTAGCAGTTAACTAACCCCTTCTTAAAGGGCGAAACAGTAAAGCCTGGAAATGTAAACCTCTTAGAACTTACAAGGACCATACCTCAAACCGACAGTGGGTAAGCCACATTTAATAATGGCCCAAACTGACGACCTGATTTTGATATTCTCGCCATTCAATGATATGTAGGGTGACTTTGGTGATCATCTCATCAGTAGGAGGTTGTTGTGGCCTTGCAGGGCCGATAATAATCAATACAAATGCAGTGGAATAATTAACAAAAGTGTATATAGAAAGTATGTGTCCGATTCTGTGGCCATAACATTACCGATTTCAATTTCCTTTTGACCTGCATTCAATTGTCACCTTTTCTATTTGTATCCATCTCTGAGACCGAAAATATACAACGCCGGGCCGAAATGCTAGTATATCTATAAAAGTGAACGTGCCTGTGTGTGTGTGTGTGTGTGTGTGTGTGTGTGTGTGTGTGTGTGTGTGTGTGTGTGTGTGTACATTTCCCTACGCAATAACTCTGTCAATTTTTAGTCTACAGACTGGAAATTTGATGTACGGAGTATTGAGATTTGGAAAAATCTATGTGATTGGTTTTCGGCGAGAAATTTGGCTGGTAAGGGGTCAAAGTTCAACGATTTGACCTTTGAGAACTCTATCACACTCCTCCGACAATTTGGGGTCTAAACACTTGAAATTTTAGATTTAGGTTCCGTGGACATAGATCTAACTTAATAACTTCATTTGAACCCAAAATGATAAATGTTAAGGGGTCATAATAGGGGTCAAAGTTAAAAAAATTGACCGTTTTGTTTTTGTTTTTTTTGCTCAGCATACAACTCCAAACACCCGGGCAACGCCGGGCACCCATGCTAGTATATATATATATATATATATATATATATATATATAAAAGTGAACGTGCCTCTGTATCTGTCTGTCTCTGTATCTGTCTGTGTGTCTGTGTGTGTACATTTCCCTGCAATAACTGTCAATTTTTAGCATACAGACTCGAAATTTGATATACAGGGTACTGAGATTTGGCGATTAAAGGGTCAAAGTTCAACAATTTAACCTTTGAAAATTCTACCAAACTCCTCCGAGAATTTTGGGTGTAAGCTCTTGAAATTTTAGATATAGATTCCTTGGACCTGGATCTAACTTAATAACTGATTTGAGCCCAAAGCAATAAATGTGAAGGGGTGATAATAGGGGTCAAAGTAAAAAAAATTGACCGCTTTCTTTTTTTTTTTTTTGCTCAACATACACCTCCAAATACCCGAGCAACGCCGGGTTGAAATGCTAGTATATATATATATATATATGAAAGTGTCTGTGTGTCTGTCTGTGTGTCTGTGTACATTTCTCTACGCTATAACTGTCAATTTTAAGTCTACAGACTCGAAATTTCATATACAGGGTACTGAGATTTGGGGATATCTTTGTGATTGGTTTTTGGCCAGTAATTTGGCTGTTAAGGGGTCAACGTCCAACGATTTAACCTTTGAGAACTCTACTAAACTCCTCCGACAATTTTGTGTCTAAACACTTGAAATTTTAGATATAGGTTCCTTGGACATGGATGTAACTAAATAACTTGATTTGAGCCCAAAACAATAAATGTTAAGGGGTCATAATAGGAGTCAAAGTTTAAAAAAAGACCTCTGCGGTCTCTACCAAATTTTACATAAAGGGTATTCAGAGATAGGCAAAGCTTTTTAATTGGATAGGGTTGAAAATTTTTAGTTACCAATATATAAATGTATGTATGTATGTATGTTTGCATGTCTGCCTAAAACTTTCAACAGAGGCGACGGATTTTACCAAGATTAGTTTCATTTTAAAGTTCTACCTTTCAGACGACAAATACCAAAAAATTGGCTAAAACATTAATATCTTCACCTTCAACTGTGCACTTTTCTACAGGGGGGGGTCGCTTTTTTCGTCGATATTTTCGAAAGTCATCCTCTCCTTTCGATTGTCTAGCCTTAATTTAAACATAAGTCACTTCTAGTTTGGCGGTAGTTGTAACAGCAAAGATGTCAGGTTTTTCCCCGTTCTTTTCCTCCTTCGCAGTATGGGTTCGAGCCTGCTTTCGTACTACTACTTTTTTTTTTTGCACAACATACAAATCCAAACACCCGGGCAACGCCGGGCTGAAATGCTAGTATATATAAATGTGAATGTATCTGTGAGTGTGTATACATTTTCCAACGCAATAACTCTGTCAATTTTAAGTCTACAGATTCGAAATTTGATATACAGGTTACTGAGATTTGGGAAAATCTTTTTGATCCGTTGTCGGCCAGAAATTTGGCTGTGAAGGAGTCAAAGTTCAACGATTTGACCTTTGAGAACTCTTCCAAACTCCTCCGCCAATTTGGAGTCTAAACACATTGAATTTTAGATATAGGTTCCTTGGACATGGATCTAACTTAATAACTTGATTTGAGCCCAAAGCAATAAATATTAAGGGGGTCATAATAGGGGTTAAAGTAAAAAAAATTGACCGTTTGTTTTTTTGTTTGTTTTTTTTTTTTTTTGCTCAACATACACCTCCAAACACCCGAGCAACACCTGGCTGAAATGCTAGTATATATATATATATATATATATATATATATATATATATATATATATATATATATATATATATATATATATACGTTTTATTTTTTTATTACCGTATCTTTCTGTTAAGTTACATTATTGTTTCAGCTACTCAGTCGTTTTTTTGGCCGTATGTAGCTTCCTCAGACTTTTACAGAAATATTCGCTATTTTGGGATGAAAAAGTGAAAGAGTGAATGAGGCCCCCCTGACCTCATTGACTCTTTCAATCTTTCATCCCAAAATAGGGAACATTTCTGTAAAAGTCTGAGGAAGCTACATATGGCCAAAAAAAACCCTTTAAAACTATATAAATAAATCTTATTTAATTTTTATATTCTTTTATCATTCATTGAAAAACTACTTAGTCAGTAAGTCATTTAATCGTCTGCAATCTATGCATCAACAATAATTCACAATAATCTTAATGTTAATTTAAAGGATCATCAGTTGTTTACCATGAAACACTGTTTCGGGGATTTAATATACACATATTATATATATATATATTGTCGCCCTAGAAAAGAGGACATGATTCCATTTCCGTTTGATGAAAAGCGGTTTTCTTTTCTTTTTCTTTTTTTTTTTTGCAGACTATCTACTAGTTGGTTAGTTGTGTACAAATTCCAAGGCCGTTAGGAGTCTTCTATCTTGTCTGAAAGTGACACATTGTTCAACGAGCGAGATCGGAGATGCGCCACTATACAACTCCTGCTCTCTATCAATCCAAGTTATGACAACAGGACCATTGCCATAGCAGGAACGTTCTCCGAGTGATGAAAACAAAGCTTCTGGCAACAGTTATGGTCTTTGGTATGGTTTCAAGTGAGGGCCACATCATGCCACCTCATATTTTCAAAGTCGGCTTGAAAGTCAACACCAAAGTGTACCTGGGTGTGGCAGCAGGACTTGGCACAAGCCCACAAGTCGAAAGAGACCCAGGCTTGGTTTCAGAAGGAGTGCTACGATCTTGTACCCTTCTTTCACTGACCCTCCCGCCGTCCTCTCCCGACCTGATCCTACTGGAGTACTTAGTTTGGTCATATGCCAAGGACATCACCAACATGACCTCCCACAATACCAAAGCCAGCCTGATTGCCGTCCTCCACTGAGTATTCGCCAAGCTTCCACTGGTGCTTGTGAAAAAGACATCTTCCCAATTCTAGACCCATATCGAGGCGGTGATTGAGGCTAAAGGCAGCTACGTTGAATAGATACTAGCTCTACTACATAATCAAGTTACCTGAATTAATTTTTTTAAATAAAAGTTTGAAAATAAAGCTGTAGTGTTGTTTTCTTTAGGACAACAACTTTATCAATCTACCCTGTACATATACATGCATGCATATACATACATATACATACATATATGCATGTGTGTGTGTGTGTGTGTATATATATATATATATATATATATATATATATATATATATATATATATATATATATATATATATATATATATACAGTGATGATCATATTTATTGGCACGGTAAAATAAAAGTTAAATTTTGTCTAATAAATTCTAAAAAAGGGATTAAATTAAAGAAAATAACAAAGTATATTATGTATTTTTAACTGGCCTTTCCGATGCAGCAATCGGATTTTAGAAAAAATAAATAACAAAGGAACGACAAACATAATTGCAAAAAAACCCTTGTTCAAAATTATTGGCACGGCTTTGTTTTTCTTTTAGTATCAGTATAATATCAATCAATTTCCGGTTTACGTGCTTTCTGAACTTTTTTATAGCCATATTATGCTTGTTTAACGCTAATTCAGTGAATAATATTTTTTCAGATAATTTTTAGATAGCGATTTATTTAAACTATAATAAGTGACTAAATTATAATTTTCAATCGCCATGGTTAAAACTAAGGAACACAGCGATGACGTCAGGAAGCTTGTTGTAGCATGCCATACCAATGGGGAGGGCTATGATAAGATTTCAAAGAAGCTAAACCTTCCCAAATCCACTGTTAGAGCCATAATAAACAAGTTCAAATCGCAAGGCCACGTTATGAGTTTAGAGGGTAGAGGGAGAAAAAGGATTCTTTCCCCAAGAGATGAACGGAAAATTGTTCGACAAGTAAAACAAAACCCAAGGATCTCTGTTGGGGAGATTGTTGATGAACAGAGCACCTCTGGAGTGAATGTATATCGACATACAGTTGGTAGAGTTTTGAAGAGAGCTGGTTTAAAAGCATGTCGTCCGAGAAAGACTCCCTTATTGAAGCCTATGCACCTGAAAGCAAGGCTAGCCTTTGCAAAACGTCATATTGATAAAGATGTTGCATTCTGGAAACGTGTTCTATGGACTGACGAAACGAAAATAGAGTTATTTGGCCATAATAAAGTGTCTTATATTTACAGAAAATCTGGCGAGGCTTTCCTGCCTAAGAACACCATACCCACAGTGAAGCACGGTGGAGGCAGTTTGATGTTTTGGGGATCCTTTGCTGCCTCTGGACCAGGGCGACTTGTTAAGGTCACAGGTAGCATAAAAAAGGAAGATTATGTTAAAATATTGGATGAAAACCTGAAAGACTCTGCTAAAGAGCTCTCACTTGGTCGTCGTTGGTGGTTCATGCAAGATAATGACCCAAAGCATTCGGCTAAACTGACTAAGAAATGGCTTGAGGACAATCATATTAATGTTTTGGAGTGGCCATCACAAAGCCCAGACCTTAATCCAATTGAAAATTTATGGAGAACATTAAAATTGAGGGTAATGCAAAGGAAGCCTAAGAATCTTATTCAATTGGAGGATTATTGTCAGGAAGAGTGGGCTAAAATTACTACTGAAGAGTGCAACAACTTGGTTGTAAACTATGAAAAGCGACTAAGGAAGGTAATCAAGGCCAAAGGCTATACAATTGATTATTAAATAAATCGTGCCAATAATTTTGAACAAGGGTTTTTTGCAATTATGTTTATTGTTCCTTTGTTATTTATTTTTTCTAAAATCCGATTGCTGCATCGGAAAGGCCAGTTAAAAATACATAATATACTTTGTTATTTTCTTTAATTTAATCCCTTTTTTAGAATTTATTAGACAAAATTTAACTTTTATTTTACCGTGCCAATAAATATGATCATCACTGTATATATATGGGGAGAGTGCGTGATAAAAATAATTAATCAATAATGATCTGCATAAAGGTGAACAGATGATAAAAATTCCTCCCTCCGCAGTAAATTCGGAAATAACGAGGTTTTAGCATAATATGTATCCGATGTTGCTTTTTTGACCTTTCCGTGCAGATTTTCTAAATAATCAATTGATATTAGTGAAGCCTCGAGGAACCAATAATAGACACCAGAGGAAAACATGGGAAAATGTAGGGAAGAAAATCTGACCTTTTTATTAAGTAGAAAACTTTTCAAAGTAATAAATAGATTTCTTGAACTTGTGTTAGACTGTAGCCCTCACTCGAAAATTCTTTTCCTGGCCCAAGGGTCAGGATTAATGGTGTGCGTACTGATTATGTTCAGGAGATTATCCTCTCTTATGCGACCAGATCAGGCGGTCTGAAGATATCGGCTTTCTGACCTAAAATGCATCAAACATGGGTGTTATTGGTTTTTCCTTTCCCTTTTGCAAAACTCAGTCATGTTCTGCAAAGCCAAAAGCAAAAACGTCCTTTCTCTACAAAACAATCACACCGAATACCATGATGTATAATAATATAAGATACTAGCTGGACCCGTTTCTTGGCGTTGCCCGAAGAGATATAAAAGGATGCTAACTAACTGAATTACTAAACTTTTTATGTTTGCACGTACGTGTTCATTCCCACACATCCTAATGGGAAATTCATCCGAAACCTTGTTTCGTGTTTGCATATACATGTGAATTGATATTAATAGCATTTGATATAATTTATTTAAATTTCATAAATTAGTGAAATTTTTCGTTTTATGAAGCGCTAGGTAAATTAAGAATGTAAAAAAAAAATGTTAAAAAGTTAAAGTAAAACAACTGAACAATGGGCTGATGATATGCCAGCATCAAATGAGAATTTCCCATACCATCATAACCACAAAAGAATGATTAAATATTTATGGAGAATTGTTGGAAAATGTTAAAAAGCATTACGTTTGGATTCTTTCTGCGAACGAGAAATCCTTCTAGACTGAGGTAATTTTATTAAACATCAGGAACAATTTTTGTGTTTCTATGTACATGTATATTACTTTTCCTCATAGATGATGAAAAATGAAACCGTCAGCTCCGAGGTTTTCCATTAAAAGAGCAATAAACGCCCCTCAGGTTCAAAAATTAAAAAAAAAGAAAAAAAAAGAAAAAATTAAATCTTATAAATAATATTTTAAAATGCAGAAACCATTCAATTTTTGTTGCCTAATCTTTCATTGAGAATTCCCCAGAGATTGAGTTAATGATAAATATGCCTGGAATAAGTATTTTTTAATTCTAAAAGTATTTGCTTTTTGTTATGTCTAGGAATTCTTCCTAGACTGAGGTAATTATGAGTCAGTTGTAAATAAGTATTTTAAAATGTTGAAACTGTTTGTTTTTAGTTATCTCTAATGTTTGTCTGAGAAGTCTTCCTAGACTGAGGTAATTATTAATTTGATTGAATTCAGTGACCCTCATAAAATGTTTTTTCAGCACATGGAAATATGAAAATGCGAAACTAATATTGTTTTTACATTATGGACGTCTTAAAACAACGTTCTTATGGTGTAACCATTTGTAAGATGTATATACGTGCATGTATTGTTAACAAAAATTAATTAATATTCATAATTTCAGAATTGTTTTGATATTTATTCACGATTAAATGAATTTATATATAAAATGGAGTTTTCATGAAAAATGCAGATTTTGTAAAATATATATATTAAAAATTGTGAACAAAGTATAATATAACTGAAATGTTAATATTTTATCAAGCTGAAGTAAGCAACTAGTTCTTTTATCGTTTACAGTGGTTTTGAAAAACATCTCAGAAATACAAGTTTATCAATACATGTCTACCTCTAAGACATGCATTAAGTTCATTCCTATCCAGTTAGGTACTTAACAGCCAAAGTATGGACTCAGAAGCAAAGCGGCCTGCATTAAATAACTGTGTCTCCTCCTAGATAGTTTTGCAACGATTAATACGAAACTGAACCGATACTCCTTATGCAAAATGTCCTATAATGAAAATGGAAGCTATAATTATTTTCCTTTAATAATAGACACATACTTAATACCTACAACTTCAACTTATTTGCATCTATTGAAAACCTGCCCATATGTCTATTTACCTAATTACACATGACGCAAAACTTACCTACTGTTTTATCCATACTGTATTGCACTTACATCTTAACCCTCCTATCATCTAAAATATACAGAGATTGGGCACCACTCTTAGTTCAATTTTTAATATATACTCATACTGTAACGTTATCCTATACCTAAGCTAACATATAAATAAAATAAAATAAAGGAAAAGCCTCAAACCACATTAATTCCTTTCTAACAAGTCTGCTTACAAACTTAGTTGCTTACACTGCATGAGCTTTATTTACTCTCTTTATCCAGTAACAATGAAATAGCAATGTCCCTTAATCACTTTGAGGAGTGTAACTATTCAGCAGATATATAACCTCTACAAACTAACCCAATAATATTAACTAACCATGCGGGGTCGCAGAAATACCTGGATTAGGACGCAGGCGCGGAGCAAACCCTCTCAGTGCTGACAGACCCAGTAGATCTTCCCAGATCATCCGTCTAGGAGAAGGAAAACTCTGAAACTAAACCAAAGGGGATGGAGGCCTGTTCAGTCTTGGATGACACCCTTCCTAAAGATGGTGACTCAAACAAATTACCGGTTTGCAAACCTAAACTGCTTAAGGAGTAGATAGGCTCTGTCTATCGCCCGGCTTCCATACTCCTTCTTTGCCTATTAGTCAGGTGCAGAGACGCTATCACAGTGATTCGACAGAAACACACAGTGGTAAATCTTGTTTCTTGTCTAGGGCAATGAACGCCGTTTTCCCCACTCCCGACACATCCAACCCCTCAAAGCTGGGCACTTGGGAGTGCTTGAGTACCACATATGCCTGTGCAATTAGATTGGGTTAACCTTCTTCTGATGGGTTGAGGGTACCGGATTGACAGTTCTTGGCTGCTGTTTCCGACTGGTAGTACAGGCGCCCTAACTCTTTGGTAGCACTTAGAGCAGCTGCTCCATCAACAGTTGTATAATATCGGAATCTTTGTAGTGCCATGTCGTGCATGGAAAGGGACCCTGCACTCATCCCCGGTGGGCTTTCCTGAGGCCACAATCCTAATTGAAGAAAGGTAAGCTGATGGTCTACTTGTATTGCATGTGTGAAACTCTGCATAACCTCCTGTTCAGCTCCCCCTTACCTAAACTGAAACTCTTGAAAAAATATGATGACAGTACAATCTAAAAATAAGCTTAAACCAGGTTCAGGGTCAAACAAATCCAATTTGCCTCCTCCCTTGAGGCTTGCATTCACGAACATCCGTGGGATTAGAACTAATTTAGCTGATGTTGAAGCATTTCTCCTAACAAATACCCCGGATATCTTAGCACTAAGTGAGACTAACCTACACTCCTCCATCCCCTCTAACTACTTTAACATGCCTGGATACCTCATACTCTGCCGTAAGAACTCTGACAGACATATGCACGGACTTGGAGTTTACATTCGTAATACCCTTCCCTTGACTAGAGAAACAAACCTAGAATCGGATGATCAAGTGCTTTAGACTTAACATGCAACACAACATTAGCTATTTTTATTTTCTCTACCGCTCTCCCTCGAACCAGGATTGCACCATAATAAACAATGTCTCTGACAGCATAGATACAGCACTCTCCCTCGACACTAGTGCACGAGTACATGTATTTGGTGACTTCAATGTCCACCACAAAAACTGGCTTGGATTCTCTACTTACACAGGCGCAGCGGGCAGCACAACACATAGCTTCTCTATATCTCACTCCCTATCACAAATCGTTACTTTTCCAACCCGTTTTCCTGACCAGCAAGAACAACATGCATCATTTCTAGAGCTGTTTTTGACTACAGTTCCCAATGATTGTATAACGAATGCCGACAGCCCACTTGGGAATGCTGACCATGCAGTGATAATGGTTGAAATCGCCCTAAACTGAAGAGCCAAAACTGAAGAGCCAGTGCTCAAAACAACGAGATATTATAAAAAGGCTGACTTATCAGAGATGCCCTATGGGAAAATATTTTTTCTCTTCTTGCTGAACAGTGCGCAAATGAGACCACTAAATGGTTCAAAACTGCAATTGAAGGACATGTCCCCATACAGAAATTTTATAGCAAGCCCCACTCTCCACAATGGTTTACTTCGACTTGCGCAACTGTCATTGCTCAAAGGCAGCATGCATTCCGCAGATTTAACCGACATAAGTCCAGTTCAAACAGACAGAAATATATAGAAGCTAGAAGTAATGTTAAGAAAGAAATAGCGACAGAATTTACTGAAACCACTAAAAAACGCATTGAAGCGCAAAAATTAGGAACTCATGACTTCTGGAAAATCTACAACAGTGTAGTAAATAATGGGCAATCAACAATTCCCCCACTAACCAACAATCACGAGGTTGTTTGCTCAGCAAGCGAGAAGGCTAACATGCTTGCCAGTCAGTTTGCCTTAAACTCCACACTGGACCCTCTCGACCATCCCCTACCTGACTTTCCTATGCAGATAGATGCCACACTAGACGATCTGAAAATCACCCCTGCTCAGGTGCATGCCATCATAAAAAACCTTGACACTTCAAAAGCATGTGGGGCTGATCTCATCCCAGCTGCGCTATTAAAAATGTGCTCAGCCTAAGTAGCTCAGGAAAATTAGATCATACGGTATCACTGGTAGAATAATAAACATAATTAAATCCTTCTTAGATAAGAGAAAAATCCAGGTTGTCCTCGATGGTCGTACATCTAAACAATATGATATAAATGCGGGAGTGCCCCAAGGGTCTATCATTGGACCTCCGTTGTTTCTAATATTCATAAATGACCTCCCTGACAAAATTGCCTCTGAGATGGGTATATATGCTGATGACACCACACTCTATAACAGGCATGACAGGAAAACAAATGGACACATATCTAAAGAAATGGCAGAAACACTAGTGGATGACCTCCAATCTGTAGTGGAATGGGGACAGAAATGGATGGTCACGTTCAATGCCGCCAAGACTAAACTGTTTTACTTCAATAATTACAAGAAACCTTCTCTACCACCAATAGCAATGGCCAACGACTTTTTATCTGAGAGTACATCTTTCAAACTTCTTGGCCTAACGTTCACAGGAAACATGAGTTAAAACAATTACATTGAAAGCATTGCCAAGGCCGCTGCGAAGAAAGTAGGCTCTCTCTACCATGCTAGAAAAGTAGAGTTGTTGCCCCTGATAGTAGCCCCTACAACAAAGTGGCAATGTGCCTTCTTTGGGATGAAAATGTAATAAAAAAATAAATAAATAAAAAATAAATAAATAAAAAAAGATTCTCAATAATAATTTAATGACAAAGAATAAAATCTTAAAGATAAATAATAGAAATGTGAGTAAGATTCAAGTTCCATCTGTGTTGGTTTACACTTAAATCAGCTGTTGTTTGTGCTTTACGATGTATGTCCTGGAAAAGTCACTTCTGATTAATGTTTACCAGTTATAAAATATATCTGCAATTGTAGATTGGTGCAAAACGGAATAAAGAATTTTCTGAAAGAGTTTTGTAAATGTCGCACAGAAATAATATCAGCAACGATAGCAAAAAATGAATGCGTGGATGCAAAAACAAATCTGGCGACTAGTGAAAACCATAGAGAATACATTGGATAATAATGGTCTTAATATCATAAAAAAATACTTGTTGGTGACAATTTAAAAATCGTTCAAAACAGACCAGAATATTCCTAAAAATTAACTTTTTAAAAGTAAGTCTTTAGTTAGTACTCTATCGCATTTTGACCAAAGATATGATTATATCTGGACGGTATCGTTTTGCATCAAGTTCCTGGAAGACTTCGGAATAGGAAATGTTATTTCTTTTGGACATTTTGTTTTATCTGGATACCGTCGGTATTAACCAGCTAAATATTTTGCATTTTTATATTATCCCCCTCCTTCTTGCCCAATTCCACGCCATCCCCGATGGACAGCCAACCTAAGTTCATAGGACAGTCATGTTTAAATGTTCTTCTTATTTTGGGACTTGAGAAATACTTTCTGACAATCTGAGCAAAGATAACCACAGAGATATTTTCTTTTTGTGTTCGCCCCCTCTTGGTCTGTTGACTATTGTATGAAGATTCCTTTTGGGATATAATAAAAAATATTCTTTATGTATAAACCAAAGATTGTTAACGCGCGTTTTGTCATTTTTGACATCCATATGCGCCATTTGCTTATTTCATGAAGACAGCTGACCAGAACCACAAACAACGCGTAACTAAGGGGTTGTAACTCTTATGGATGACACATCTTTTTGTTTTTTGACAGCTTTCTATTCTAATAGTATCTTCCCTCAAACATCTAGACTTTGGAATTCCTGGTTGTACTAATATACAGAAATTTAAATGTAACATAAACCGACATCTTGTTAATCTTTTCTAGACATGGTCCCAAATAGTAGGCTTTACGTCCAAGTGCTGATATACCTTGTTAGGGGTTAACGTGAGTAAAATAAATAAATAGAACTGGTTGAATGTATATATGATTATATTTATCATAAAAGTGAATGTTAAACGTAAGAAATAATATACATGAAAAGTAATTATAAAATGCTGAATAAGTGTGGGAGGCTGGTATATGGATCTGCAGAATAGATTTCCAAATAGGGGTCAAGGAGTCGGAGTCGGAGTTGGAATTCTAGGAGTCGGATTTTTACCATCCAACTCCACAACCCTGGTTAGTAATAATCCTATTTGTTTTCCTTCTCTTTTTTTTTATTATCAATGTGTCGTGAGCAATGTAAAAATTGACATGCAATAGTCACGGATTCTGCACAGGGGACTTTGCCTAGGCAAGGTTACTCCCAGCCCATAACAAGCCCAAAATCAGCATCCATTCACCCAACCAACCAGCTGCATGATTGATTAATGATTGTAATCAGTACTAATCAATAATCAATTAAGAAGAGGAATCTTTGAGATACTTTTTTAAACGAAACAATCAATTATTCCTAACAGAGTGACCTCCTCTTTATGGGTCTGATAATCATAATTTAATAATTAAATATCTTATATCCACAGACAAGCACTTGTTTCATCTTTTAAAGATTCATCAGTGTGGTTAGATAAACTCATCTACGACTGCATGGATTGAACCTTAGACCTTGGGACTGATAGCTCAACACCTATATACATTCGCCATATGTATAGCCTTATTGATTAACATATGGCATAATAACATTGACACACCAGTTCTCACTAGATCAACAAAGTTAAGCAATGTAGAGCCTGGCCGGTACCAAATGGGTGATATTGCAGAAGGCTAGGCGCTTTATATATGCACCAAGACATGTAAGAAAGCCTTCTACTCCAAGTTTCTTTCCCAAAACTGTTAGACTTTGGAACTCCCTTCCGGGATTCTTCTCTCCCAACTGTACTGACATGCAGAAGTTCAAGTCTAATGTAAACAGACAGCTTGTTGCTCATCTCGCTACATAGTATCCCTGCAACTTATGTCACCGATAGTAGCCACCCTACATCAAAGTGGCAATGTGCCTTTTTTAGGGTGAAAATAGAATAAAAAATAAAAAAATTTGGTTAGCTCACTAAATTAAACAGCACATGTAACATGTATTATATGCATTTTTAGCCTAAGAGAATGAAACGTGGAAGATGCTGTGTAGCTTAATTGCAATATATTTTCATAATTTACTCCTTAGCTCTACTCACGTAGTGAGCACTACTGAAGTAAATACTAAACATTGATATATAAGAAATTATACCTCCTTATAACATCTATAATATAAATCTCACCTGTCTGTTTAAATGTATGCATGCATGCCTGTATGTATGCCTAAAACTTCTGACAGAGGCGATGGATTTTCACGAGATTGGTGTCGTTTTGAAGCTCGACCTTTCGGACGATAAATATCGAAAAATTCTCTAAAACCCTTAATTCCTTCGCCCTCAATTGGGTACTTTTCTATGGGGAGGGGTCGCTTTTTTCTCCGATATTTTCGAAAGTTATCTCCTCTTTTTGATTGACTAGCCTTAATTTAAACCTTTGTCCCTTCTGGTTTGGCGATGGGTGTAACAGCAAAGCCATTCCGTTCCCCCCCCCCCCGTTCTTTCCCTCCTTCGCAGTACGGATTCGAGCCTGCCTGCCTGCCTACTACCACTTTTTTTTTTTTTGCTCAACACACACCTCCAAACACCCTGGCAACGCCAGGCACCCAGGTTAGTTTTATATAGATTCATAAATTAATATATATGTATATATATATATATATATATATATATATATATATATATGTATATATATATATATATATATATATACTAACGGGGATGCACTCAGCTTTGCCCGGGCATAAATTATGCTTAAATTTGATATTTTAATTCGTCCATATTTCGTATACATTATTATAGAGTCGTGATTTCAAAAGTAAAAAAAAAAAAAGTATTTGGGTGCCATCAGCTAGAATCAAAACCGAAACTGTAGCATTTAAAGCTGGTGACGTTACCACTGTACCAATGTGACACGCATATGAGCTGATTAAAAATAAACTAAGATGAATATACAAAATGTATAACGATTTTTTCAACTTTGACCCCGTTTTGACTCCTTAAAAACTATTTTAACCAGCTAAAGAAACATAAAAGAATGGTCCATAAAAAAATCCAATCATTTTAGGCCCCTAACAACTTTTAGTTTCAGAGGAGATAGAATTTGAAAATATGGAGACAGACAGACAGACATATAGTCTTTTATTTATATGCAAATAAAAAGCCCCCCCGCCCTCTTTGGGTTGATCACTTTGTAAATATATTTTCATCCATCGCATATTCAAGCAATTAAGTGAAGCCCACTATTAATTTGTTTGTAAACAAACTTATGGTTTGAGCACTGTAAGCGACGGCGGGTGTGGATTTAATACACATTCAAGGAGAAATATTTACAGCACTGATTCGTGGCCCAATGGTTAAAACAGCCGACTCTCAACTCGACGGTTGTAGGTTCGATCCACGGCTGGAGAAAGGTGTATGCGTAGCTGCACAATGACAAATATATATATATATATATATATGATGATTGCAACGTCCTGTCAGACGAGTGCCACTCTCTCAGACACTTTAAGTCTATGAGCCCAAATGCCTGAGGGAGTATCTATACAAAGATAATGTTACAGAGTATGTATGACAGCTAAGTCTCTCTCTCGGTTCAAAATGTTGAGATCTAGCAACAAGCAAGAGCAAGATAGCCAGCAACAAGTCAAACTGCAGACCAGCTTAATGCGGGTACTGGTCTCCCGCTTTATGGTTTTTTATATCAGAGATTTGCTTCTCCTAGAAAGGTTGCCTTCACCATGGTTTACGGGAGCCCGCTCCACCCCAACACACATATACACACACACAAATATACACGGTGCTAGTTGGTCATTGACCCAGAAAAAGGGTTCACTTGCCCTTTGGAAAGTCTTGTTTTTAATCCTTCAGGGAGACTAGCCGCCCTCCTCACGAAACAAGTCTGGTGGGGGAACCAGTTTAGTCGCCGGTGACCCGACCATGAGGCAGGTAGTACTAGGTTATATGGTACCAGTAGCATATGACATGACCTAAGAAATATATATATATATATATACACAATGAATTTATCAAAGAATATATCTTTCACAAAGCAAACTTATAAAGATAGGGAAAGCTCAGAACTGTTAAGAGAAGCAATTAAATATATTAAATAAATTATATGAGTGTCCACTTGAAGGGGAGTGAAACCTACGAATGCTTGGAATTGCTCTGTTGACCTTCCTGTTAAAGAATTTTTTACCTGGATTTTGCTCTAATCCGGATTAACTTTAAGGATTTTACCAGGATTTAAAAGGATTTTACCAAGACTTAATTCTCCACA
>NC_136487.1:118377682-118385182 GCF_053919585.1 Euprymna scolopes
AAAAAAAAAAAAAAAAAAGGACATACTGAAGATGACGGTTTTCGTCGAAATATATTTATGGACTTTAACATAAATTTCTAACAAAATAAACATGTTTATTTTGTTAGAATGCGTTGGGTCTGGATTCAAACGTATATAATACGTATCTTATTTAATTCAAACTCAACCGGCGCTTCTAAGGAACAAAATCTTAACACACACACACACACACACACATATATATAATATATATATATATATATATATATATATATATATATATATATATATATATATATATATATATATATATATAGAGAGAGAGAGAGAGAGAGAGAGAGAGAGAATCTGTTTCTTGGTCTAGACGACCGTTGGGTCGGCAAAGATGACCTGGCAACTAGTTTTCTCTAGCTCGTCCATCTCCTGCCTATTTTCTGCCTTTCTGGGCAAGTTACTCTCTATATTAAGAACCATTCATAACAGTTTCTGATAAGCAGTCAAAGTAAGAAAACAAATAAATAGAAACACCAACACGAAACTTTGCAACAAAATTCTTTTTTTTTTTAAATGTTACAAAAAGCGACAATATCTCATAATAATCTCTGATGAAGTAAGGAGGCTGCATTAGGATGCTAAAAACAAAAAAACAAAAAATCCTAGAAAAATCGATACTTGCAATCATGTCAAGAAGGCTAGTGAGATTCTTCTGTCTTAGAGCGCATAATTAACGAGGAGGAGGAGGAGGAGGAGGAGGAGGAAGAGGAGACTTATACCCCCCCCCATCCTCCACTTCCTTAATCCAAGGAATCAAATGTTTGTTTAGGTTCTTACAGAAACAATCGGTCTAATGTTTGCTTTTCTCTTTCCCATTCAGGGAAAAACAAAAGCGAAATCCCCGAATTCTCTGAATCAAATTCAGAGGAATCTTTTTTTTTTTTTTTTTTTTTTTAGCATTTGTTTATTTGTTTGTTTTTGCTTTTGTTTTTCATCTCAGTGACAGGCTGACTATTTGTCTAACAGCGTTGAGTTTAAGCTCCAATCTATAGGAATGACTTAATAGCGTAACGGTTAGATGCGCCGACTGTCATCTAGGCGGTCGAATTTAAATCCTGGCTTGAGGTATTTCCTAGTCTAACCGAACTGAAGAGCTGTGATACTCCGTATCTTGGGTTAAGCATATTAGGAAGTGAAATGACAAACTGCTACTTTGTGTAAACAAACAGAGTTTAGGCGTTTGGACAATGTTTGATCATTGTGATTTTACACAGCCAAATTGTGGTAGTTGCTAGTCTAGCCGCACTTAAGAGCCGTGATACAGCAAAACAGTCTGTTTATGAATGACTATAAATGCTCCCTATCTTGGGTTGCGCGAATTGAAAGATTGAAATAACTACCTCTAGCATTTAAAGCAATGCTCTTTGTGAAAACAAATAGAGCTTAGGAGTTTGGACAATGTTTGATGATTGTCATTCCACATACTCACCTTAGCATTAGCCAAATAGCATAACGGTAAGAAGTGCCGATTGTCGCCTAGGAGTTTCAATCCTGGCTTGAGGTAGTTTCTAGTCTAGCCGAACTGTTTTTTTAACAATGCATAGTTAAACAAAAACAAAAAAACAATTTCTATAAATTGTTCAAAACCTGTTAGCTTAATCTATCCCTGATGATGAATCCAGAAGAATTGGAAAGTACTTGAACTTACGATAAATATGGCGATTATATCAGCCAGTTCCTGTCAGAAGTGAGAAAGATTATTGGGAAGATGCAAAGGATCCAAAGTAGAATCAATAGACAAAAAAAATGTATATTATATATATATATATATATATATATATATATATATATATATATATATATATATATATATATATATATATATATATATATATATATCATAAATTAGTAAGTTTAAATTCTATGACGTGAAATGGTTAAGTTTCAAATCTAGAATTTTTATTATATGCAAGACAAAGAATACAATTCAAAAAGTATATCTCCTTAAGCTACAGGTTTTCAATGTCTACCCATCTCCTCAGAGGAAAAAATAATAGCAAATTATAATGGTTTATACCTAATTTGCTAAATACAATAAACATAGAAAATCATAATTAAAAGTTTTTAAAACATAGAGTAAGGAAAATTATATATTTGTTCAAAATGATTTATTTGCTCTATCTGGTATATTAACCAATTTTTTTATTTAGCTGGGATTGTCTTTATAAAATATTACAGCCAATAATATTTTGTAAGACCAATAATCACTGGATTTCCATACCAGTAGGTGTATTGCATTAGTCTATTCTGAAGTATATATATATATATATATATATATATATATATATATATAGTAATTTATAAAATATATATGGCGATTAAGCTACACTGAATATTCTGCGTTTCATCCACTATAGGATTCGTCAGGCTTATGCACAAATTCTGTGGTTGTTTCTCGTTTTTATATATGTTGAGGATTTTAGTTAGCCAATCAGCTTTCTAGTATCCACCGCGTTCCTTCCTATCAGCCAATGGGCATGCATTTTATCGAACAAAGGATCTGTTTTAGAACTAGGTTAGTGGTTTAAGGCAGACGCTTTTCCTCCTTTCTTTTTTTTTTTTTTTATATATCTACATAAAATTTTATGTAAATATTTTCAGTATTAACTTCAACAGTGCTCGATATGTAAGTAGGGCTAGGTCGTAAGTTTTGAAAATATGTATAGCAGTTAAGGTACACAGAATTTTCTCGTGAGGCTAATTAGCCTGACGGAAGGATGAAACGCAGAAGATTCTGTGTAGCTTAGTTATATTTTCAAAACTCAGTAAATCATTCATATACAGACATATATATATATATATATACAAAGTCATCGATATATATGTGTGTGTGTGTGTGTGTGTGTGTGTGTGTGTGTGTGTGTGTGTGTGTGTGTGTGTGTGTGTGTGTGTGAGGATAAAATACACGATATATGATAAAATAAAATGTGATGAAGACAGATTGTATGAGAGATAAAAAGAAAATATAATTAAACACAGTGTCTGTTGGCTTCTCATAGTCCAAAACAGGCAAAAACTTCTGCATAGTGTGTGAGTCATTCTTCATTAGATATGTCGTACGGTGATAAAGTATATCAGCAACTCCATTCTTTGCAGAAAACCCAAAATCCCATTTCTAGATGTAGCACCATGTGAGAAGCGTCTTTACTAGTTTGGCCATGTCAAAAAGCTGCAATGGATATTCCTAAGAAATGAAAGAGCCTCGGGTTTTATTTTCAGCCACTTTTTATTCCAGAGTGTTTTTGTCGCTTTTGAAAAGTTGCAATGTGTATTCTGACTATTGCCAATTCTGACCACGATACTTGGAACCATCATGATCTGAGGACAGTCTCTGTCTCTATCTCGACTCCAACTGACTCAACTAATTTTCACATACTTCAAAAAGATCATCTCCCCCTCTAAATAACGTCATTAGTATACGTTACTAAGATAATTACCTAATGTTTTACATGTTATTATTCTAAGTTGTCAACTAAATTGTTATGATAACATTTTTAAGTTACATTTCTAAATTAATGTAAATAAATATTTATTTGAAATATTTGGATTATTTGAAAACATATTTAAGTTGACAGCAATTTTTTAATAATAAACATTAACTAGCACACCTTTCGGTCAAAGCAGGATATTTTTGGGATGTGCATAAATGTTGAAATATGTGGCACATGCAAAAAAACATGATGATTTGGGAAAAAAGGAAAGCAAAAGAAAAGAAAAGAAAATTATGTTTTTACATATTTTGAAAATGTAAGTCATTTTTAAAATTAAATGTATTATACTTGTTTACAGCTGTTTCAAGACAATGTTTATTTTAAGTCATACAATGAATGTACTGCCTTCAGAGTCAGTTGCCAGATGAAAACAATGAACATTCATGCGAAGAATCGTTCGGAAAGGGTGGGTTTGCATATATGTGTTGGACCTTTATATACATGTGGACTATTTATAAATTATATACATTTATGGATTAAAATACAGCTTTATTTAAGAAAGAATGGTTGCTTAATCTATCATGTTGCCTTAGCTGTTCCTATTTACTTAATTCCCCAAGGTCGGTTTTTAATGTGAGGAAAATTCAGCTCCACAAAAAGGGGAACTCTGGATAGAAACAAAGATAAAAATTGTCTCAGTCATGAGGGATTTTTTCTCCACTGACCGATGACGAAAAAGGTGAAGTGTGGCATCAGAACAGATACTACACCATGATCTTGGCCAGAAGGCCAAGGAGTCAGTTTTAATTTGGAATTTGTAAAAATTAAATATAAAATGATAATACATGGTTGTCTCCCTTTGATAGTCATTCATGTAATTAGTTTTTAGAAATCTTTTATTCGAAAAATACAACCACGATATAAGAATTCCTCTTGATGATTTCTTAGTAATTTGGACTGAGTTTGCCTTGACTACTGAGGAGATTTTTAAGCAAAACATTTTAATATGCCTTTGAGATTTGGTCTGAACATCTGGCTTTTGGATTTTTTATTTTTTATTTTTTCAGAATCAAGTTTTTGCCTCCATTTCTCCATAACAGCTGAGGTACTAAATAAAATTCAGTTGTAAATAGCACTCTTCTAAAGGTTGATAGTTCAATCCTCAGAATACAATTGCAAATTACTTAAGACTTCTACCTGGTCGTGCTACCCCCATAGATTAAATAAAGGGGTTTGTTCGAAATTCAGTGCAGATTCCCGAGTTCGGCAAGAAACACCTGAAGAAGGTCGGAGGTTACTTTAACCAAAATGTTGTGAAAATAACACTCAAGATGAGAACAGGAGTTCGAATGACCTAAATAATACAAAGTGCTAAACCTCATCTTAAAAATTCAGAAACATATGGGCGTCGCTTCCGTGGGTCGATGGGTAGAACTGTTGACTGTCAATGCGATAGTTCTAGGTTCAATCCTCGGCTTGGGAGAAGTGCTAGTCTAGCTGCACTGATGAGTTGTGATACAACGAAACAGTACTGTATGTAGATGATTACAAATATCTCTATATATATATATATATATATATATATATATATATATATATATATATATATATAATCTGAGGTTATTGTTTTCCAGAGTTTAAGCAACCAATGAAGTTTAACGAGGTTAATACAAGAGTGCTCAATACCGAAGTAGAGCCTGGTATACTCTTTATTTGTTTTTACATAAGCAGTAATATGTTGCTACACAGTCATGAGCAGGTTTCGGTCAGCTAGTTACTAGTAACTAGAGACCTCTTCAAGCAATACAGCTTATACGAAAACAAACTTTGCTTTCATATAAGCCGTATCGCCTGAAAAGGTCTCTAGTCACTAGTAACTAGTTGACTGAAACAAGCTCATGACTGTGTAGCAACATATTACTGCTCATGGAAAAAAATACAGAGTATATATATATATATATATATATATATATCCACTTAGCTCATATGCGCAGATCATCATATAATGATTAGATCAGTCTGACTGACGTTAAAAGCATTTAAAAAGAATAAATGTTTAAATTTCAAATGTATCTCTCACGTTTGACGGTAGCCGAATGGTTCGGGTCCTTGCTAATGAAGACAGACATGATTTCTGTTGCCGGGGTTTGAATCTCTCGACTAGCGTTAATCGTGACACCCTGCATTGATGATTCCTGAAAGGACGAAACACTAGTGTCTATAGGTATTTAATTATTATTATAGTAAATAATAATAATAATAATAATAATAATAATAATAATAATAATAATAATAATATATTATTTCTCTTGTCTGTCTTTTCAAATATTTTCATTCTTTATATTAAATTTTTCATTTTAATGTTATCTCTTAGCATTATTTCTCTTTTCATTCTTTGTTTTTGCTTTTGTTCTTTCTATTTTGCTGCTTATCTCCCTTTGTGATCTTCTTATGCTGGTCTCATTCACATTTTCCCTCCATTTTCTTCTCTCTCTCTCTCTCTCTCTCTCTCTCTCTCTCTCTCTCTCTCTCTCTCTCTCTCTCTATCTCTCTCTCTTTGTTGTCCTCTCACAAAAATATCTTGATAAGATTTGATAACATCGATCAGACTCTTCGCTTCTGATTTCCTCTGCATAGCACGGGAGGCAAATGCACTTCCTTATACTTTTCCTGTAGTTTCTATTGGCGTAAAAATGTATGGAAAAAGTGCAAAAGTTCAGGATAAAATTTAAAAAAAAAAAAAAATCGAAATCAGAAAGTCCATTATTTCAGGCCAGACACTCAACTGAAAGTGGAGATCGATTATGCCAGTGATGATGATGATGATACTGAGGAGGGGGAAGGGCAGGAGGAGGATGATCTATGATGATAACGATGACCACGATGCTGCTGCTGCTGCTGCTGCTGCTGATGATGATGATGATGATGATGATAGGAAGAGGAGAGGATTTCGAAAAACGAAATAAAGGGACAAAAATTCCAATGAATAAAACCACGAACGCCATAACAACCATCGAATAGGAATGGAAATCCTGACAGATTCATCAAAAGATGTCAGGAGATGAAAAAAAAAAAAAAAAATTAAACCGCCAAGAAAAGATTTTGGTGTTGAATGATTGGTTCAACTTCAATTCTTCTTCTGTCAATTTTGATATCCTTGTTTTCCCCTCTACTCACTTATTCTCTGTTCGGTTATTCTTGAAAGTATCAAAGAGAAATAAAAATAATAAAATTGTTGCGATTGATGAGAAAACTGAACACAACGAAAAAGAATTCTTTTTATTCTTTGTATTGGTTTGGTTGGGTTTGTTTTACAGCATATCAACTTTTCATTCTTTAATGCAGAATTCGGTAATTTTGGTAAAGGTTGTTACGCTTCAAAGTCCCTATATCTTCAAATATTTATTCATGGAGTTTGGTTTAATTGATTCGTTTTACGGCATATCAACCCTTTTGGGGTTATTTAATGCAGAAGCATGTCATTTTGGTAAAAGTTTTAAGCTTCAAGTTCTTTATATCTTACAATATTTATTCATGGTGTTTGGTTTGGTTTGGCTGTTTTGAGGAGGAGATTGTTTCTGTTTTAAACTTTTCAGAACTAATCACTATTTAAATCAAAACTTTTCTTTGATAGAAATATAGAGGGAGAGAGGGGGGGACAAGATTTAGTTAATAATTGTGTCCTGTGTCTAAATATTTGAAAGTTTCAATTCTATGTAGTTCGCCAAGAAATAAAGTAATTTTTATGTTTTTATTTTTATTTTTATTTATTTTTATTTTTTTGCTTTTTAACTCTCCATAAATCATTTCAATTAAAGGTTCAAATAAGAAATAATAAAATAAAATTTGAGGAAAAAAAATATTCCAAACAAACACAGAAGTTAAGGAGAAATTCCTTGACATTTGTTAGCATTAACTCCCTTCTCAACACAGTGTGACGCCGTGGGTGGGGCGTCCTGATCTGCCTTATAAAATGGGATACACAAACTCGCCCATTATTTCTTTCTCACGAATTACTAAAGAAAATATCGGCCAG
>NC_136487.1:118387682-118427682 GCF_053919585.1 Euprymna scolopes
ACAAATAAATAGAAATAAATAAAATTATAAACATGTTAATTACCTAATCAGACCATACATAAATCCCCTACTCACATTTGCTCCGAGACCCCACATAGCTACCCAACTTCCGCTCCATCATCTAGCATGCTTTGAATCGATCTGTTACGCCCACCATTTGAAAAGGGAATTTTTTCCGAAATTAATAATGGATATTGTCGCAGGCATAACAAGTAAGACATTTTATCAATACAACTGAATAAATATATGTATATATAAAATATATGTATGTACTTATTGATTTGTAAATCGCCACTTGTTCTCGTCTTCTCTTACCAACAACGACTATATTTCATTCCTCACATTGTGACAGCCTTCTAAATCTCTACTACACATATATATATATATATATATATATATATATATATATATATATATATATATATATATAAGGCTATATGTCTGTATGTCTATCTTCATATTTTTCAAAATCTCCTTCAAAACTGAAAGTCGCAGAATGGTGCTAGGGTCCTCAAAATGATTTTTTACAGACATTTTATGGGTCTTTATCCGGTTAAAATAGTTTAAGGGGTCAAAAAACTCGTCATACTTTTGTTCATTTATCTTAGTTTATTTTCAATTTTTAATTTTTAATCAGTTTATATGCGGGTAACGTTGATATAGTGGTAACGTCACCAGCTTTGAATGCTATAGTTTCGATTTCAGTTCTAGCTGATGGCACCCAAATACTTTTTTTGTTAAACTTTTTAAATCACGACTCTTTTAATAATATATATGAAACCTGGACAAATTATCATATTTAAGCTTTTTTTACACCCGGGCAAAGCCAGGCGTCCCTCTCCTGCCGTTAGTATATATACGGCACTGTGTTAGGGTCCAGCTGGAACGCTTTCATATTTCTTTGCCGCTTTAAACTACAAAACTCAATTCATGTGTTAATGCATTAATCTGCTCTTGTTCTGCGCGTATTTTAAGACGTTTTCATTGGCTGAATGACTCGGCAGAAGTTTATTTAATCTTTGAAATTGCTATATTTTTAGTTTAAAACAAAGATAAATTCTATAAGAAAAAAAAAAGTGATGGGCGGTTGTAAGTGGCTTAATAGTAACTCTTTTTCTTGTGATATACCAGCAAGTACTGGGATTGTTTTTGCTTTTTTTTTTTTCGGAAATAAGCTTAACCAGAGTCCACGGAGTACAACACATCTCTAATTGCTACCCTCGATTGTGTTCAGTTCGTAGAAGCATCAGTGATAAATTGGTGCCAGTTCTTTGTTTAACGATGGAGACTGTAGAGGCGGCAGTCAGACATTGTTTCTGTGTCTGCAAGCTAGATTTTCAGCTGACCGCATCTATGCTTTCACCATCCGGGTATGGGTCCAGGAGCCACAACAAGACCAAGTAATATTATTGTTTTACAGTACATTAATTTTTTTTTTTTTTTTTTTTACACAGTGATCACCACTTATCAAGGCCCGGAAGCCACTCAGGGATAAGGGTTATTGCAAGTACATTACGTTAGTGTGGAGATTTGATGAAGTGTTTACTTAAGGGGGCGGTTCATTAGGAATTTGTTAACATTGGACTTGAAGACATCCAAGTTGTAGTCCGGAGGGAAGCAGACAGACGGAACAGAGTTCCACAGGCGTGCAGTTCTAAGAGAGAAGCTTTGTTCATGGAATCCGCGTTTTGATTTAGACACAGATATAGAGTGGGGGAAATTTTTCACAGTGGATTCAGCTAGACGGGTGTTTTTTGTGAAAGATTGGCGAGGGGGGACCAGGGATTGGAGTTCAGACGAGCACCTGCCATGAAAATAACGATAAAACAATGATATTTTAAGAAGTTATTTAATGACGGAAGGCAATAATCAAAGCCGCTCAAGGATAAGAATAAATGAGAGTATCAGTTGCATGATAAAGTTTTCTATTCTGATAGTTTCTTCCCTTGAACTGCTAGACTTTGGAATTCTCTTCCAGCTGCCTGCTTCCCTGGCTGTACTGATATGCAGAAGTTTAAATGTAACATAAACAAATATCTTGTTAATCTTTCCTAGACATGGTCCCAAATAGTAACCCCTTACGACCAAGTGGCGATATGCTTTGTAAGGGGTGAACATGAGTAAAAAAAAAAAAAAAAAAAAAAAAAAAAAACTATGAAAGGATTTAAAAACCGTTCACCTTTTTCACTGGAAATGAATAGAATTTGATTACTCAAGAGGACTACTCAACAAGTATTTGTTAATATTGAACTTGAGTAGTCTGTAGGAAAGCACGCTCATGGTAATGTGAGTATCTAGAAATAAAATTAAAAACAGAATTTTCCACCTAATCTTAGAGTAAACGGAAATTTCCATTAGAAGTTAAAGATTAAAATTCGGTCTACATCATAGGGATGTTTTGCCACAGACAGGAAGTTTCCAGTAACACGTAGCAGGTAAGCTAATAAAAATCTTTCTCTTGTTTCTGAACTATGGTGGATATTCGACATGTTTAGGACAGTTCTTTAGGGAATGGGTTGAGGGAAGGCCCACAAGGCATTATGTAACATCAAGGTATTTTTTTTTTTTTTTACACAGTGATCACCACTTATCAAGGCCCGGAAGCCACTCAGGGATAAGGGTTATTGCAAGTACATTACGTTAGTGTGGAGATTTGATGAAGTGTTTACTTAAGGGGGCGGTTCATTAGGAATTTGTTAACGTTGGACTTGAAGACATCCAAGTTGTAGTCCGGTGGGAAGCAGGCAAACGGAACAGAGTTTCACAGGCGTGCAGTTCTAAGAAATGTATAATGTAAAAAAACACACAAAACAAAAGAATTGTTAAACCCCAAATGACTATGTGCTGTTGTTATTAATAACTACAATTACAACTGCTGTTATCTATAATATAAATCTCACCTGTCTGTTTAAATATATGTATGTATGTATGTATGTATGTATGCCTAAAACTTTCGACAGAGGCGACGATTTTCACTAAATCAGTGTCGTTTTGAAGATCGACCCTTTGGACAACAAATATCGAAAAATTGGCTAAAAACATTAATTCCTTCACCTTCAACTGGGTACTTTTTTACAAGGAGGGGTTGCTTTTGTTTGCCGATATTTTCGGAAGTCATCTCTTCTTTTCGATTGACTGGCCTTAATTTAAACCTTCGCCACTCCCGGCAATGGACGCAATGGCAAAGACGTCACGTTTTCTTTTTCACGTTTTTTTTTCTTTCTTTGTGTTACGGGTTCGAGCCTGCCTGCCTGCCTGCCTACTACCACTTTTTTTTTCTTTTTTGCTCAACACACACCTCCAAACACCCGGGCAATGCCGGGCATCCAGGCTAGTTAAAAATAAGACGAAATTTAACACACGTACGACGACTGCTAACGACAATGAAAAAGAAGAGGAGAGAGAATGAACTACTGCTACATGTCATTAACACAACACAACTCCAACGTGATAAGCAGCTGTCTGGATAATTTATTAAAGACAAAGAATTAATCCATCGTCATCCAACATCTATTTGAATGTAATGTAGATGATCAATTGGAAAGTTATTTCATGTACCCATCGATCAGTGATTAACTGAATGGTAAATCAAATATTTAAAAGAAAAAACAATTTCCATTTTCAAATAATCAAAATCATGTGATAACACAGTTATGAAAAATGGAAAAAAAAACAATGAATCCGTTTTGCCGATAAAGGGACGCACATAGCCTTTCTTTTAGCCATGTTAAATAACGTTTGTGACGCAATGGCTTCTTTTTTTTTTTTTTTTTTTTTTTTTTTTTGACATACAACAAAAGAAACGTGGTTTCAATCTTTTACGGCATATAATCTCTTCTGCGCTGACTCCGACCGTATTGCCTTTCATTTCCGTCAGCTTTTGTCTGCAACGCCGAGAGAGAAACCCACCTAGGTTTCCTTACCACCCGCCCAGGCCTGCATCCGGAGAGCTTTGAATTGCATAGCTAAAATGCACCAGACCAGATGCAGAATGCCATTGTCTTATTAGACAGAAGGTTAACATCATCAATCACTTTAGAATTATTTAATTCTGAAACACAATATATAAATTATAAACGATGCCTTGTTTATGCCATATCAGCCCTTCTTCGTTATTTAATACTGATATACAATACCTGTTATAAACAACTCTTTTTTGTCTGGTTTAGGAAGATTCGTATAGATTCTAAAAATAATGTTAAAACGGTATTTTCCACGTGAGGTTATACTAAGTAGAAGTGGAAAATTCTATTAGAATTTAAAGGATTAGAATTAGGATGTTAGGATATGATGTCATGGACAGGAAATCTAAAGTGAGATGTTGTGAAGGTTGGTTGGTCGTTTTTGTTTCACGGCATATCAACCCTTTTCAGGTTATTTAATGCCGAATCCAAAGATTTTGAAGAAAATTTTTTTAATAGAATATATTTGTTGTTTTCAAATCGGTTTCTATTTAACCCATAGTTGGGACCCTAACAAGTACTACCATTCCGGGTCAGAGTGGACCTGGGAGCAATGGCAATTAAAGGGTGGCTCCACACTCCCTAAAGCCCGCAAGCCAGAGCCTCACCACGATATAGTTTAAGGTCATATCCAGGATCATGTTGTGAAGGAGATAGAAAAAAAATTCACTTTGCTGGGTTATCTAATTGGGGTATTTTTTTTTTTTTTTTTTTTTTGTCAAAGCTTAATCACTGTCCGCCCGTTCAGGCAGCAGATGAAGATAAGCTTACGTAATGTGCAACGTCGTAGAGCTTTAAAAGGCATAACAAGCACATTACACCATAAAGCAATAATATTGTTGGAGCTTTATTTTCTTCACTGTTCCTATTTGTTTACCTCCCACAAGGGCATAGTTAGACACAAGATCAGTTTTTAATGTGGGAAAAATCTCAGATTCCCAATAAAAGGTACTGTGAATTAAAACAAAAATAAAAAATTTCCTCAGTCTTCTTCTTCACTGGCGGAAAACAGAATAGACTAAGTGTAGCATGAGACCAGTTACTACACTTTGTTCCTAGTCAACCGTTACTACACTTTGTTCCTAATCAACCGTCCCACCTAAAGTCCAATCCTTCTTAACTATTGTAAAGGCAGTGGAAACGTGATCGTATCAAAGCTATCCAGCGAACAAGGCTTTGGTAAAAATCTAGGAGGCGTCGGTATCAGGATCCGTCATTCTCTGGTTATCTGTGTGTGTGTGTCTTAAACAAAAACATGTCAGACAAAAATCTACAAATTAATCGAGTGAAAGTGGCAATGTTGCATTTGCGCCATTCTTTTGAGTGTTCTCAGTGACAGGGCTAAAAACCAGCAACCCTGCAGCTTAGCAAATAGCTACGACCATGCGGAGAACTTCATGCAGACCAGCCACGTATGAGGCACAATTTTTATGAGCTCTATGCAGAAGCCCACCTCTTTTAATGAACAAACAAATAAAAATCACGGGATCGAAGAAAGGAGAAAACAGAAACCTGCTACTATATCTCCACTGCAACTATGACGATAGCTTTATAACAACAACAGAAAAAAAGAGAGACACCACTAGCTATTGAGCCAACTACTTACAACGTGCCAACAAAACAAAGATCAATAGCATTAAAATTCAAGCATCATGCCCATTTTTAAAATTGAATACCAATCTCTATTAATCCTTATTAATCGCCACCTGGGCATCAAGCGTATATCATAATAGTTTGCTGCAAAGGTCCATACAAACTTCCAGCTAAATCGATACAGTAGTTTCCAAGAAAACTTCTAAAATAAATATGGTATTGTGGTGACTAACTCTTGTTATCCATTAACTGTGTATCGAACGGATGCCATAACACTTAGTTCGCTACACCTTATCATAGCAAAGGTTCTTACGAAATTTCAACCAAATCGGTACAGTAGTTTCCGAGAAAAATAGAACAGGCAGACAAAGAGAAACATAATAAAGATATAGCGTCTGTGTGTTGAAGAAAAGACTCCAACACGTGCGTCGCTTTTAAACACAACATTCAACACAATATTTGAGCTATCATCTTAGTACTCTTGCTATTTTGTTATCTAGATGATCTTGATTCGACTGAGGGTTTCGATTTAATCTTGTTTTTATTTTTAGTTATTTTTTTTTTTATTTATGTACTAGCATTTTAGCCCGGCGTTGCCCGGGTGTTTGAAGGTGTATGTTGAGCAAAAAAAAAAAAAAAAAAAAAAAACGGTCAGTTTTTTTTTAACTTTGACCCCTATTATGACCCCTTAACATTTATTATTTGGGGCTCAAATCGAGTTATTAAGTTAGATCCATGTCCGAGGAACCTATATCTAAAATTTCAAGTGTTTAGACCGAAAATTGTCGGAGGAGTTTGGTAGAGTTCTCAAAGGTCAAATCGTTGAACTTTGACTCTTTAATCGCCAAATTTCTGGCCGAAAATCAATCACATCGATTTTCCCCAATTTCAGTACCCATGTATGTCAAATTTCGAGTCTGTAGGCTTAAAATTGACAGAGTTATTGCGTATGGAAATGTACAGACACACAGATACACACACAGACACGTTCACTTTTATAGATATATAGATTACTCTTTTTTAATCGTTTCTCCTAGTGCTCCAGTTACAACTGGCGTCATTGTAACCATATCATCCTTATTATTAATAGTTGCACTATTGTCTCTCTCTCTCTCTCTCTCTCTCTCTCTCTCTCTCTCTCTCTCTCTCTCTCTCTCTCTCTCTCTCTCTCTAATAGCAAGATTTATTATTTAGACGATTAATGCAGAGTTTTTAATTAAATAAATAAGACGAGGTATTAAGAACCTTGAATAAAATTCGACAACTATTCTATAGAATAATGATGAAAAAAAAATAATCTGAATGCGACTGTGCCAATAATCGCGGCTTTTCTATTTCTATGCTCTGTTTCTGATGCGCTATTTGAATTAACTTCTAAAATTACGAAAGCTGCGAAAGAAGAAAGTAAATTCAAATTAGGTCAGGAGGATATGTCGGTAAATGTGAGGGGCTGGAAGATGTACAGAATTTTGAAAAAGAAGGGGCTGAGTCGATTCTAAAGGAGATAGATGAGCTCATACGAGGTATTATTGTTATTTTTCTTATTGTACGCTTCCCCCCCATCTCAATATATGTGTGTGTGTGTGTGTGTGTGTGTGTGTGTGTGTGTGTGTGTGTGTGTGTGTGTGTGTGTGAAAAGGAAGAAAAACCTGTAACCTGTCAGAAAATGTTCAATGTTTCGTTCCCATTTTCGGGCGATTTTACACGGAGGGGGGCACCAGTGCAACCAGTTCGTCAGAGGATATATTCTATGAAAGTAAAAACAAGCGCAAGAATGTAACATTGCAGCGATGAGACAGAGGCTGGAGCTCGGTAGACAGTGTGGGACTTATTAGATTACAGACTCTTTTTTATGAGTGGGGGGGCCTGTCGAAGCAGAGTAGAGTATTGGTTGGTGCATTAGCTCAGATGTGACAACAACATTCCATGCGTGAACGGATGGTAGCTTTGTAGAGATATAGGATACTGACACTGATATGTGATGTTTTGTTAGCACGGTAGAGGGAGCTTATTTTCTTTGCAGCAGCCTTGGCAATGTTTTCTATATATTTGTACCAGTTTATTTTATCTGTGACTGTTGCGCCAATGAGTTTTAATTGATGAACTCTCGGGTAGGGTGCTATTAGTCAAAAGTAACTGAAATGGTTTATTTATTTGGTTGACCTGTGCCTGATATTCAGAATAATGACCTTCCATCAGCAGTAGCGATTAGTTTCTTCAAGCGATCTATCCTCTCGCTAACTGGTGTCTTAGTGTTTACTACATAGCTTATCTAGGCTCTTCCAAGACATGCTAATTAGTCAAACCGATACATTGAAACACTATTCTTAATGTAAAGATTTATCGCTTATCGTCTAATGCTAAGATATCTAATGATGGATAAACTTAGTGAATGCTTCAAGGGGGAATCATTAAAGTCTAGAAATTTTAACGTCAAGGGGTGTGAGTTCCATATAGAAACGTTGATCTAATTTGAATAAAATACGCATCAAGTGCGCTTGAAAGCCAAATCACAACGTAATATTAGGAAAATAAACAAATAATTTACTTGTTTGAAATTTATAACATAAATATATTTCGGGGATAAACTCCATCCTCAGTATGTTGTTTTCTTTCTTTTTTTTCTTTTCTTCTTTCTTACGATGTTACAACATGGTAAGAAAGAAGAAAATAAAAAATGAAAGAAAACAACATACTGAGGATGGAGTTTATCCCCGAAATATATTTATGTTATAAATTTCAAACAAGTAAATTATTTGTTTATTTTCCTTTTTTTTTTTTTTTTTTTTCGTTGTGATTTGGCTTTCAAGCGCACTTGATGCGTATTTTTATTTTATTCTAGAAATTGTGTTTGTTTGGGTTGGTTTCTAAATCAGGTATTGGAAAAAGAAGTGAAAGAGGAAACCGAAAGAAAAGAACGAGGAAAATGTGCGAAGAGAAACGAATAAATAAACGTGAAACGAAAGAAAAGTAAGGATTGAGAAAAGGGAAAATACGAGAATAGAAAAGTTACCAAAGAAATAGTACAGTTAAAGGAGAAATTAATGAAAATGCTGAGGATGAGGAGGGGGAAGAGAGGAAGGAGGAGAACTAAATGGATTTTTTAGGTTAAGATTCTGTTATGAATCAGAATATGGAATTTAATTTTAATAAATATGTTTATTTATGGAAAAAGATTCTGCACTTGTTTGACGTTTAAACCTTTAAGTATTTAAATTTTGTATACACACACGTATATATATATATATATATATATATATATATATATATATATATATATATATATATATATATATATAATTATTTTCTACTATAATAATTAAATACCTACAGACACTAGTGTTTCATCCTTTCGGGAATCTTCAGTGCAGGGTGTCACGATTGCTACCAGTCGAACGATTCGAACCCCGCATCACCAGACATCTCTGGCTCGATTAGCGGAGACCTAATCCATTCGGCTACCATTAACCGCTTGAAATAACGTTAAATTTTAAACATCTTAATTTTAAGTGTTCATTTACGTCAGGCAGACAGTGATCTAATCGTTATACGATGATCTACGCATAAGAGCTAAATTGACTGACTTTTAATTCAACTGAAAGTGCTCAACGATAAGAAACGAATTTCTTAAAGGGGCTGTCATAATTATTTTCTACTATAATAATTAAATACCTACAGACACTAGTGTTTCATCCTTTCGGGAATCTTCAGTGCAGGGTGTCAGGATTACTACCAGTCGAACGATTCGAACCCCACATCACGAGACATCTCTGGCTCGATTAGCGGAGACCTAATCCATTCGGCTACCATTAACCACTTGAAATATATATATATAAATTTTTTTAATTCATCCAGCCTTGACAGACGTGTTTTTAAATATTCTCTCCAGTGCTTTTCTTTTAATGATTTGGAATTCATTCCATTTGCGCTTTTTTCCAAGGAACTCTGCCTTTTGGATTATTTTGACCATTTGGAATTTACCCATTGGATTGAAATTTTAAATTCGACCGTTTTGGATTTTACCATTTTTGGATTTTTACCCTTCACCGGACTATCCATTCATTTGAAATCTTTTTATCATTTTTCTTTTGTCTCCTGTTCCCCTTACCTCACCCTTTTTTTCTTTAACCAAGTAAGATCTGTGACTTACTTGTAGTTTCATTAAATACTTTTATATGCAAAATCCTATCCTGCATTTTGCTAATTCCTGCCCTCTGATGAGAAGGAGAGTATTTCTTCGAAACTCCGCGGATTAAGGAGTATCCACTTATCTTGTGTTTCCTTTTTTAAAATTAAATATGTTTTTAACTCTTTTTCAAGATGTCTTTTAACATGTTTTATTAATCATTTGTTCATATTATAAGCTCTATTTCCTTTTCGGTTTTATTGAGCTTTTACATCTGGCTGAGTTTATTTTACTTGTAAATATTAACTCTTTAATATTTATAATATATTTTAAGTTTACCATTTTGATTACCTTGGTAAACTTATTGTAATTTTTTATTATATATATATATATATATATATATATATATATATATATATATATATATATATATATATATATATATATATATATATGATTCTGGATTTGTTTGGCTTTAAACCGTTGAATTTTGTATTCCATATCAACAGTGATTACTAGGGCTATGTTTTTATATAGAGTGATGTGGTTCTCGATTGATTGTATTTAACTATGTCGGTCGGATATATACTCGAGAGTCAAACCAATGATAAGAATATTCTCTTGTGATACTATAGTGATTACTATAAACAGTGGACTTTCTATTATTCAATATATATATATTAGTCCTCGCGCGAAAGAGCAGGACACAAAATATTTTAAATAATAATAGAATAACAAAGACTTTTGCTGGCGAGGGCTACAATTGAGCGTAGCCAGTTATACAGTCCTTTTGAAACTTTCATCTCTATTTTTCTCGTTATCTACTGAATATTTTTAATGAAACCTATATGAAATATGTTCCTTATTAAATTGTAAAGATTTTCTATTCTGAAAGAAGTTTAAAAAAATTTAATCTAAAAAAAGTTATTTTAAAGTTTTTGTTAAAAACATTCAGATTTTCTCATTATTCAGACATGTATGACAAAGAGGGATTTGCAAAAAAAAGTTGTGGTGTGAGGAGAAATACAAACTGAAATAGAGAGTAGGAGAGTTTTTATACATACATGCAAAACCATATTCATCTTTTAAAATCCAAATTAATGAATTAAATAAAATATAATCTTAAAAAGATACGATACAAGTTAGAAAAGCATTTCATCCAAGGCATGAAAATTGTTAAACAAAATGTTTTTACTATAGGCTTTAAAAATAAAGGTACAAGATTCAATTCGAAATTTATTTATCTTCAAAGTGCACTTTTATACATTTTACAAAGTAAGGTATTCAATTTTTATACCTTACTTTGTAAAATTTATAAAAGTGCACTTTGAAGATAAATAAATTTCGAATTGAATCTTGTACCTTTATTTTTAAAGCCTATAGTAAAAACATTTTGTTTAACAATTTTCATGCCTTGGATGAAATGCTTTTCTAACTTATATATATATATATATATATATATATATATATATATATATATATATATATATATATATATATATATATATATATATATAATAAAAAAATTACAATTAAATTTACCAAAATGATCCAAGATGGTAAAATTAAAGTATATTATAAATATTACAGAATTAATATTTATAAAGTTATCTCAGCCAGATGTAAAAGCTTGATAAAACCAAATAGGAGATAGAGCTTATGATACGAGCAAACAGTTAATAAAACATGTTAAAAACACTTTGAAATGAGTTAAAAACATATTTCATCTGAAAAGGAAACACTAGATAAGTGGATAGTCCTTAATCCGCGGAGTTCCGAAGAAATACTTATCTTCTCACCAGAAGGTAGGAATTAGCAAAATGCGGGATCGGATTTTGCATGCAAAAGTATTTGATGAAACAACGAGTAAGTCAAAGATCTTACTTGAAAAAGAAAAAGTGAAGCAGAGGGAATATGGTGAAGAAAAAGGTTATTACACACGAATGGATAGTCTGGTGGAAGATAAATAATCCAGTGACGGTAAAATCCAAGTATATAACTTCAAGAAAGTTAATTGAATTTCCATTTGCACAAGTAAAATCCAAAAATCCCGTATAACACTATTCATTTCTCATTACAGAGTTTTGTAATTCATACTAAGATTAACCCTATAATCAGATCTTACAGTTTTGTGGATGTTATTGACAGTCATATTACTCTAACGGTAGAGCAATATTGATCTATAATTGAAAATTTGATATAGCCATACTTATTTCCAGAGAAATCTGGTATTTAATGCCAACAAAATGAGGTTAAACCTTTGATGACAAAAGCTACAATCACATTCTCTTCTTTCCTCTACTTCATTTAAAACCGACGTTTCCCTTTATTCTAGGGGGTCAAACGTTTTCTGAAATAACACCAGTGCATTTTCCAATACTCAATGTTCAGCAGATCACCAGTCTTCAAATCACACTCTGTCTTGTCCAATCATTTGATTCCAAGTTTTACTTGGATGGTTAACTTTTGTGCAATTAGAATAGCCATGCTTTCAAGAGGATGAACCTTTGTTGTATATGTGATGGACAATATTGAAAAAGCATTGCATACACGCAAATTCAGGATCCAGGCAAAGCCAGATGTTAAATCCATTGCTGATCGATGACATCAACCTCACATTCCAATCAAAGAGGAGATCATGGAACAATGGGACGACATATATTTTAACCTGGATTGGAATAGTTAAAAACGCAAAGCAATCAAACAATACAAATTCTTTTTAATAAGAATAAGTGAACAATCAAATTCTGATGTATGGAATTTCAATATAAGGCATCAAAAAACAAAGATAGAGTCAAAAAACAAAGGTAGAGAGCAAGTGACTTAACAGTAAATGACATTTCTACCTTCACCTTGATCAGCCCACACCGACCAGCCTACACTGACCAGTCATCTGACACCACACCACCAAACCCACATACCGACAGAACTGTCCCTCGTCATATACTATCAATGAAATGTAAATAAACTGTATGCTAACTTGACAAGTTGTATGTTTGATTTTAAAAAACCATGGCTAAAAGAATAGAAACGTGTATATACTTTGGTATACATTTTATTAAAAGTGCAACCAATAAATTATATAGACCAACTTTATTACACCTTTCCCCATGACCATTTCAGTGTATCTGATTCGTCCTGGTCCTGTCGGTGGAGCATTAGAATACACCGACTGCCCCCTGCAGAGGGTAAAAGTCCCTCAATGGGGGTCCTGGATATGACCTTAAACTATATCCAATGGTAAGGCCCCAGCTTGTGGGTTTTAGGGAATGTGGAGCCACCCTTTAATTGCCATTGCTCCCAGGTTCACTCTGACCCAGAGTGGTAGTACCTGTTAGGGTTCCAACTATGGGTTGAATAGAAACTGACTTGAAAACAACAAATATATTCTATTAAAAAAGTTTTTCTTCAAAATCTTTGGATTCGGCATTAAATAACCCGAAAAGGGTTGATATGCCGTAAAACAAAAACAACCAACCAACCAACCAACCTGATTCGTCCTAACGATAACTTCTATGCTGGGCAAATGTAGTGCTTTTAGCAAATCCTGATGATTTAGATTCGATCAGATTTCGCATTGCAAATCTATTTGATTGTGAATCTCTCATTACACTGCAAACGAACGAGAAAGGGCTTAATGAGGGCTCAGAATTCACTGCTGTATATCGTGACACTCCTGGCGTAATCAGAAAGAATAAGCTTTCAGAATGGCAGCATAAGCTGGCTACTACGTTCGCTGTATGATCTAAGCCTGCAATTTTTTTTGTGTGTATTTACTTGCCTCCTCACAAGGGCAGAGTTAAGCACAAGTTTTTAATGTGGGGAGAAACCAGCTCCTCGAAAAGAGGCCCTCTGGTTAGTAACAAAAATAAAAAATGTATCACTCATGAAGGACCTCTCCTCCGCCAACCGAGACCCAAAAAGTGAAGCGAAAAAAGTGAAGTACATAATACTACTAGCCTGGGTGCCCGGCGTTGCCCGGGTGTTTGGAGGTGTGTGTTCAGCAAAAAAAAAAAAATTAAAAAATGGTAGTAGGCAGGCAGGCAGGCTCGAACCTCTATCACGAAGAAGGTGAGAAAAAAAAACGTGATATCTTAGCTGTTGTGTGCATTGCCAAACCGGAAGTAACGAAGGTTTAAATTAAGGCTAGTCAATTGAAAAGAAGGGATGACTTTCGAAAATTTTGGCGAAAAAAGCGATCCCTCCTTGTAGAAAAGTGCTCAGTTAAAAGTGAAGGAATTAATGCTTTTAGCCAATTTTTCGATATTTGTCATCCGAAGGTTCGAGCTTCAAGACGATACCGATCTCGTGAAATCCGTCGCCTCTGTCAAAAGTTTTACATACATACATACATACATACATACATACATACATACATTTAAACAGACAGGTAAGATTTATGTTATAGATGAATAAAGTACTAAGTAAAATTCAGTTCTAAGCGATACCCTTATGGAGATTGAAGGCTCAATCCACAGTGCGAGTGATACTAACAATACAATCGTGAAGCGTTTGTCACTTAACCCGTAAGGTATTGTTTCAGTAAACTAGAGAAATTAGTGATGTGAATTGGAATCTATACAGCTTATTCATTGTTTCCTATCAATGATAGAAGTCGTCGTCGTCGTCATCGTCGTAGTAGTAGTAGTAGTAGTAGTAGTAGTAGTAGCAGCAGCGGCAGAATATTAATACTTTTACTCCTCTACGATATAACAATGTACCATGTCATATTCGGTGCAATTCAGTCGAACAGTTTTGGAGCCTGAATAGACATGAAATAGTGTCACTTAGATCCTTCCAGAAGCTGAAAGTGTCAATCGTCAGTGCAAGCAATACTAAGAACACAATTGCGAATTACTTAAGGCTTCTACCCGGCCATGACTGACGGAAGCAGAGCTCGTTAACTCTCATGAATTAAAGAGTTCTGTTCAAAATTCCGTTCAGATTCCCGAGTTTCTCAAGATACACCTGAAGATGGTTGAAGGTCACATCGGCCGAAATATAACCCTCCAGATGAAAACAGTAATTAGAATAATCCAAATAATACAAAGTATCAGTCCACATCTCAAAAATTCAGAAACTTGCTGGTATTATGTATGGATTAAAGTTGTAAAGAAATAAAAAAAAAATAAAAAAAAAAGTCATTCAATTTGAAAATCCCTTGGTGATTTTTTTGTGATACCTTATACAAGCATAAAACATGACTCAATAATTAAAAAAAAAAAATCCCGGCTCAACTAATAACCCTCCGCGCTTCATTTTGATAGCTGCGTAAAAGCGTTGCTCAAATCAGGTGATATTCATTCACATTGTTGAATAGAAGTTAATCTGAAATAATCCTCTCATTTTCTGTTTTCGTCTAGTAAATAATCTCATTGGTTGATTCCAGGTTAGAGCAATGATATAATCAAGATAATTGGTTGAAGCTCAACTCAAAGCAACAACAACAACAAAACGTAGACAGAACAATGAAATTTGATTTTTATATATATATATCGTTGAATGCAGCATCAATTTCGTTCTCATTTTCTTCTTCCCTAGGTTTTTGAACCCGCTTGTTGCAATTATGGTTTTTCAAACTACTGATCATTATCTCCACGAAAAGGGGAACAGATTGTTTATAACTTTGTATATTATAATCGAGATACGTCTGAAAAGTGATAGGACTGTGCTATGAGATGTGTGAGTTATGGGCGAAAGAGTGATGAGCGCATATCTATTTTGTATTTCTGTTTGTCTATCCGTTCCACGTTTTCTCGGAAACTACTAGGTCGATCTGACTGACATTTTGTATGAACCTTTATTATAAGCTGCTGCAAACTATGCTTTATGGTATCCGTTCGATGTAGAGTTAGGGATTAGTAGGGATTAGTATTAAAGTTCAATTTTTTTCTTGGAAACCACTAAAACAATGTAGATTAAATTCTGTATGGATTGTTGTTATGATAAAGTGCAGCGAACTATGTATTATGGTATGCATTTGATGCACAGTTAGGAGTTAAAATATTTAAATTCCACTTTTTCTTGGAAACTACTTCTACTACGATCTAACTGAAATTTTGTGTGTACCTTTATTATGATATGCTACAGCGAACTAATTGTTATGGTATCTGTTCGATGTACAGTTAGGGATTAATAGAGATTAGTATTTAATGTAAAAATGAGCACAAATTTAACCATATTCAACCATCAATTTGATATAAAGCACTCATTCTATGTCAACGGGTTATAACTTTTGCCCGTTTTTAACATGCTAAAAAACTTAGTCTTATATACGAGAGTTGTTCCAAAAGTAAGGGCTCCTATTTTTTAACTAAAAAACTAAAACATTGAAGAGTTACGAAAACGGGAGTGGTACCATTAAAACGAGCAGCCCTTTGTGCGCCAGAATTTATTTTTCTACATAGTCACCACCATTCTCTATGCACTTTTGCCAGCAATGAATGATACCTCGGTCATAAAAGTTTGCAGCGTGCTTTTGTTACTCACATCTTTGCCATTACTCTGAAATCGACAAACCCATCTTCTAACTGTTCTAACATGAACTGCATCAGCTTCATAAACATTCAACAGGCGCCGGTGAATGTTGATCAGTTAATTTTTTTCTGCATGGAGGAATTCAATGACACATTTCTGCTTCTGAAACACGTCCCTGATAGGGGTTGCTTTCTGAAAGTCTCACACCGTCAATATCTGCAAGAGAGAGATAAAACCTTTAGGTCACAAATGCATATGTTCGGTCATCATAACAATACAATTTGTAATCCATTATGATCCATTCAAGCGAAAAAAATGGGAGGCATTACTTTTGAAACTTCCCTCACTATATATATATATATATATATATATATATATATATATATATATATATATATATATATATAAATATATATATATGTGTGTTGTGGTGGCAACCACTTATTTGCATATGCGAATAACATAACACTATAAATGGCAAGCCTAGGTTGGCCTTGGTGTGTCTTACTCAAATGCCACCAGAAGTGACGCCGAAAAGCGTACATATCCTCCCACCAAGACTCTCTGACTCGACACCGTCATTTGTACATATTGTAAATATACCTTTTCTTTAATACACTTATTATTGTGTTATCTTGTTGTTTGCGTCTTCATTGTATTTCCTTACTAATTATTGTTCAACCTTGCAACCACAACAGTTGGCGACGAGATATGAAGTGTCAAATATAACAGTTTGACGAAGAACTATTTTTAAAAAAAAAGTACAACGCAAAGGTTGACCATTTTTTTTAAGGAATGCAAAGTGTTGACGAGCAAACGGATTTTACGCTAAAGAGAAGTTTCAACTCAAGTGAAAAAATAAAAACTCTAACGTGGCAAAAGCGACAATTTACGCCGTTTTCTGGGAATCCGACTTGCAAACAAATGTAAAAGTGAATTTTTGTTTTGTCGCTACACGACAAATCTTACTAAAGGACCAACTTGCAAACGAAAAGCGAACTTTGTTCTGTCGCAAAAACGACAGGTCAGACCCGTATTACGAAAAGCAAGGAAGTAACCTACGAAAAAAGTTCACCAGTGGATTCTAATTACTGTTCTCCGTAAACAAAACAACAACTAAAGGACTTTTTAATTAATGTTTTGGTTGACGTCGGTACTAAAAGGAAATACCACAGCTAAAACTAAAATTCAAGGAAAGGATTTTTTTCTTGAAGTTGTCACTGAATAACGGATAATACAGTAAAACGTCACGGAAAAAAAAGGTAATCTCAATTTAAGAGGTATTTTAATTACTAAAATACTAGAGAAAAAAAACTCAAAGAACTAAATGTACTGCATACATTTATTCAATTGTGACTCGATTAAAAAAAAAAAAAAAAAACCAAACTTTTATTTTGTGGAAAGAGTTACTTATTAGTAAGTGCCTAAAAACGGAAAGTCAATTCCATTTCGTGATTCCAGATAAACCTGTTTATTTATTTATTTTTTTTTTTTTTGCAGCGTGACTCGCAAAAAGAATATATTATTGCAAGCAGCGATATTATTATTGAAAACAGGAGCTTACAGCAATTTGCTTTTTTTGTTGTAACCCAAACCGGTGTATAGTGTACATGGTACAATATTTTTTTTTAACTACACACTAAAAAAAAAAAAAAAAAAAAAAAAAACATGGAAGACTTATCAAAAATTTTCATGCAATTTTTACAAGCACAGGCTGAGCGGGATGAACGCAGACAAGCTACACAAAACGAGCTTTTGCAAACACAAATACAGGCACAGGCTGACTGCGAGGAAAAGAGAGAGGACAGATTATTGAAATGGCAGCAGGAACAAGAAGAAAAGCAGAAAATGGCACAATTAAAGCAGAAAAAACTGCAATTGGAACAGGAAGAAAGGCATAAGAAACTACAATTGGAACAGGAAGAAAGGCATAAGAAACTACAATTGGAATATCAAGAAAGACAAGAGGAACGTTTTGCTAAAACACTGGAACTACTAAAGAGTAATTGAGAAAATGTCGACAGTGTTAATTTCTCCCATACAACTATTTTTAATAGCATGGACACATTTCATTATGTGCCTGAGGAAGAGAAGAATTTTGAAGCATACTACACAAGATACGAGGATGTTTTTCAACTGGACTGTAAAAATTGGCCAAATAGTCAGAAAGTGAGCCTCTTACTCAGAAAATTGGGTACATCAGAACACAGCAAATTCGTAGATTACATATTACCTAAAACTGCGGAATTAGAGTTCATGGAAGCTGTAAAATTACTAAAAGAATTATTTAATCCAAATATATCTCTTTTTCATAAAAGATGGATGTGCATGAATCTAAGAAAGATGGACAACCAAGATTATTTGACATACGCATCAGTTGTCAATAAAAACTGCAATAATTTTAAGCTTGCAGAAATAACGGTAGAAGATTTTAAATGTCTAATCTTCGCTCAAGGGTTAGTTTCCACGAAAAATGCAGAAATACGCAGACGAGTGTTGTCTAAGCTGGAATCTGAGCAAGATTTAACCCTTCAGAAACTAGCAGAGGACTGTGAAAGGGCCATTACACTAAAAAAGGATTAAAAAAAATATAGAAGAATCCGGAGTGGCATATGTAAGAAAAGTTAGAAAATAATACGCACCAACCAAGAACTTTACAAAGAAAAGCAATGGAACGGGATATTCCAAAGATAATAACCATAAATATAGTACAGAATATAACAAGCCTCTTCCTAGATATAACTGTAAGAGATGTGCAAAAAAGCATTGGGAATCAGATTGTCCTTATAAGAAGAAAAAATGCTACATTTGTAAGAAGGTGGGACACAAAAGCGATTGCTGCAGATATAAAGATTACACCAGAAAGAGAGTACAGCAAACAAAATCAAATACAAAATTAGACAAAGATCTGCGGCAATAAAAAATATGCCAGCACCCGATAATGTAACAACCTTGCAGAGTTTCTTAGGACTCGCAAATTATTACCAATCTTTTATTGAAGGAATGCATAACTTGCGAGCCCCCTTAAATAATCTGCTTAAAAAGGATACACCGTGGAACTGGACGCAAGAATGTCAAACCGCTTTTGACAAAATAAAGAGCGCACTAACATCCGAATTATTAACGCACTTTGACACAAACTTAAAAATAGTCGTCGCTAGTGACGCTAGCTCCTACGGCTTAGGAGCATGCATTCAACATATTATGCCGGATGGGTCTAGAAAACCAATAGCGCACGCTTCGAGAACGCTGATACCAGCCGAAAGGGCATATTCACAAATCGAAAAAGAAGCGTTGAGCATAATCTTTGCCTTGACTAAATTTCACCGATATTTATATGGTAGACAATTCATACTTGAAACCGACCATAAACCATTAGTCACGATCTATGGATCAAAAAAAGGATTGCCGGTATACACCGCAAATAGATTGCTGCGCTGGGGTACAATACTACTTAATTACGATTTCCAGCTACAACATCTAGCATCAAAAAAGATTTGCCATGCGGATGGACTGTCAAGACTGATACCACAGAAACACAATCTGGAAGAATCAGTCATTGCAGCAATTCGGACAAATGTTGAAGTAAAAAATATGGTAGCAAACATCATTAAGGAACTACCTGTAACTTTGTCGGACATTAAAAGGGAAGCCGAGAAAGACGAATATATAAGGGACATAAAAGAGAAAATTATAACGGATACAAAGGTGCAGGAAGTTTTCTCCATATGTGACGATGTGTTACTGTACAGCGAGAGAGTGGTAATACCCAAAACATTGCAGAATAGGATGTTAAGAGATTTTCACACAGGACATCCGGCGATAAATCGAATGAAGTCGTTAATGAGAAGCTACGTGTACTGGCGTAACATGGACACAGACATAGCGACAACAATTGATAAATGTAAAGGATGCCAGTTAGCGGCAAAATCTCCACCTATAGTACACAAACCTTGGCCGAAAACCGACCAACCATGGTCGAGAATCCACATGGACTTCGCTGGTCCAGTAAGTGAAAATTATTATTTAATTGTAGTGGATAGTTTCACAAAATGGCCGGAGGTAATGCGTTGCAGGAATCCAACAACGAGCAACTCAATAGGGTTCCTACACGAGTTGTTTGCAAGATTCGGTGTACCAGACACACTGGTCACTGACAACGGAACGCAGTTCACATCCGCAGAGTTTAAGGAATTTTGCGACACATTCCGAGTGAAGCACATCACAACTCCGCCGTATCATCCAAGGTCGAACGGCCTCGCGGAAAGGTTCGTGGACACGCTAAAACGAGCGTTAAAGAAATCCATTGGAACACCAACAGAAAAAGCTTTGCAACAATTCTTGCAAGTATATAGGATTACACCACATCCTAGTACACCATCATTACAGTTTTTATATTTAAATGGAATCTTATCTTTAAAATATATTTTCTATGCATGTGTTAAAAAGCAAAATTATATCAAACCAGAATTAATATTTTGCTAATGATTTTTCTTCTGAGGAGATAAGCCTACATCGAAAATCCATGGATTAAGGAAATTGATATAAATATTGTATTCTTTGTCCAAACAATAAATTTTTATTTAAAAATTATATTTTTTCTGAATTAAATTTAAATATAAAAACTGTAAATTATATCTATCTATATATATCTATATATATATATCTATATATCTATATCTATATATATATATATATATATATATAGTCATCCACATACAGTACTGTTTTGCTGTTTTCACAGCTCATCAGTGCGGCTAGACAGGCAACTGCCTCAAGCCAGAATCGAAACCTGACCGCGCAAATGACAGTCAAGGCTTCTCATCATTATGCTATACGGCTGCTGCTGTGTGGGTAATGAATTTAACAATGTTTAGTTTTTACATCGTCCAATATATATATACATATTAGTGATGGGACGATTCCAATATTTTCCCCAATTTCGATACAATTACCAATTCCGTACTAAATTCACGATTCCGATTCTTTATAAATCTCTAAATATATAACTATAGAGTTATTTTCTCCAAATTCCGTAAAAAATAAAAAAATAAAAACATGTTAAAGATGCAGATATTTCCTAAACGTAAAATTACACTTGTGGAGGATGATCTATCGATTTTAGCTTTACTGATATCATAAAATCAATAAATGTTTATTATTGTATCATTATTACCAGCAATGGAAGATTTTGCTTTAAACAAAATCAAATTAAAAAAAAACCCAAAAGAATCGTTTTGGCATTGGGAAAAAAGCATCAATTTTTTCGATTCTGATATCGATTCTGATACCGATTCTGATACTTCCAAATTTGTTGATTTTTCAAATTCCCGATTCCGATTAATTGTCCCAACACTAATATACATATTCAAATTGGGTGTAAAACAACAAAAATAAATACTACACTTTGATCCTAGCTGCGAAGTGATGTCAGTTTTCAGGTATTTTCTGGGGTGATAGAAGGCTCCAACCGTTTTTAAAACAGATTGGACTGGTAACTTCAAAAATGGAATGCACTGATGTAATTTGCAGAAAATAGGAATTTGATTTCTCTCTGCAATTTTCTTTACTGCAATTGTTGATTTCTCTTGAGACTTCGCAATTATTGATGATTTCTGATCTCTTTAAGTAATTATTCTTTTATTCTTTTAATATTCTCATATGTTTATTGCGTGGAGTGGCTATTGTGGGCAAGCTAGACAAGAACCCGCCAACAGCTTACATCTCCGAACACCCTGACACAGACACTGGAGTCGGTCTATCAGCAATAGCATATATTGACCAACTACAGTCAAACAACGCCGGATGTCTTACTGGTCATCTTCCAAATAAGATGCAGGATTGAAATGGACAGGCTGTTCGAATCGTTAGTGTCTGGGCCAGAGCGACCTGCCTCTGAACCATGCACGAATTAGTGTGGAGCTTCTAAAGGAACGTTTTCAACAACCCTTTTCAGACTTTTTTAGTTTTATTTTTCTGTTCTTAAAATGATGTCATAAAAACATATATAAAGTTGCTTTTAGCTGTAATAATATTTTACAAATAGAAATTGCTATACTACTGAGTTAATTGTTCTCAAAATTGAATTCTGAAAATTCTTTTTTTTTTTTTTTTTTAATTACATTTTCACCCCAAACAAGGCAAATTGCCACTTTGGTGTAGGGGGCTACTATCAGGGGCAACAACTGCTGGGGTACTATGTAGGGATTTGGGCAGCAAGATGTCGGTTCACGTTACACTTGAACTTCTGCACATCAGTACTGTTGGGGAAGCAGGGACCTGGAATGGAATTCTAAAGTCTAGTCTAATTTCTGAAAACCATTATCAGATTAAATTTGAAAAATCGTATTTCTTATCAAATCTATAAAATCAAGTCAATTTGATTCTTGACTAAATCTAAAGAGCTTATTTCCTAAAATATCAACTTTTAATTTTTACCCCTTAGCAGCCCTTTCTTAAAAAATTTTCCACGTGTCTGAATACCCTTTATATAAAATTTCAAGTCTTTAGTAGATCAAAACTTCATTGAATATATAGGTTGAGAGTTGTCCTCACACACACACACACACACACACACACACACACACACACACACACACACATTCTCACTTTTATAGATATATATAGATTATTTTTTACTTCCCCTGTATTTCAATGAGGTCCCTATAAAGGGTTAACATTTATCTTTTCTAACCTCATGCATAATGAGTAACGATGTTATACTATTTAGGAGATCAAATCAAACAATAAACTGGATTAAACTTCTGACTGGATTAAGTCCTAATCCTCCTTTTCTAATTTCAGGCTCCGTTTGTCTTCTTTTTTTATTTAAATATTTAGTCACTTGTCTGATATGGGAATTATAAGGAATTAGGAAGGTGAAGTTAATGCCCTTGGCTATAACTCTCTAACACATAAAAACGCAAAAAGTAGGCAGATGAAGTGGAGAAGAGGGAAGCTTGCAATTATTAAAATAAAGGCATCCGCATAAACAGTTGAGTAGGCTTTTATAGAGAAAAATCTTAATTGCCTAATTGATTAGTTATTATTTCCTAATGAGAGCAAGTTAACTGAAAACATAATCGCTCGCAGCAAAATATGTCTCACCTTACTCACCACTTCACCAGGGCAGAGTTAGACACAAAGTCAATTTTTAATAGGGGTAGTGGGGAGGGGGCAGCTTTTCCAAAAGGACCACTCTAGATTTGGACAAAGTGTAGAATTATCTTAGTTTAGAATTTCTTTCTTCATTGACCGAGAATAGAAAAGATGAAGTGTAGTATCAGAACAGATAGAACAGGTACTACACTTTGCATTATTTATTTGCAGAAGATATTAAAAAGATATAGCTAGAACAAATCAGGCACAAACCCATTAATGAGTGTGTCGTTGGTCATCCAAGTGATAAAAATGTCTATTCTACTCTTAAATAGAATCATCTCAGTCACCACAATACCATATTTACTCTGGGGGTGGGGAGCGTCCTATTTAAGATAACCTAAAAGTTGTTGGAAATTATTTTGCATAATTAATTTTAAATGACTGCTTGACTGACATTGGAAAATGGAAATTACACGACTCGAATGTAAACTATAAAAGGCGTTAATACAGATCACCCCAGTGGCTGCCAATATTGGCTTGGCATAATCAGATAACAAGTTTTAACTGCAAAGACGATCATTTAAATAAACAAATTTGAATTTTTTTTGTTTCATATCCTTCATAACTATATGAACTTCAAAACAGGTAGTGCTTGATTAATTTTATAAACAATGATAGCATTGTATATATGTAGTTAACTATAAACACCAACAAACACATTTAAGTCTTTTTAATTTTCAAATTTATTTTATAAACAACTTTTAATAAATCAATACTTAATATAATTTTTGGGTGCTTTTACACTATCAGAACGAAATTTTGTAGTTGATAAATGGAGTTTTCAGATAAAAAAAAACAATGGTTTCTATTATTTTTTTTTTAATGTTTTTTTTTTTTGTCAATTCTAATAACTTACAATGTTAGCGTCCAAATTATGCAGTAGAAATTACCTGAATATTACTGAATTATTAGTGTTGGAACGATTAATCGGAATCTGAATCTGGACTCAAAAAAATCGGAACTTTTTTAGGTATCGGAATCGATATCGGAATTGGAAAAGTTTGTGCCTATATTTCGATGTCCAAAAACGATTCCTTTAATTATCTTTTTTTATTTGATTTGTTTTTCAAAAAAAATCTTCTTCTGCTGGTATAATATAATAATAATATTTATTGATTTAAAGTTCTAGTAAAATTAAAATCTGTGATCACTCCACTACACACGTGTGCTTTTACGTTTAAGAAAATATATGCACATTTAATGTGTTTTTACGGTAATCGGGACAAAATATCGATTTTCTAGTTAAATATTCAGAAAATTATAAAGAATCGGAATCGGTAATTGTATCGAAATCGGGAAAAATATTGGAATCGTCTCATCACTATAAATTATTAAAAAAAAAACAACGTTAATCGTGTTAGCAGGTAAAAAGTTGCTGCCATCTTGTTTAAATCGAAACGGAAAATTACCTCCCTTTTGAACTCTCCTGTGTCTTACATAAGCAAAGACGACCGTTTTCTTCAAATTCTATTTTCTTTAATAAATAATTTTCTACTGTATCGATTTTCATAATTTTTGGATATAATCATCTTAAAAATACAAGGAATACGTAGATACAAGTGTTTTCATGTGAAATTCAGTTTTACGATTTCCGAAATTTCGTTCTGATAAACGTTCAGAAGCGCCTAATGTTTTTGTTATATTTTCTCACGCATTGGGAGGAAAACACCTGATGTCGCTGAGATGCTGAGAACAGATACTACGCTTTGAATTATTTATTTGCAGAAGATATAAACAATCCAATTTCAACCAAATTAGCCATCAAAAGTGTGGAGTAAAGTGATAAAAATGGTTGACTTTTAGCTAGAATTATCTTAGTTATCACCTTTACACTAGAGCTACGCCGTTCCACATGAGATGACGAAAAATAAGGCAAGTACTAATGCCAGTTAATGTGCATGTCAAAATTCATATTCTCTCTTTCTGAGCACGCAATTGACGAGTCAATATTTTTATAGACTCTGATTGGGTTTTAAATTTAAAACAAGTAAAGCATGCATGGTCCCCTGTGAGTGCACAGTGAACGAGGCAAATAAAAAAAAAATGACTAAGTTCAGCATTTGAAACCCCCACCCCACCCCATTTAGCCCCAAAAGTCCCCAGGGGACATCAAATCCTGGTGAAAATGAACAAACGGTGCAGTTTTCGGTCTTAACATATGTAAATTTGAGTTCTACACCATGCAAACAAAAAAAATGACTAAGTTCATCATTTGCCCTCGCCCCCATTTAGGCGCCAAAGTCCCCAAGGCCTTAACATATTTAAATTTGAGTTCAGCACCATGCAAGACTGCTAAATAGACATACACAGAATATTTTGGACAAATATGGTAAAATAGTCCCAAAAATGGAGTGTTTTTATTAGCCCTAAAAGAGCCCCAAGAGTTATCGCAAAGTATAGACAAACAAAATTATATAGAAATCAGTTAGCTACAACTTTTCAGAAAGTTTTATAAAAATCTAAGGCATCAATTTTTTTTTTGATAAGCACAAAAGTGTCAATTTTAGCCATTTTAATCCGAAAGGCACCCTTACGGGGGCAACCGGCGTTTTCCCGGAAAATCCGTTCTGTTACTTTTTTACTCATATTATGTTTAATGTTTGTGCAAAATTTCAAAAAATCCCAAGGCGTAATTATTGAGAAAAGTGCGGACAAACGAACGGACAAAAACAGAAATTTTAATCATTTTTTTTTAATAATTTTTTCATTATCTTTTTTAATGCACATGCAACACAAAAAGTGTTGCAATGAATAGCAAAGAAGTAGAATACAAGGTAACTTCCCCCTCCAAAAAGAAATTATCCCCTCGAAGAAATCGTTATTCACAATACTTTGTGCAAATCCAGACACATTCGGTACAAATAAACTTCAGTCTGTGTCTGACTTGTCCATTAGATTTCAGTCATAAATGTCCAACAGTCTTTGTTTCATCGCTGTCATTTAATTGTTTCATAAGAAAACAAGAGCATTTTTAACTGTAGTCAACAGAACAAAATAAGGGGTAAAATACCAAAAAATATGTGACAAATAACTGTTACCAAAGGCAAGATAAGTTATTCATCTACCTACTTCAATCAATCAATCAACAAGGGTTTTATCACTCAATGAGGAACCCCTCCCTGGACTTTAGCCATCTAACTCTGTCCCGAGCTATTTGCTGCCATGTGGGACCCATGTGTTGTATCAGGTCTTTCTTGATCTTCACTTTGGCCTCTTATGTTCACGAGGTGTCCATTCTGTTGTCCTGATGGACCAGCTGTTGTCATGTTGTCTGGCTACGTGCCCTGCCCATCTGTGTTTAAATGTTTTGATGGCAGTATTGATGTCAATAACTCTTGTTTGTTGGCGGATCCAGATGTTTGTCTTTCTGTCTTGTAGAGTGATGCCTAACATTATCCTCTACATTTTCCTTTGTGCTACTGCCACCATTTCATATTGGCGAGTTATCAGGGCCCATGTTTCACTACCGTAGATCATGACAGGTAGTGCATATTCTTTGAAGATCTTCCCTTTGATTGACATATTTGCTTTTCGGCTTTTCATGATATTCTTCACTTTCCCAAAAGCTGCCCATCCCAATGTTATCCTCCTCTTTATCTCAAGGAGGAGATCTCCATCTTTTATTGTTTTCTTTCCCAAGTAGACATAGCTTTCAACTTTCTCAATAGTCTTTCCATCAACAATTATTGGCAACTTGACAGCGTACTGGTTTAACATCACCTTAGTCTTCCTAAGATGCATGTTCAAGCCAACCGGTTTGCTCTTGGAGTGGATATCGTTTAAAATGTCATTTTGTTCCTGAGGAGACTGTGCCATCAGCGAAGATGAGATGTGACAGGTGTTCGCCATTGATGTTGACTCCCCTATCCTCCCGCTTAATCTGACTGATTATCGCATCCTGGAGAAAGGCTGTGAAGAGTATTGGTGAGATGTTGTCACCTTGTCTTGCTCCCCTCTCCAGCTTGATCTTGTTGGTGTTAAGATGGAACTTTAGAGTAGAGGTAGTCCCACTGTATATGTCTTTCAATAAGATGATGTATGTAGAGTCAGCTCCTCGGTTCTTAAGGGCAGTGAACAGTGGATCAAACTCTATAGAGTCGAAAGCCTTTCCGTAATCCAAAAAGGCAAAGCACAGTGGGACCTTGTATTCATTGGCTTTCTCTTGCAGTTGACTGACAGCCTGGATATGGTCGATGGTGAAGTAACCTGCTCTGAAACCTGCTTGTTCTCGTGGGTGATGACTGTCTAGTGTCTTAGCAAGACCTGAGAGAATACCTTGTATGTCATTGGCAGAAGGCTGATTGGCCGATAGTTCTTAATATCTGCAGTGTCTCCTTTCTTATGAATGGTGACCACTAATGCATTCCTCCATTTATCTGGAACTTTTCCACTGGAGAGGCACAGTCTTGTAAACATCTCAACAATGGGTTCACCACTGCTCTGTAGTACTTCTACAGTAACACCATCCTCTCCTGCAGCCTTGCGTTTATTCATTTGTAAAATAATGTGGGAAATATACCTACTTGGTTAAGTTTATTTGGGTTTTAACATATTTTAAAGCATTTTGGGTTGAAAACAAACAAAGTGTCCACTTTGGTCAAGTAAAACGAAAAATAAAAATCATGGCTGCCATTAATATTGCGCAAGAACTCGAGAATCGCTCAAAAATCGAAAATTAAACAAAACAGTAATATAAGCAGATCCCATTGTACAAAAAATGCAATGGTTTACCAGTATTTTCTAAAAGTAACCATCTGTGGAACACAATACCATAGTACTGTTTCCCAGCTGATTACAACATAGTTGGGGTTTTTTGTTCAATATAAACAAATTCTTGTTGAGCCGTCTTCTTAAATAATCGAATTCTGCTTGATTAAAACCATCATTACCAATCCTCAAGGTGTTGTCTCACCGTCCACCTGACGAACTCACTAGCCCTTATCCTTGAGTGATCTTTGGGCCTTGATAAGTGGTGACTCTTTAGTTTTAAAAATATTTATGGATAAAATTTCACAGATAAAAATTTATTTGTGAAAATATTGTTTGATTACAGAATTATCCGTGAATTTTATTTTATTGTGACGTTTTAATTTTATTGCGCCATTTTCATTTTAGTTTTTAGAGGGTAATATTATAAAATATTTCATCAGACAAAAATGCTATAGGCCAGAACAGCTAATAAAAAGTAAAGATCTGGTGAATGTGAAGTGCATTTAAGGTTAACAACTCCTACTGAGGAGACGATCGATAAAGTGTCCCCACATAGTTATTGTGTGGAACATAGTTCAAATAAAAAGACAAATATTCTACTCGAGCTACAAAAATAATCTGCCAGCGATGAAAACAGAGTGGAAACTTCCTTTCGCCATATTTTGAGTCTTATTTTTTATCAAGGACTTTATATATAGAAGATTACATAACATAATGGTCTGTAAGACATACAAGTAAAAAGTGGAAGCCAATTTTATTTCTAAGATGATTTCCTGTTGCTTAAGTCAATTATAACTCAAAGGACACAAAGGAACGAAATTGAAGCGAATTCATATTACCGAAAAAGTTTTAAAGGCTAATACTAAACTAACGTGAAAGACGTATTCTTAACATACGTCTGTTCAATCTACGCGTTCAGTATGCTATATTACACGTCCCAAAATTATCTGACGCATTTGTTGGTAAAAAAAAAAAAAAAAAAAATAATAATAATTAAATAAAGAAAATATTTTTAAAAAATTTTAAATGTACGTAAAATGCTATTTTATTTCACACAAATATTAAATCGGCCAAATGTTTCCCATCGTTGCTAACACATGATTGTAGACGTTCACGAAAGTTTTCAATAACTCGATGGAAGATTTCGGGTGGCTTCCCAGCAAATTCAGAACGAATAGCTTGTTTTAATCCTTCAAGAGATTGAAGGCAGTGACTGAATAGTTTTGACTTCAAATATCCCCACAAGAAAAAAAATTGCAAGATCAGGCGATCTTGCGGGACAACGCAAAGAAATCAAATGATTCAGGAATATTTCCTTAAAAAAAATGCATAAAGACAGACATAAATGAATTTTTAACTAATTAAAATAAAATGGCATTCTTCGTACATTCAAAAACAATTTTTTTTTTTAATATTTTATATAAACAATATCAAACCTAAAAGCGTAGGCTTAATGTTATATCTTAACTAAAACTGTTCAACAATAAATAATTGGTTTAACCCAGATGCTAACATCTTTACTTCCTCGTTGTGTTTGGATCATCTCATATTTCTGCCTCCATTTTCTTTTTTCTTTTCTTTTCTTTTATTTTATTTATTGAAAGGTTTTAGATTCTCTCCCACTGCAAGAACTTAGACACCAGGGTCGGAAATATGGGATTGAGAAGTCAGCGCCCTAGAGAAGGAGCACTCTGACCTGCAAAAAGTGCCTGGGCAGCTCCGTCGGTATCCCCCAATAAGGACGCTTAAGGCGATTAGCAATAAACTAACCCCTTCTCAAACAGAGAAGGCAAAGCCTGGGAGAGTCGACCTCCAAGAACTGCACAGAATTAAACTCTCACTGCAAAATAAACAGGGACGGGATCATTACAGAAATGGGCTGCAAGGATAAAAATCCCCAACCGAGTTTTTGGAAGATGACAAATATTTTAAACGTCTGTCAAGTGGGTAATAGATTTCAAATACAACAGATGTCATTACAATAAAAAAAAAAAGAAAGCCGATTTAAAGTGAATGCCAGTGTTTAGACAAGCAATTTTAGATTTGAACTGTGAACTTTACTCTGGCCTCTTCAAATTGAAGTGGTTCAAGTACATCTAGCTTAAAGATCCTCTGTGGTGAATTCGCATTCTGAGTGATCCTTGATGATGCCACTTCATCAGTTATAATCTCTATAATCTAATACAATTATCAGACAAGGTCTCGTATGTTTCTCGTCTTGCTTCCCACATTTCGTCCTTTAGTCCTCACATTCCATGAGCGATGTTTCTGATAAAGAGGGAATAAATTGTTGTTTTGGGGGTCATAATCTATTCCATCTAAAACTTTTTGATGGTAAGTTTTTGATCTTGAAGTAGTATTTTTTTTTAGCTCCTTACATCAAATGGCTCCATACTTTGGCTGAAGCTATTCACATGTGACTTTGATAACTACACACTGAATTATTTTTTGTTTCTTTTTTTTATCGCTGTTTCCACTTAGACCAGATTCTGCTCTGACATGAACATTCTCATGACAATTTTTTGAGCCTTGCTACTTCCATGCTAACTCATGATAAATTAGAAGCAGGTGTTTTGTTTGTGACATCATCACTAAAAGATTGCCATACATATGGGTTCCTCTATCCGTTTTTCAACAGAGTTCCTCTTTTGTATATTCTTTGATCATCTACTTCTGCATGGTAATCCTCCAGAATATGAGAGGAAGGCTAGCACTTTGCCCAAGGTAAACCTGAAACCGCGCAAAGGCGTATGAGCGCGTGTAAAAATATTAGCAGCAGGTAAAGGATAGATAGCTAGTGAAGGTAGTAGCAGTAGCTGTTTGAGTTCTAGAATTGTTTAGTTTCAGAACAGTTTTCGATGGTTAGTTGTTCTACACAAGTCCTGGAGGTGAGTAGTTTTCAGTAGACAGAACAGTTTCTGATGGTTAGTTTTTCTACACAAGTCCTGGAGGTGAGTGGTTTTCAGTAGACAGAACAGTTTTCAATGGTTAGTTGTTCTACACAAGTCCTTGAGGTGAGTGGTTTTCAGTAGACAGAACAGTTTTCGATGGTTAGTTTTTCTACACAAGTCCTGAAGGTGAGTGGTTTTCAGTAGACAGAACAGTTTCTGATGGTTAGTTTTTCTACACAAGTCCTGGAGGTGAGTGGTTTTCAGTAGACAGAACAGTTTTCAATGGTTAGTTGTTCTACACAAGTCCTTGAGGTGAGTGGTTTTCAGTAGACAGAACAGTTTTCGATGGTTAGTTTTTCTACACAAGTCCTGAAGGTGAGTGGTTTTCAGTAGACAGAACAGTTTTCCATGGTTAGTTGTTCTACACAAGTCCTGGAGGTGAGTGGTTTTCAGTAGACAGAACAGTTTCTGATGGTTAGTTTTTCTACACAAGTCCTGGAGGTGAGTGGTTTTCAGTAGACAGAACAGTTTTCGATGGTTAGTTTTTCTACACAAGTCCTGGAAGTGAGTGGTTTTCAGTAGACAGAACAGTTTTCGATGGTTAGTTGTTCTATACAAGTCCTGGAGGTGAGTGGTTTTCAGTAGACAGAACAGTTTCTGATGGTTAGTTTTTCTACACAAGTCCTGGAGGTGAGTGGTTTTCAGTAGACAGAACAGTTTTCCATGGTTAGTTGTTCTACACAAGTCCTGGAGGTGAGTGGTTTTCAGTAGACAGAACAGTTTCTGATGGTTAGTTTTTCTACACATGTCCTGGAGGTGAGTGGTTTTCAGTAGACAGAACAGTTTTCGATGGTTAGTTTTTCTACACAAGTCCTGGAGGTGAGTGGTTTTCAGTAGACAGAACAGTTTTCAATGGTTAGTTGTTCTACACAAGTCCTGGAGGTGAGTGGTTTTCAGTAGACAGAACAGTTTTCAATGGTTAGTTGTTCTACACAAGTCCTGGAGGTGAGTGGTTTTCAGTAGACAGAACAGTTTCTGATGGTTAGTTTTTCTACACAAGTCCTGGAGGTGACTGGTTTTCAGTAGACAGAACAGTTTCTGATGGTTAGTTTTTCTACACAAGTCCTGGAGGTGAGTGGTTTTCAGTAGACAGAACAGTTTCTGATGGTTAGTTTTTCTACACAAGTCCTGGAGGTGACTGGTTTTCAGTAGACAGAACAGTTTTCGATGGTTAGTTGTTCTACACAGGTCCTGGAGGTGAGTGGTTTTCAGTAGACAGAACAGTTTCTGATGGTTAGTTTTTCTACACAAGTCCTGGAGGTGAGTGGTTTTCAGTAGACAGAACAGTTTTCAATGGTTAGTTGTTCTACACAAGTCCTGGAGGTGAGTGGTTTTCAGTAGACAGAACAGTTTCTGATGGTTAGTTTTTCTACACAAGTCCTGGAGGTGAGTGGTTTTCAGTAGACAGAACAGTTTCCGATGGTTAGTTTTTCTACACAAGTCCTAGAGGTGAGTGGTTCTCAGTAGACAGAACAGTTTCCGATGGTTAGTTGTTCTACACAAGTTCTGGAGGTGACTGGTTCTCAGTAGACGGAACAGTTTCCGATTGTTAGTTGTTCTACACAAGTTCTTGAGGTGACTGGTTCTCAGTAGACAGAACAGTTTTCGATGGTTAGTTGTTCTACACAAGTCCTGGAGGTGAGTGGTTTTCAGTAGACAGAACAATTTCTGATGGTTAGTTTTTCTACACAAGTCCTGGAGGTGAGTGGTTTTCAGTAGACAGAACAGTTTTCAATGGTTAGTTGTTCTACACAAGTCCTGGAGGTGAGTGGTTTTCAGTAGACAGAACAGTTTCTGATGGTTAGTTTTTCTACACAAGTCCTGGAGGTGACTGGTTTTCAGTAGACAGAACAGTTTCTGATGGTTAGTTTTTCTACACAAGTCCTGGAGGTGACTGGTTTTCAGTAGACAGAACAGTTTTCGATGGTTAGTTGTTCTACACAAGTCCTGGAGGTGAGTGGGTTTCAGTAGACAGAACAGTTTTCGATGGTTAGTTGTTCTACACAAGTCCTGGAGGTGAGTGGTTTTCAGTAGACAGAACAGTTTCTGATGGTTAGTTTTTCTACACAAGTCCTGGGGGTGAGTGGTTTTCAGTAGACAGAACAGTTTTCGATGGTTAGTTGTTCTACACAAGTCCTGGAGGTGAGTGGTTTTCAGAAGACAGAACAGTTTCTGATGGTTAGTTTTTCTACACATGTCCTGGAGGTGAGTGGTTTTCAGTAGACAGAATAGTTTTCAATGGTTAGTTTTTCTACACAAGTCCTGGAGGTGAGTGGTTTTCAGTAGACAGAACAGTTTCCGATGGTTAGTTTTTCTACACAAGTCCTGGAGGTGAGTGGTTTTCAGTAGACAGAACAGTTTTCGATGGTTAGTTGTTCTACACAAGTCCTGGAGGTGAGTGTTTTTCAGTAGAAAGAACAGTTTTCGATGGTTAGTTTTTCTACACAAGTCCTGAAAGTGAGTGGTTTTCAGTAGACAGAACAGTTTCTGATGGTTAGTTTTTCTACACAAGTCCTGGAGGTGAGTGGTTTTCAGTAGACAGAACAGTTTCTGATGGTTAGTTTTCCTACACAAGTCCTGGAGGTGAGTGGTTTTAAGTAGACAGAACAGTTTTCGATGGTTAGTTGTTCTACACAAGTCCTTGAGGTGAGTGGTTTTCAGTAGACAGAACAGTTTCTGATGGTTAGTTTTTCTACACAAGTCCTGGAGGTGAGTGGTTTTCAGTAGACAGAAGAGTTTTCGATGGTTAGTTGTTCTACACATGTCCTGGAGGTGAGTGGTTTTCAGTAGACAGAACAGTTTCTGATGGTTAGTTTTTCTACACAAGTCCTGGAGGTGAGTGGTTCTCAGTAGACAGAACAGTTTCCGATTGTTAGTTGTTCTACACAAGTCCTGGAGGTGAGTGGTTCTCAGTAGACAGAACAGTTTCCGATGGTTAGTTGTTCTACACAAGTTCTGGAGGTGACTGGTTCTCAGTAGACGGAACAGTTTCCGATTGTTAGTTGTTCTACACAAGTTCTCGAGGTGACTGGTTCTCAGTAGACAGAACAGTTTCTGATGGTTAGTTTTTCTACACATGTCCTGGAGGTGAGTGGTTTTCAGTAGACAGAACAGTTTTCGATGGTTAGTTTTTCTACACAAGTCCTGGAGGTGAGTGGTTTTCAGTAGACAGAACAGTTTTCGATGGTTAGTTTTTCTACACAAGTCCTGGAGGTGACTGGTTTTCAGTAGACAGAACAGTTTCTGATGGTTAGTTTTTCTACACAAGTCCTGGAGGTGAGTGGTTTTCAGTAGACAGAACAGTTTTCGATGGTTAGTTTTTCTACACAAGTCCTGAAGGTGAGTGGTTTTCAGTAGACAGAACAGTTTCTGATGGTTAGTTGTTCTACACAAGTCCTGGAGGTGAGTGGTTTTCAGTAGACAGAACAGTTTCTGATGGTTAGTTTTTCTACACAAGTCCTGGAGGTGAGTGGTTTTCAGTAGACAGAAGAGTTTTCGATGGTTAGTTGTTCTACACAAGTCCTGGAGGTGAGTGGTTTTCAGTAGACAGAACAGTTTCCGATGGTTAGTTTTTCTACACAAGTCCTGGAGGTGAGTGGTTCTCAGTAGACAGAACAGTTTCCGATGGTTAGTTGTTCTACACAAGTTCTGGAGGTGAGTGGTTTTCAGTAGACAGAACAGTTTCTGATGGTTAGTTGTTCTACACAAGTCCTGGAGGTGAGTGGTTTTCAGTAGACAGAACAGTTTCCGATGGTTAGTTTTTCTACACAAGTCCTGGAGGTGAGTGGTTCTCAGTAGACAGAACAGTTTCCGATGGTTAGTTGTTCTACACAAGTTCTGGAGGTGACTGGTTCTCAGTAGACGGAACAGTTTCCGATTGTTAGTTGTTCTACACAAGTTCTCGAGGTGACTGGTTCTCAGTAGACAGTTCTTGAGTTGGAAGACACAAAGCAAAAGATTCTTCCCATGTTGACATGAAGAAAACAAAAAACGAAATTGCTACAGAAAAGGTTTAATTTTTATGGAGCAATTCTGGTTTCTGATTGGTTGGTAGCAAAACGGGAATTAATTTGATTTGTCAGTTCCTAGCAGCATCGTTTATAAATAGAATCTCCCGACTGTGCGAGATCATACCCCATTATATTTCTTTATGATGGGATGTGTATCCTCGCAGCTTTGGTTGCAGGGAGACAGGGTAGTAGTACACGTCAAGGATATGTTCTTGACACTCAACCCGACAGGTGAGGGGCCAGGAACAGGCCCAGCACCTGTCGGACTGTATCAGCCAGGAGGTTCACCCTCCCAGGCATTGCCACCCGGCTTTCGGTTGGGGCAAGTTTATTGCTTGTTGCCTGATGCGATCTGATCAGGGTAATGCCGACAGGATTACTCAGGCAATTTTTGCAATTGCAAGAGTACCCCTCCTTTAGGGAAGCTTGCTTAGATTCCCACTTTCCGGCCTTGTGCCAAATATTGTTGATGTGGACAGCAATTAAATCACTACCCCATTATACTTCAAAAATATTGCAACTACACAAATTAGTAAATATGTGCGGGCTTGCATGACAAGAAAAAGAAAAAAAAGGACTTTATGTGGTCAGAAGAGAAGCAAAGTGTATGCCGGGCAAGATGAATGTGTGGCCCGTGGTGGCAGTGAGAGACTTTTAAGCTGGTGTCCAGACGGCAGGGTTTTGTTAATCTCATGGCAGACAAAATGGACAGTAAAAAGAAAAAACACAAAAAACAAGCATTGTTTGGAAAGTAACGGTAATAAATGCCTTTTACAAAAATAGATAAAAAAAAAGAGCCGAATTGGATTTATTTTTGTTTGTTTGCTCTTTTCTGGCGATATCAGACGGCGTGGGGGTCCGAGAGAGAGGTTTAAACTGTAACAAACATGGTTCAAGCATAATGGCCAAGTTACAGGTAGAGGTGTTCCTCTCCCTGAAGTATCATACTTATCTGTCTGTTTGTTACTGTGTTTGCTAATATTACTCAAGCATTAAACACATCACTCCATAAGTCCCGGGGTCTAGATGACACCACTAACTGAAAATTCACGTGATTTTTATAAAGTACTAACGTTCTTATGGCACGTGTTAAAATTTTAGTTCAATCGGATTATTAGTTTACAAATTACCGTTATTTAAGTGAAGCTAGTGTTGCAAATTATTGAGACTGGTCGAGCAATTGAAAAGGCATAAAAAATATTTAATTTTTATCTTAAATAGGATTGCTACAACATGGCAGAACTATAGTAGTAGCATAAAAATACATTTATTGCAAGTAAGCTATACAGAAGCATTTAGCCTGCCTCTAGAGATTAAACAAAGGTTTCTGCATAGCTCAATTGTCATAAATAAATTTTCATAATACTGCGGAGCTCTACTCATGTATTGAACACCATTAAAATAAATACCGAAACAAAAAATATACATATATAATTTATTTATCTTAAAATTCTTCACTCTATAACAAATATCAAAATTCATTATGTGATTTTGACTCTAGAAAATGTCTAAAATTTAAAGCGTAAGCTTAAGTGGTTTTCAGAAGGAATTGAAATTCAGGGAATCCAGCTTGAATCAAATTCAATATAAATATTTGTATGAGAAGTTGTGCCAATATTATGACCTTACAAATCGTTTTAAATACTCCAAAGAAACTGAACTCTTGGAAAGATTTATTAATTTATATCGAACAACTCTTGTTGAATTAATATATATATATATATATATATATATATATATATATATATATATATATATATATACATTAATGTTGGGGCCATTAATCGGAATCTGAATTTTTTTTTTTTTTTAAAAGGAGGTCACCACTTATCAAGGCCCGGAAGCCACTCAGGGATAAGGGTTATTGCATGTACAGTACGCTGTACGTTAGTGTTGAGATTTCATAAAGTGTCTACTTAAGGGGGCGGTTCATCAGAAATTTGTTTACGTTAGATTTGAAGACATTCAAGTTGTATTCAGGTGGGAAACAGGCAGACGGAACAAGAGGCAAATACAAATGCAGTGGTGTAAGCTAGTGCAACCCGGAAACACATATGAGGTAAATTAGGGTCTTCTCTGGAGATATCCCTGCCACACGGGAAGCCATCTTTAATGTAGGCACATATTCCATGCTCACGGCGATCTTGGGGGTCAGGTTTCGATGTTAAGTTAGAGTATCCGTTAATTATGAATTCATCTAGGGAAGTGGTCGGCCCTATTCCAGTTTCGCTTAGAAAGAATATATCCGGTTTCGTCTCCTGTAATTGGGTTTCAACCTCTGGAAGGTTGGAATGTAGACCCCTGATGTTGGAGAAGGAGACAAGGTAGTAGGGGTCTACGTTCTAGGTTTATTCGAGTTTTTGTTTTTGAGATGTTGGGAATCAGAAAATTCGGAAGTTTGGGGGTATCGGAAAAATGGATGCTTATTTTCCGATGCCAAATCGATTCTTTTAATTGTCTTGTTATTTGATTTTGTTTAAACTAAAATATCCCATTGCTGGTAATAATGATAAAATAATAAATATTTACTGATTTTAAATTACCAGTAAAGCTAAAATCGATAGATCATCCTCCACAAGTGTGTTTTGACATTTAGGAAAATTTCTGCATATTTAACATGTGTTTTTACGAAAATCAGAGGAAATAACTATCTTATAGTCAAATAATTAGAGATTTATAAAGAATCGGCAACAATAATTGTATCAGAATCGAGAATTTAGCACGAAATCGGTAATTGTATTAGAATCGGGAGAAATATTGGAATCGCCCCATCACTAATATATATAAATTTTAAGTGTTTAGATCCAAAATTGGCAGAGGAGTTTGATAGAGTTCCTAAAGATCAAATCGTTGAACTTTGACCCCCTTAACAGACAAATTTCTGGCCGGATAAGATTTTCCCAAATCTCAATACCCCTTATGTCAAATCTCGAATCTGTAGACCGAAAATTGACAGAGTTATTTGGTAGGGAAGTGTACACAGACAGACAGACAGACAGACACACACACACACACACATTTTCACTTTTATAGATATATACATATAGATAGATGAAGTATGTCGAACACATGTTTCGTTGAATAGTGGAAACTCTCCAAACAACTCATATATACCTCAGAAAATAGTTGGAAAGTTACTTTTTTCCTTGCTATTGAACAGGATTTAGTAAGAATAACATGTTGATAAAAGGATATGGAGGTATTTGACGTTCGCAGAAACATGAGATCAAAAAGCATTTATAGCATTGTTTTAGGTCCCCCCCCCCCCAAAAAAAAGCTATTGAATTCAACCCACACGTATGGAATCAGCCATTTTTATAGAAATATGAAATGATTCGCTGGTATATATATATATATATATATATATATATATATATATATATATATATATATATATATATATATATATATATATGAATGAGCTAAAAATATATTCTTTAATAAAGCAAACCTATAAAGATAGTAGAAGCTCTACCTGGTTAAGAGGAGCAATTCATAAATTTAAAAAGATTTGGAATAAATATTACATCGATATCACATCTTTCTAACAAGACAATGGCATTCTGCATCTAGTCTGGTGCACTGCAGCATCTCCTGTGGCTGTGCAGTTCAAAGCTGGAGTTGGCTCTTCAGATTCAGGCCTGGGGGAGGGGGGTGATGAGACCTAAGTTTGTACAGTTACCAGGTTCCTCTCTCGATGATATAAAGTCCGACAGAAAGGCAAGCCAATACGGTCAAAGACAGTTCAGCTGCAGGAGTTGCCAGAAAGGTGTTGCAGTGCTTCACCATCCGCCTATCGGGACTCCAAACCGGATTTTTTGTTAAAGTTTACGCCCTTAGCCTTTGCCAAGGCATCCACAAGGCAGTGGAGCTATTTGCCTATAGCTGGTGTGGTGAAAATTAAAAAATATTTTCAATTTCGACGAAGATGAAGAATCAAAGTTACATAGAACATCACGTCAATAAAAACGAAAATGGAGAGGAAAATGACCTAAAGAGATTCTTTTTCCATTTTCCTCTCATTTTCGTCCTCATTGACCAATAAAGTTTGATGTAACATTTATTCCTCGGCTTTTTAATATATATATATATATATATATATATATATATATATATATATATATATATATATATATATATATATATATATATATTAGAAAGTTTGTTAAACTCGCTCGTATCCTTTACCAGTTAATTACTGCATGCTGAAATGTATAGTCTGCCTTTGTTAACTTAACGATTTCCTTGTCATCAGTCACAGGCAGCAGAGTCCGCCGGAGTAATGTCTTAATTATGCTGCCATAATTACTACTAATTTTGTCATGTGACGCTTATTTGACGCCATTAGAGTCTGACTAAAACGTTCCTGTGTGACTACAATTCATTTTTCAATGCTTTATATATATTTTTTATTATTATTTATCTCCGATTTTTTTAATTATTATAAAGGCGTAAAATCAACTAATAAAACGTACTGGAAAATAGACAACATCATAGAATAAAACAATCAGCAAAAAATGTATTTATTTTATTAATTCTTCACTGATCAAAAGTTGTTCATTTTGGCAGCCATCTTTATTTTTTCAACTTTATCACGAGCTGAAGTACTCGTCAACGATGGGTTTCTTAAACTTTTCTCGATTCTTGTTCAAAACTTCCCTACTCCCATGAAAAATTCAAAATAGAGAAAAATCGACACTTGTGCACTTCTATTATTTTGAACACTTTTTTTCATTTTTTTGAACAAGGGGAGATAAATCAAAGAGACACAACGTTCAAGGAGCGATATTGAAGATGTGTCGCTGTACAATTAATGCTTTATACCGATCCAAGTTATAACAACTGGACCGTTGACAGTACCCTGAAAATGCATCACTGGATCGCCACTAATAACTGGGACGTGCCCAGAGTGATGAAAACAAAGTTTCCAGCCATGGTTAATGGTCTTTGGTGTGGTTTCAAGTTAGGGCTACATCATGCCACCTCACATCTTCGTCACCATCAACACCA
>NC_136487.1:118435182-118477682 GCF_053919585.1 Euprymna scolopes
AAGATTTAATCTTAAGGGATCTTTAGAAGAAACTGAAATTCAGGGAGTCTTCCTTAATGGGTGTCTAATGACCACGAATCAAATCCCATGCAAATCTGATACATTTTTCATTGTTCAAATGCGAAGTTGGGCTCCTAAAACTCTTATAAATATTAAAAAAAAAAACTGAAATTTGTTATTTTTTTCATCTTGTCATCATATTCATCATCATTCAATATCAATTTCATTAATCTTTATCTTCGAGTGATATTTTAACCCTGTTGTAAACCTGTGTCTCACTGATAACAAAAAAGAGTTCTTATTCTGTCAGCCATGATCACATGAAAAAAATGTTACTTATTATCTTATGCTTAGTTATTATCGCTTATAGTAGGGTTCTTCAAAGTTTTCGAGCGTAGGGTAATATTGCTGACCTTTTAAAGCTACACAGGTCAAAATAATTTTTTTTTAAATTTATCTGGACATGTTTTATACTCTTTTGCTCCTTAACTTTGCTTTTTAGTGAAATTGGTTCTCCAAAACCTCATTCTTTTAATCGTTTTCTGAGAAAGAAAAAAAAAAAAAAAAAAAAAAAAAAAAAACATCACACTATTTTCGCACATTTCCTTTTTTTTTTTTTTTTTTAATTTTTCTTGAATATTTTTACATTTTCCATAAGAGCTCCACAGGCCAGTTTAAAGACCATGACAGGCCGGATCCGGCCCGTGGGCTGTAGCTTGGAGACCCCTAGCATATAGTAGGGATAGAACCTTCAAACTCCAGAAGACTGTCACTTAAAACTGATTGCTAATCAACGCCTTTAACCGTTATACCACGGCAACAAAATAACATAATACTTCACACTTTTACCCAACTGACAGAAGAGGAACAATCTACCCCCTCCCCATAGATAAAATTGATGGTTCAGTTTGAAAGTCTGTATATGTTCCAGAGTTCAACATAAAAATTAAGTTAAAAAAAAAAGATGCACCTGAAGAAGGTCGCAGATTACCTCTGCCCTAACGTTGTGGAAAGTAACAACCAAGATAAAAATACTTCAAATAATATAAATTATCAAGGTTAGTCTACACCATTCAAAAATATCATTTTTATTTACATTAAAATAAATATAAGTAATAAAATATATAAGTACCCGTGGAATTTCCATAGGTTTTGCTAGTACAAGAGAAATATTGTGAAAATTAAAAATATAAAAAATAATGAATTATTCCTCTTTTTATACTGAACTTAATTTTAATTCGTACTATTTGAATTATTCGGACTACTATTCTCATCTGGGGTGTTATTCTTATACGATTTCGGTCAACGTAACCTTCGACCTTCTTGAGGTTTATTTTGTTGAACTCGGGAATCTTTCTGTTGAACTCGGAAATCTTTTTGTCAAACTCAGGAATCTGTACAGAATTTTTGACAAACCCTTTATTTAATCTATGGGGGTAGCATGCTCTCGTCCCATCATCCATGACCAGATAGAAGTCTTAAGTAATTCGCAGTTGTATTCTTAATATCGCTTGCAACTAAGGACTGAACCTTCAACCTCCTAAAGAATATTAGTTAGAATTTATTAACTTAGTACTTTATCCGTTACGCCACAAGCTCGTTAAGCTCCCATTTCCGATGATTTATTCTTGGGTTTAATTTTTCCTTTTTTTTTTTTTTTTGTCCATATATATATAGACTACTTTTGTTTAAGCAATATATCCTAAAAAAAAGTCTCTAGTACTTGTAGCTGGTTAACCGAAACATATTCATGGATGTGTAGCCACATTCGAAATTTAACGGTTTAATATATATATATATATATATATATATATATATATATATATATATATATATATATATATATATACTAGCCTGGGTGCCCGGCGTTGCCCCGGTATTTGGAGGTGTGTATTGAGCAAAAAAAAAAAAAAAGTGGTAGTAGGCAGCCAGGCTCGAACCCGTATCGCTAAGAAGGAAAAGAACATGAAAAAAAAAAGTGACGTTTTTGCCGTTGCGTTCATCACCAAACCGGAAGTGGCGAAGGTTTAAATTAAGGCTAGTCAATCGAATATTGGCGAAAAAGCGACGGTTAATATTTCAAGTGTTAAGGTTACATCAGCCGAAACATTGTGCGAACAATATCCAAGATGAAACTAGTAGTCCAAATAATCGATCCTCATCTCAAACATTTTGAAACGAAATTATTTTTACAGATTTTCTTCTTTTTTTTTTAATGTTTTATACTTCTTAGCAAAACAATTTTTTTTTTACGTTTAAAGATTTAATTTTTACTTCAATGTTCAAAGGAAATTTTTGTTTCCATTTGTAATTTCTTTCCTGATGCATGATGGGATTTTGATTTTTTTTTTTTATGAACAGTGTTGACTAAATGAATGAAATAAATTTTTTAAATCAATATTAAAAAAAGGGGAAGTCTCCTCTTTTTCCCCTTCTTTTCACAGTTGTTTTTGTTTCTGTGAGGAAAATGAATTTAATCCTCTTAAAATCGCGCCTGGGGGAATTCTTCCATTTCAGATTCGTGTTTGACTTCTAATTTCCAATACAGAGTGAATCCCCACCCAACCCAACCCTAAAAAAAAAAGATGTCACCCAGAGAATCTTTCTGCAGTTCAAATATATTTGTGTGGATCAAAATACCAAGGAAAGTCAGGTGTTACATATCTTACTATGGGAGGGAAGAAAACATGACACCAATAATTAAGATCATGTTCAATTTTTTTTTTTGCTTGTGCAGATTAGTGATGTTTTAAACCGACGCATTTCAAGTGAAACCATTATTACATACTTACATGTCATGTCGAAATTAGTATGAATACCAAAAAATGACAAAAAAAAATGATCCAGTAGAAAAATAATTACAAGTAATAATAAAAATTATCGAGTTTAGAGATTTATAGAGTTTTATCGTATGTTATAAAGTTGAAGAGTTCGCAAGATCCATGGGGAGGTAACTGCAATCTATAATTTTTATTAAGTAAATATTTACTGCCTTTTTTTTTTCTCTCAGAATATAATTGTGGCTGATTTTTATTAAAAATAACTTCTAGCACATTATCTGCTGGATCATTTTTTGTAATTTTTAAAATTCATACTAACTTCGACATGACATGTAATTATGTAATAATGGTTTTGCCTGAAATGCGTTAGTTTAAAAGATCGCCAACGTAAGCACCCATTTTTTTACCCCTGACAATCACCTAAAAATCTAGTTTATAATTCTCTATTTATTAAGCAAAGTAAACAAATTAAATTTTTAACTTAAAAAAGTATAAATAGTTATTTATTAATGAAACGTCAGATCACCGAAGTTAAGCAACATTGAACCTAGTCAGTACTAAATGGGGGACAATTTGGGACTTCCAGGTGCTGTATGTGCTCTCCACATCTCGGCATTGCTTCTAGTCGTCCTGGACTTTTCCTTGCCACTTGAGTAGTATTTCTTTTTTTCTCTTCACCGACAATGATTCAAAAATAAGAAATAAGTGACACTAGTTCAAAACACGCGAACGGCATGGCATCCAAACACAAAACTAATCTTCAAGCAAAAAATTCTCACTCTTTGGATTTAGTTATTTGGACTGCCAACAGTGCCTATTTTACATAATCATAACCCTCGCCTCGAAATCAAATGGTTCTAGGTTCAGGTCCATGTGCAATTACTGTTTTTTACAATGAGCGCTTGCTAGTCATGGCTGCTAATCTCGTTTTTTGGGGTTTTTTTTTTCATACTATCACCACACTTTTATAATTAAACAATAAGCATTAGCATAAATTTTATCAACAGATGAAGAAAAAAAACTAAGGTTCATATTGAAAAGATGACCACATCACACGACTAATGGATTTTATGCACACATTGGTAACGCACAATATAACAATCTAGTCTGTTCTTCAATTCCTTCTGCATGAAATGGCCTTTCATTGCGTAGTCGATTGCTGACTTAGAATAAGTACTTTATCCAAAATTGATGCTTGAAAATGGTTGAATTTATGCTCATTTTTGCATTAAATATGAATCCCTATTAATCCCTGACTGTACATTGAATGGATACTATAATACTTAGTTCGCTGTACCTTATTATAAGAAAAATCCATGCTAAATTTCCTCCAGATTGCCGCAGCAGTTTCCAAGAAAAGGTGGAATGGATAGATAGATAGATAGATAGATAGATAGATAGATAGACTAAGAGAAATATAAAATAGATTACAAACCAGATATTTGGCCGTCTACATTTCTCGGATTGGCCCAAAGAATGCCCCCAGTGTCAAGTTAACAATGTCACTCCTGGAATACAGGTTTGTTTTCTGGCTGGAGATCTCCCAATCTTCATCTGACATATTTATGTGGCTGTTATTTGTGTGAATTTTAAACATAAAATAATGGATTTTATGCACACAACGGTAACGTGCAATATAACAACATTATATGTTTCTGCATGGAATGACCTTTCACTGCGTAGCTGATTGCTGATTTGGAATAAATATTTTATGCTAAGTTGATGGGTGAATATGGTTAAATCTGTGCTCATTTTTTACATTAAATACTAATCCCTAGTAATCCCTTAATATGCATCAAATGGATACCATAATACTTAGTTTGCTGCACCTTATCATAACAAAAGTCCATACAAAATCTCAGCCAGATCGACCCAGTTGTTTCCAAGGAAAAAATGGAATTGAGAAACAGGCAGAGAGACTAAGAGAAATATATAGATTTTGTTTCGTTTCACTTTAGAAATCAAGAGAGCCCCTAACACTTGATCTCTATAAGAGATGTATGGATATTCGAATATTTCAGTAAAGGTCTCCTTTACATTTCAAATGCTGAGTAAGTAAAGAAGTTTTGCTTTTTTTTAATCGCATTTTAACCCCAAACAAGGCATAGTGTCACTTTGATGTAAGGGGCTATTATCTGGGGTATAAATTGCAGGGATACTATGTAGGGAGTTGAACAGTGTCTGTTTAAATTACGCTTGAACTTCTGCATGTCAGTACAGTCGGGGAAGCAGGGACCCAGAAAAGAATTCCAAAGTCTAGCAGTCCTGGGGAAGAAACTATTAGAGTAGGAGGTTTTCTGGCATCTGGGTATCTCTACTGTGTAGGGGCAGGATTTTACTGCTTGTCAAGTTTGACGAGGGTATTTACGTCGAGGGGCACAAGAGCTTGCAGTTCATCAGAGCATCTACCTTTAAAATATTGTAAAACAGACGGATGGATGCAACATTTCGCCGATGGGACAGAGGTTGAAGACTAACTGACAGTTCAGAACCTATTAGGTTGGCGACTGTCTTTTGAACCCTGCCCAGAAGTGAGAGACTAGTAGCAGATCCATCCATTCCATTCAGTGCAGCTGTAGCTGAGATTGAACTCACTACACAAGTTTGTAGTGTAATTCTAATCTTGTCGGTAGCTGAATACTTGATGCTTCGCCAGGGCTATCAAGGGTATTTTTTATTGTGATGCCATCACTAGATGGGGTGCCTACCACGGCTTAAAAGAGTCCCATCTACCCTCTGAGAAGGATAGGCCGCACCTGTTTATCATTTGGGAAGGTGAGGTGCTGTATGTACCGTTAGGTACTGGTCAGGCTGAATGTTGCTTAACTTCAGTGATCTGGTCAGAACCAGTGTGTCAACGTGATTGTGCTGTATATAGTAGCAGATGCACCAGCCTAAATGTGACAACAGTACTCCATACATGGCGTATGGTGGCCTTGTATAGGTAGAGGATACTCTTAGGTGTAAGTAACTTTCTAGCACACTAGAGAGAGCCCACCTTCTTCACAGCAGCCGTGGCATAGCCCTCAGTGTATCTGTTCCAACTCATGTTCCCTGTGAACGTTAAGCTGAGGAGTTTAAAAGAAGTACTTTCAGGTAATGTATCATTAGCCATTGCTATTAGTGGTTGAGAAGGTTTAATCTTGGCAGCATTGAATGTGACCATCCATTTTTATTCCCATTCCATTACAGACTGGAGGTCTTTCTCTAGGGTTTTCATTCATGCATTCGTTTTCCCCTCGTGCCTGTTATATACTCATCTCAAAGGCAATATTATCAGGAAGATCATTTATGAATATCAGGAATAATAAAAGTCCAAGATCGACCCCTGAGGTACACCCATATTTATATCATATTGCTTTGACGTACAAATATCAGAGACAACCTGGATTCTTTTCTTATTTAAGAAGGATTTGATTATGTTAAGTATTCGTCCAGTGATACTGTATGATCTTCCTGAAAAGACCATTGTGCCATACCCTGTCAAAAGTCTTAGATATATCTAGGGCTACTGTCCTACCCTCCCCTGCCTTATCCAGGGCATGATATCTACGTTCAGAGATTACAGTGAGGATATATGCAGTAGAACGTCTAAATCCATATTATTGGTCGGACAGAAGTTTAGAAAATGTAAGGTGGTGGACTAGAGCTTGATTAATTATGAACTCAAATATTTTGGCATAAAGAGGGAGGAGATTAGTGGGGCGATAAGTTAATGAGTTAGTTCTTTCACCAGAATTCTTGTAAACTGGTACCACAGAAGCAGTTTTCCAGCAGTCAGGAAAGCAAGATTCGTCAAGGCATTTGTTGAAAAGTTTGGAGAGGATAAAGCAACCTCAGCAGAGCATTTTTTTTTAATAATACAGCCAAGATGAGATAAGGTCCACATCCTTTTGATATGTCTAAGTTTTTTTTATGTACTTGAGAAGGGGTGATTTTAAGATCATCTAGTATGATTTCTGTCCGCAAAGGAAAATCAGGGAGGGAATTGTTAGCTGGGCCCGAAGTAGAGTTTGAGGCAAACCAAGGGGCAAGCATGTAAGCCTTCTCAGTTGCCATGCAAACAACCTCATGATTGTTGGATAGTGGAGGAATTGTTGATTGCCCATTATTTACTACACTGTTGTAGATTTTCCGGAAACCACAAGTTCCTAATTTCTGCACTCCAATGCGTTAAAGTTAAGAGCATTAATTTTCCTCTCCCCAATTGACCAATTAAATATGTTATAGTATACCTTCTTGTGGTTTGTTGGTCTTACTGAATTACAGTACAAGAATACATCTAGTCTGGTGGAGTATTCAGCTTAGTACTGTTAGTATAGGCAATATCACTCGGAGAAGATGAATCAAAAGAAAACTATTCTCATGCTGGGTTACCCTAACAAACTCCTGTACAGAGAGACCTTAGATACTCGAGGATAGTGTCTAGTAGGTATTCTAGTTCTGTCCATGCATTCAATATGTGTGTGCGTGTTACAGAAGATCAGAACAACGTCTGCACCGTCGGTTTCAAATCCAACAAAGAGATCAAAATCTGGTCGTCTATGTTGGACTTTCTTCAACCTCTGTTTATATCTGTCTTTTTGCAAATTCATTATAATTATACACTGTGTCTATATATATATATATACATAAATTAATAAAATTCTAAATGTTTATTTGTTTATATGTGTGTGCCTATATACCAATAAAACTTTCGAACGGATACACCGAATTGAAAAATTATTTTCTTCCCTGAAATGTGTAAGTCTCTAGATTGTCCTTATCTATATATGGTTCGGAACCAACCACGCCGAGTTACACAAAAAGCTTGAAATAAAGGTTTTTAGGCCGTTTTGTAAACTTGTAGAAAAAGTTATCTGCCCATGTCAAGGGAATTTAGCACTGTCTGTATACAGTCGCGGTAACACCTTTTGGCATACAGACAGGACTACGGATCAGAAGATTCCAGGTTCGAATCCTAGCAAGTTCATAATAATTTTAACCAACGTTTATTCATTACCCTTACCCTTAGGGTATTTTTGTTTTTCCAGTGATTTTGTTTTGTGCATATGGGAATTTCCCACACTCCGAGTTCACAGGGTAAGCATTGATGGTAAGACGATGTTGAGTGTACTCGATTTTGTGTTTGACTCGGCGTTGTGTGTGAGGATGTGGCACAACCGCTTGTTTAAAATAAAAATCTTGATATTGAAAATTTTATAAACCTGTAAGGATGTTATAAAAAATTTTTTTTTTTAATTTTATTATTATTAATAATGATGATGATGATGATGATGATGATGGTGATGATGATATATATATATATATATATATATATATATATATATATATATATATATATATATATATATATATATATATATATATATATATATATGTGAGAAATTTGAAAATTTGTAGTGTCGGAAATAATGATAAAATCATTTTATTTACTTTTATTGTTGTTGTAAGTCCAATATATTTCGCTATAAATAGTTTCATCAGGGCAGGAAGTCCGGTACGTAATTATTTTTTGTCTTCTTCATTTTTATGTGTGTAACCATGTTTTACTTTAAATTTCCCGCTCAAATCTAGAGCCAAACACATGCGGAACCAACTGAATAACACGTACATTTCTCTTCTCTTCTCTTCTACCCCGAGGCATTACCTCCTCTTTAACACCAAAATAAAGAAGAGAAAATATAAATAAATAAATAGATAATTACGTACCGGACTTCCTGCCCTGATGAAGCTATTTATAGCGAAATATATCAGACTTACAACAGCAATAAAAGTAAATAGAATGCTTTTATCCTTATTTCTGACACTTCAAAGTTTTCAAATTTCTCATTTAAATTTTATTCAAAATAAGTGTCTTCTAATGTGTGTGATTATATATATATATATATATATATATATATATATATATATATATATATATATATATATACATATATATATTATGCTTTCTTTTTTCTTTTTCTTTTATCTTTTATTATCATGATAATGTGCAACACCGATTTCTGATATTGACTTTTTCTTATCGAAGCACCTCTTTTCTTTCTAAAAGACATTCTTGGAATCAATCAATATTTTCTTTGCTATTCTTCTAGCGAGTAAATTTTGAAATCGATATATAATATCAGTTGAATCAATAAATATTCCAATCAATTTCTGCTTTCTTTTTCTCAATTGCAAGAAGGGATACCCCATTGCCTGGTTAGGGGGGGGCGTTCTACAGCACACTGCTTGAAAATCAATACCTGAATTTTGTAATGGTACAGTTTGCGACCCGTGTTAAGACCGACTTTTCGTCTACATCTCCTGGCTGTTTACGAAAATAGTTGCGAGCTGATAAAATGATTAGCTACTGAGATTACCAGACAGCAGGTGACAATTTTCAATTTGAGTCATAAAATTCGTCTGTGTTAATGCCAGGAAAAAATCTGAAAATTTTGTAAAATGAAAAAGCAAAAAAAAAAAAGAAAAAAAAAATGAAAGAAATTGTTTTTATTTGTTTTTTTATCCTAACTTAATTGGTCTGGAGTAAAAACTGTTCGAATACAAAAAATAATTAAACAAATTTTATGTAAATATTTTTCATGAAATTTAACATACGGTGAGTGTATTGCTTACTTTAAATGTTGTTTCATTATTTTTTCCTGTTTGGTAGCATCGACTTTGACAATAAGTCGTTTTAATTTGGAAGATGCTGCCGAAAAGTCGATTTTGGCATGGATCATAAACTGTACAAGTTGTTGTTTTTTTTTACTTACAATTGTTCATCATTATACGAATAGATGAACTGATGCATACTTTAATCGGTCGAAAATGATAGGAAATCTGGCGAAAGGTTAGCAGAGGTCAAATCGGTGACCCAGCATGACAATCAACTAGGTATGGGGAAAGTATAAAAACGGATATTATGTCACATGATTCAAAAATAAAACATGACAGAAAGCCAGCAATCCATTCGGAAGCATGAAAAGGCGCCAGATGTATAACAATAGGCTGTCAAGATATAACCAATTAGTGATTTTAATCTTTGTTATTCTGTGTCTCCTCATCTCTTGCTGGTTTGAGGTTTGGATCCAAGATTCTGTTAAATAAATGGTTCACTCTCATCCATCAGATCTTTTTTGATTTCTTTTCTCTCTGATCACAAGTTAAATCAGATGTCAATCTTCAAGTTTCCTCGGTTAAGTTTTTGTTCGAACACATACCAACGAAAATAGACTATAGGAATGCAATAACAAAATGTATTAGTTTATTTTTGCAATAACAAGTTTGGGCGTCATCCGTATACCTTGAGTTCTATCGTTGAGTTCGATCGTTGAGTTGCCTTCACTTTTGTATATCTTCAGTAGTCCTTATGGGGTGTAATGAAATGTTAATAGGAACAAAGAGTCATAACTACCAACCTATCATTTGGTCAATCCTCTATCATCACAATACATGGTCAATGATGGAGATGATTGACAGAACTTTGAATTTATGACAATGTCTGCCTCTGCCGCATCTTGCATTGCTGGTGGCGTCACTATATCCCAACAACTATTGACCATCAACACCTCTTTCTAAAGTCCCTACCATCTGTCACATTGCAGCGACATCTTTGAGCATTCAGCTTATCGCTGGGAGGGAGAGTTAGTTTGAGATGTAAACCTCCCTATCTCTCTGTCTTGGTATTCTTCATCTTTTGGCTTGTAATCATTCCTGTCTCATTAACCCATATCCTCGATTAGCCTTGATAACCGGCGACCCTAATAGTAAAATAAAAATTCTTTCGGATCTATTGTCGTCATTTACACTAAAATACTTTCAAGAAAGGTATGAACCCCTAATTTTCCCTTTGTAGTCATTCCCGTCTCATTAGCCCTTATCCTCAATTAGCTCCTGGCCTTGATAACTGGTGACCCCCAATAGTAAAATTAAAATTCTTTCAAGTTTATTGTGGTCATTTACACACTAATGCTGCCAAGAAAGATATGAATCCCTGATTTCCCCTAAGCTATGGTTAAAATAACAAGTTCTATTAAATTGTTAAGAAGGTGGGCTCCCTCTACCATGATAAAAATTGCTCACACTTGAGAGTATCCTGTATCTCTACAAAGCCACGTTTCACCCATGCATGAAGTATTGTTACCATATCTAAGATTGTGCGTCTCACTAGGCTCTCCTTCTTAGACAAGACTCAAAAAGGAGTTTCCAATCTAATACGTCCTACACTATCAACCAAGCTCCAACCACTGCTCCATCACCACAATGTTGCATCCCTGTGCCTGTTTTACAAGTACTTTAATGTAATATGCTCTGATGAACTCATAGTACTTGTGTCCCTTTGACATACATGTACATATCCCGTCAAACCTGTCTAGCAGCAAAATCCCATCCCTTCATTGTAAAGGTCCCCAGATGCCAGAAAGTCTTTTACTCTAATAATTTTTTTCGTTGAACTGCTAGACTGGAATTCCCTCAGTGTGTCCTGCTTCCGTGACTGTACTTATGTGCAGAAGTTTAAATGTAATGTGAACAGACATCTTGCTCATCTCCTCACATAGTCCCCAGTAGACATGGTCTCAAATAGCAGCCCTTTTGCAATATGCCTTGCTTTGAATTGAAGAGTAAAGAAAAATATAATTGAATTACATTGAATATTTTACAATAAGTATTGTATCACGTTTCAGATTTAAGAATAACCCCCTTGCCCCTAAAAAAAATATGAGTTGATGTATGTAAAAATACACAGAGTCTCGGAAGGAGATATAGTCTACAATACAATTGGCTTGGGTGGTGGACGCGTGTTGAGGGAGAGCCGAGTCCTGGACAGCAACCATCAATAAAGACTTAGCTGAACCTTTAGATCCACAGGTTGCCAGTTTTCAATAATGAAATTGCTATTGGTTAATCATTTCATGTGATCTTGCTCAGGGATGCCATGCATAGGATGGCAGGGAAAAAGCTGGCTCAAAATTGCAATAACAACATGAGGTTGTTGTGTACAATAAGGCTGTACTACATCGCAGAGTATCAACGTATTTGAAAGTGAAATGACGGAGCAGAAGTACAGACGAAAAAAGTAGAAGCAAAAATTAGGAGATTTTGTTTCCTCTCTGGTTGCAAGGTGGATCAGACATTAATATTTGAGCCGTCTTGGTTTTGCTTTAGCTCAAACTCAGACTGATGACAATAGACTTTAAGGATGCAATAACAAAATATATATGACTTTATTTGCATAATATACAAGTGATACTGAGTCTGTTGTGTTCTCTTTTGCACAAATACTGCACTGGGTAACACAAAAATATGTTTTGAAAATCGTCCTGAGTTTTCCAGGTGAATTAGACTAATTTTGATGCTCTGAGTCCGAAAATGACCTTGGTTTTGCTCAATCAGGTCATTTTTTTTTGTTACAGAATTTTTTAAAAAATCGATTTTTCGTAAAAAAAAACATTTCTGTGGATCATCAGCTGAGAAACCCCTGACGATTTTTTCAGTTTTCCTCAAGAAATAAAAGTCAACGTATCCAAATTCATTCAGTTTTTATTTAGTCCATCAAATGTAAGCATAATTATCATAATATTAGTATAAGTATGAGCGTTACATGACACAAAAGTTCAGAATTCACGGCATAAATCGGCGTTTCTTTGATTCCCGTATGTGGGCAGCTGCTTGGTTGTCTCTCTTCAGCAACCAGCAGTAGTCCGCCATCATGACTGCGTCCCATCTCCCCTGGTACCTCTCCTCCATTTGGCACATGTCCTGATGAAACCTTTCTCCCTGCTCGTTGCTCATCGCCCCAAGGTTTTCAGGAAACTTCTCCATGTGTGAGAACAGGAAGTGCATCTTTATACTCATCAAACACCCGAGTTTTTGGAAGGCCTTTATCATGCTGCTGATGAGTCTGGCGTGGTTTGCTGCCTTCATGTTCCTCAGGAAGTTGTTCACCACCTGCACAAATGATTTCCACGCGCCGCACTCTAGGGTGTTCATGGAGTTTTGGAACTCTGTGTCCTTTATAAACTGCCGTATCTATGGGTCATCAAAAATGCCGGACTTCAGCTTCTCAATGGTCAGTCAAGGAAAGGCTTGGCACAGGTAGTTGAAGCACCTCCCATCCTTGTCCAGAATGTGCATGAACTGTTTCATTAACCCAAGCTTCATGTGTAGCGGTGGGATCAATATCTTCTCCTAGTCAACAAGAGGTTCGTTTATGATGTTTCTCGCCCCAGGTACTAACTGCTCTCGCTCCGGACACTCTTTCTTTACATAGTGCTGAGATCTGTCTCGACTGTCCCACATACATATAAAGCATGGGTACTTCGTGAACTCGGACTGCTGACCAAGTAGAAAGTTCACCATCTTTAAGTCGGCGCAGATGATCCATTTGTGCTGTTCATATTGGATTTTTGTCAAGCACATACTTCACTGCTTCATATTTCTCTTTGAGAGTTGTGGAGTGCGCAAGAGGGATTGACGTGAACTGGTTCCCATTGTGGAGGAGCACACACTTCAAAGAGCGTATTGAGGAGTGCTGAGTTTAACAAGAAGACCGGCGATATCTCGGCAGCACACGAGGTCTTCCTCCTGGCAGAAGTAGCCCATGTAGTCCTCATGCCTTCTACGAAAGAAAGTGATACGCGCGTCCTTGCCAAGTAGATTTTTCTCTTTGAGTCTGGAGGCCAACAGCTTGGAGGAAGTCTTCAACAAGCTGAGATCCCGAACATTGTGAAAAGAGCTGCGGACCATCTTGTGCTTCATACTCGAACTCTTCTGTATATCCTTGCTCATCTGTAGTGGTGGCGTCGTCGTCGCTGTCGGGAAGCTGTGTAAACACTGGTACAGGAATTTCTTTGCAGAAAGATGCAGCTGAGTGTCAGACAATGAAATTTAGAATCAATTTGATTGGCTAAGGGTTAATTAAGAAAATTTTGAATTATATTTTACTTATATATTCCTATGGAGTAATGGTGAGACAGGTATTGATTTGACTGGCTAATTGTGGAATTCGATTTATTGCTCTAAAAACCCGATGAATTCGAAAAAGGAAAATAAACAAATATAAGCTGAATCCCCCGTTTAATGCTCTTTAAATACGCTCATACTGAAACATAGACAGTTAATAAATTAGTACTATAATTTATAGCTACTGAATATGCCATAATTGTACTATTTTCTCATAGACACGAACCCACATAACAAAACCGGTGTGCACCAACTTCCACGTCTAAACACACAATGAGTTAATTTAAGGCAAAGGCAATGAATGTTAAGGTAATGAGAATATGAGAGAGAATCTAAGAGGCAATATTGTCACTACGGAGTCCTTGGGAAGAATGACCTAAATTTGCTAAGTATAACCCTCGTTAGCCTAAATTCACACAAAAAGATATTAAATATTAAATAAATTCTATACATATTTATACACATAAATTTATGATAAAAACAAATATATTAATTATTTATAATATTATTCATGTCTGTGCATTGTAATTCGATATATTCTTCAAGAAAAATATGATTGAATTCAAAACCCCTGATATTAGCATATGTATAGCTCGTCAGGTAGACTAATGGCTGTATCTCAAAAAGTTGACCTGATAGAGCAAAATCAATGTGATATTCGGACTCAGAATACCAAAATTAGTCTAAATCAGCTGAGAAACCCGTGACATTATTTTGGCTGTTACCCAGTGCTGTCAGTAAAAGTTTGAATGCAAGCAGCCAGTTTGTCCCAAGTTATGAGTGGACTTCTTCCACTTTACTGGAGAATGCAGCCGATGACGATAAAGAGGGGAAGTCAGATAAAAGAAAAGACTCTGTCAAAGAGTTAAACCCCGACATGTGATAGAAAATATTTGACTGCAGAAAAAAGACTATCTGCATCGAGAGTAAATCTCACGATTCCACCATACACTGAGTAAAAGAAAGGAAGAAAGGAAAGAAGGAAGGTGAGAGGTGGAAAGAAAATTAGAGAAGGATAAATAGAAAATTGTGAGCAAAAAAATAAAAAAACGAAAGGAAGAAAAACTGAATAAAGAAAAAAAAGAAGAAATACTACAAAAAGAAATCATCATCATCATCATCATCATAACCATTCTTGGACATCTGACGCTGCTATATAAACTGTTATACATCTACTAAGCAAGAACTCGTCCATTTGTTTCCTCTTCCGCCTCCTCCTCCTTATCATCATCATCATCATCAATTTAATCATTTTATTTTACATGCTGACATGTGTTGGGCAGCTTTTAGAAATTGATTTCCAAACTAACCTATCTCTAGTCAGGTCTTTATTCATCCATCTTTCAAATACATCTTTATCACTTCCTCCCATGTTTTCCTTTGTGTTCCCTTGCCAACTGACCTTACTACCTCAACTGTTCTACATCTACTAACCCAAGAACTCTCATCCATTCTTTCAACGTGACCATACCAACAAAGTCTAAATAGATAGAAAGAAAAGTGGGCGTAAAAAAAAGAAGAAAAACAGAAAAAAAGGAACTAAAAAAAAGAATGTACCAGCTGCTCCTGATGACTCGTTAAATAGAAAGAAAGAAGGGGATATAAATGAAAATCGATCATAGACAAAATCATTTCATAATAGTTCAAAAGTCAGTAATTTTGGAAGAAATTCAACTTAATTGTTTTTCTCCTGACATTTGATCTCCTGATTCTGGTTCCACTGACGATAAAGCACAGATCACGTGACAGATACATTTGATAAAATCCATTAACATCATTGGCTGCAAGGGAAACTTCCAGAAAATGGAGTTCATCTATCCATTAAAATATTCAACAATATACTTTCAAACTAGGTAATCCTTTCAAGTGAACAGAATGTGACGTTTGGTTTAGTCTACCTGTTTTACGGCATATCAATACTTTTTTTTTCTTAAATTAGAAGAATAATACAATGTCTATTGTTAAATATTCATTGTGTATGATTACTTTTTTCTTTTTTTGACATTAGTCAATGTGATTATAGCGTAGTAAACATAAGTAGTGGGAATTTTATAAATTGGATTACTTAGGAGGACGGTTCATCAAGAATTTGTTTACGTTGGACTTGAAGACAATCAGATTGTAGTCAGCTGGAAAACAGACAAACAGAAGAGAGTTCCACAGGCGTGAAGTTCTAAGAAAGAAGCTTTGTTCATGGAATCTTCATTTAGGTTTAGGCACAGATAAAGCGTGTGGGAAATTATTGATAGTGGTTTTGCCTAGACGAGTGTTTTTCGTGAAAGTTTGGCGAGGGGGGACCATAGATTGAAGCTCAGTTGAGCATTTGCCATGAAAATAAAGCAGACAGGCTCACAACATCTCTTCTGTGGGAAAGAGGTTGCAGGCAAGAGAAAAGGGCATCCCCACTAAGTTACAAAGTCTATTTTGAACTCTGTCAAGGCAGGATAAGCTACTTCTAGCAGCTCCTGCCCAGATGTGGCAACAGTACTCCATCGTTGGCTATAACTGGCTTTTATATAGATAGAGAATTGCATCAGGAGTGAGATATCTACTGGAGCGGTAGAAGGATCCTACCATTTTTCCAACGACCTTGGAAATGGATTTGATATACGTGTTCCAGTCCAGGTCAGGAGTAAAGGTCAAGCCCAGAAGCTTGTCAAAACATGGAGCCTCCCTAAGACAAGAGCCATTCATTTCAACCGATGCCAGAGTGGCATCAGAGCATAGATGGTGTAGAGATAGAAGCTTCATTTTAGATGCATTAAAAGTAACCAGCCACTTGAATACAATTTGCTATTTTACCCATAGCTGAGGAGGGATTAAGGGTTCATATCTTTCCTGGATTTGTATGAAATGACTATAATAGATGCGGAAGGATGTTTTCTTTTTTACTATTAAGAGTCATCTCTTATCAAGGCCAAGATCCCCACAAGGATAAGGGGTTAATAAGATGGGATGACTGCCAATTAAAGGATGAGAAACATTATGAGAATATTAACATCAATTAATTATATGAACTGCATTTTATTACCTACAGGACAATCTATGACAGAAAATTTTTTAACATTAGATTTGAAGACAAATATGTTATAATCTGCAGAAATGCAGTCTTGCAATAACGTGTTCCATAGGTTGGAAGCCTTTGTAAAGAAACTTTATCCATTGAAATGCCGCCTGATGCTAATTACATGAAAGGAGAAAGGGAACCCTTTTTTGTTGTGGTAGAAGACGAGTTCTTGCTGAACTGGGCATAGCTGATTCCTAAGTCTGCGACAAATATCCATTAGACCAAGTATAAACTTGATATCAAGATCTTTAAACAGTTATAATCCCATTGACACAATGGTTCATGTAAGATCACAAAAGTTAAGCAGCATTGAGTTCGTTCAGTATTTAGATGGGTGACTATTTTAGAATACTAGATGCTGTATTGTAAAAACCAATCCCTGTGGTTTTGAAAATCAAAGCCTGGTTACAAATTTGCATGCAATCCTGAAGCCTTCGTTGTGACCTATGCCAAATGAATGACGATGGGAGACCGATTTCATATTTTCAGATTCTTATTTATTTGCTTCCCCCTGGGAGGAAGATGTGACACAAGGTCGTTTTTAATGTGGAGGAAACAAACCAGCTCCCTAGAAAGTGTGGGGAAAATCAGCTCTGGAAGGAATTAAAAATATAAATTATCTTAGTCTAGAAAGTGTTGAGAAAAAAAAAAAATGAAATTGCAGCACTAACCCTACGCGGATTTAACCAGCTTCCTCCGAAGGAGGAAGTTTCATGGAAATACGAAATTCACAAGCAGTCCCCAGTCGCATGTATATCCCTATCAGGGGAAATGATGATAATAGGTTTTTGCTGTTCTTGCAGGGAGATGTCGACATCCTCCTACATACAGCGCCTAGTATTCCCAAATTGGTCACCCATCTGGTATTGACTAGGCTCCATGTTGCTTAACTTCGGTGATCTGACAAGAACCGGTGTTTCAATGTAATTATGCCATATAGGGTTTTCCTTCCATCGATTAAGGACATTATTAACTTAGTGCAGCATCAAAACAGATACTACACTATGATCTTAACAAAAAGTCAGATTTTCAGACTTAAATCAAAATCGTTATATAGCCATTAAATTTTAAAGCATATATTTTAAATTTAGGTTTTCTTTCAATTGAAATATTTTTAGAGTAAGTATCATGGTGTTTGTATTTTTATAGTGATATTATATTGTCAATCAGTTCCGTGGAGGATAGGAGGCAGGGTGGTGGCCCAGGGTATCCAAATTTGGGGATGGGGATGCATCCAAGCATATTCAAATTATTTTTCTTTCTCATTATATTCCTTAGCACTCGGGCTTATACTAGAGTCTTCAGGACATACAATCAAGGAGTCAGCTCCAAGGTATCCTCCAGATCTCTGTACATCCCTGCATATTGTTCATCTCAAAGGCAGTGGATGAAGATCTCCTGGGTCCATTTTCCAGGGCAGGCTGGTATATTCTTTTAAAACGGCCTTTTATTTGATGAAATTGCTATTTCATAATGTATAAATGTCCTGTGGAGCTAGATTCAATCATCTTACTAATAAAAATGTATAACACAGATCATCATCATCATCATCATCATCATCATCATCATCATCATCATCTTTGGCTTTGAAGAAGAAGATGCCAATTTTAACATTAAAAACCATATTCTACAAGGTGCCTTCAATAAGTTTCCAGACGTGTGTGTACAGGAATTTAAAATTGTCATAGACTCTTGAAAATTCAGTATGTTATTGCTATACATCTTATGAGATGACTGACCAATTTTTATGATTTCAGGTTTAAGTTAACAGCGACAGAAGGAATTGGAATACACTCTACTAAAGCCTGATTGTCAAAGCTGGTGAATTTCAAAAATGCAATCTGAACATGAAGGCACTTTAGAAGAACGATATGCAATAAAATTCTGTTTTAAACTTGGAAAAAAATGCCACAAAAATATATGGAATGCTTCAGACTGCTTTTGGACCATCTTGCATGAATCGAGCATCAGTTTTTGAGTGGCATATAGAGATTCAAGAAAAGCAGGGAGTCTGTGAGGGATGATGAGAAGTGTGGGAGGAGTAAGGAAGTCAGAACATCATAATTGATTGGCCAAATAAAGAATTTTATGAATAAGAATCGTTGTTTATAGAGAGAATAAATGCACAGTTTGATGTCAGTGTGGGAACTGTTGCACACTTATTTGCGAGAAACTGAGGGTGTGGAATATTTGTGCAAATGCACTTGTCCACGACTCCATCCCTGTCACAGATTATTTGATCAAGATGGCTTCAAGACAGTTCCTCATCCTCCCTATAGTCCAGACCTTGCTCCCTGTGACTTTTTGTTATTCCCTAAGCTCAAGGAAAACCTTAGAGGCTGCAGTTATGAGACAATTGAGAGATGAAAGAGGCGGTGACAAGGGTCATTGACATGCTCACACAAGAGAACTTCCATGGGGCCTTTCAGAAGTTGTTGGAACGGTACAAGTGCATTGAAGCCGGAGGAGATTACTTCGAAGGGGACTAGAGTTTTATGTGTGTACTACTGCTCATATAAAAAAAAAAGTGTGGAAACTTATTGAAGGCGCCTCGTATTTAATTAAAAAATTAAGCACCATTTTATTTAAGTAAAAATTGTTTCTGGACTGTCTTTTCAAGAGCAAGGGGAGGAGAAGGAGCTTAGTCTCCCCTATTTTACAAAACCTTACATGACGTATATGCTAGCTTAAATTCGGACAGCAACTGAATTTGATTGCAATCCTCAAATCTCTCCTACATAATAGCATGGTTAAGCCAGCCAATCAGCTGCCTATTTTTCATCTGAGGTTCAAGATAGATGAACAATTGCACCGCGTGAACTATCCTCTACATTTCATAGCAAAAGTATATGATAGGCAAACGAAAATATGCAATGGTAGGTGGGCGGCTTTATCTTTGACTACACCCAGCAGCATAAGTTTTTTTGCTATAACACTGATAAGAAATTTGAATTCAGATTATCTTGAATATATTTAGATCAATGATAACTCCTCTTTCCCCCCCCCCCTTCTCAGATAGATATTACATACTTACATTACACACTTGTGTGCTTATACTGTGTACTTAAGATTTCTATTTGTGGTGGTGTGTAAGGTAAAGAGGTAAAGTATTCTTATAAATATTTCACCTTGCTTGTTTGACTAAAATAAACGCAATGTCATTTTCAGCCTGTTAAAGATTGAAGAGTTACAAATACATTCGATTGAGACACGTAAAAGGATAATTTTTTTTAAGGAAAAATCAATTACTAATGGAGATTTGGTATTTGCTTGTTTGAAGCCAAAACTATAGCATTAGTTTTTATTAATAATTAAGATTTGGTATCTATCTGTCTGAAACCGATACTATGCTATTACCTCTATTAATAATAGAGATTTGGTATCTGTCTGTCTGTCTGTCTGTCTGTCTGGTACCAAAACTATGCTATCCTGTTAATAATAGAGATTTGTTATCTTTCTGTCTGACATCGATACTATGCTATTACTTCTATTAATACTAGATTTGATATCTGTCTGTCTGAAACTGATACTATGCTATTGTAACATAACGTGGACGCACGTATGCAAATACATGTGAAATGACGTCACCAGTAAAAACGAAAAAAAGACTATAAAAAAGAAAGAGAACATAAAGCATGTTCGAGATCACGTTAGAGACATGAATAACGTTCGAGATCACGGCCGTAATAATGAGGAAATAAATGTCATTGTTGAAGTCGAAGCAAATTGAAGCTATTTCCTATTCTTTGTCTCCTTTGCGACTGAAGCTGCATACAATGTGTTGGTTCCAGGACAACGTTACACTATTACTTCTATTAATAATGAAGATTTGGTATCTGTCTGTCTGAAGCCAAAACTATACTATTACTTCTAAAGGGTGTTGTTTTAGAGGCGGTGGACTGTAAATTAAAATAAAACACAGAAAAATAGTTTTATCATACAAATATGTGATTGATTCCAAAGATCAATTTTTAGCATTTATAATTTAAATATAATTTTGGATATATGACATCATGCCTTGTGTGTATATGGCGTAATCTATAGGTCCAATTTTCACAAACTCTAGGCATTAAATTAGGCTGTATTTCGACAATAACGCATTAAATGTTGTTTTCCAAGTGGTCAATTGTGTCTGATCTATCAACATAGACATGGAATATTATATATTCCCAAAGAAAATAATCTAATGTGGCTAAATCACATGAACGAAGTTGACAGTTTCATTTCCTGAAAATTATTCGTTGATCAAATGTTCCTCTCTGTAAATTGATCATATCATTTGCAATTTGTAAGTGCTGCTCGGGTGTCAGTCTCTTCATAATGAATTGCCAAACCAAGTTGAACTAAAAATAATTGATAGTTGCCAAAAAATCTGCAATTAAGGAAAATAGAATTGTCAATTTAAAGTTTAACACCCCTAGAAAAAATTAAAAAACACCCTTTACATCTGAAGCCGGAGCTATACTATAACTATCTTTTAACGATCAATTCAGTTTACTGTAATATTTCAAATCATTTTTTCATAATGTTTAGTGTTTCAGATGTTTTTAACTTAGCAGTTGAAATATCATCATTGCATTTTGTATTGTCCAATGGAAGTGCAATTTTGTGACAATGTAATTCTAATTATAACATGACTTTTTACATTTTCTTCTGGATTCGAATTTTGTTAGCTGCATTGCTATTTAAGTCTGACATAGACAATCCGACTGACTTGAATTTATATATTAGATTAATCTGTTGGAAGGCTCAATAGTGGCATGCAGAGGTCTTATGATGTCTTGGTGATGTCTCAGGCCAACTTTTTGATCGTTAATTTCGTGGCAGGTGCTCAGCTGAGCTTTAATCTATAGTCGTCTGTAATGTTGTCTCGGTCACAAAGTAGACAAAGAATAGAAAAGAACTTCAACTCGTTTTTTTTTTGTTCTACATTTATTTCCTCATTCTTCATAGACACGCTTATCTTCTCGTTACAGCTGTGATGTCTCTCACGTGATTGTCTTCTCGAACGTCATCCACCACTCTAACATGTCCTTCTCTTTTTTTATGGTCTTTCTGTTCCTTACCGTGACATCAGTTCGCATGCATTTGCATGTGCCCATCCGTGCTTTGTTACACTTCTTCTGTAAAGCTTTCACAACAAAAACTCGTCTAGCTACAACCACTGTCAATAATTTTTCTCCCTTTCCATACCTAAAACTAAATGAACCTTCCATGAGCAAAGTTTGTTTCCTATAACTACCCGTCTGTGGAATAAAGTACTGTGGGTTTGCTTCCTGATATGTAATCTATCCTGAGTTACGCCGACATGTTGAAAATTGTGATTTTGCTGTGAAGGTTTGTTAGTGCAATGAGAATTCAAGGATTAAGTTGCTTATCTATATCAAACTCTGTAGTTGGGGTCGACGATAGGTCATTCAGGTACATGTGAAAGAGAATGTGGAAAGAAAAAAGAAAGAGAAAGAGAGAGACAGCATGAAAGAAAGAGAAGAGGATATCTTTTCTCTCACATGCAAGTTAGTCTGGTTTCTGATTTTGGATGGAGCAGATGTGTTGAGATTGACACAAAGATGCATCAGAGAAAGAAACGCAAAAAGAGCTTAGAACGGCCAATAAGAAAGAATGGGCATCGCCAAGAGTAAGAAAGAATAAACCAAGCATTAATTAATTAAAAGAAAAATCCGATTTGTTATTTTGTGCATGCGGTCCCCTTTGCAGCTATGAGAGACGAACCCAAGAGGCAGAAAAAAAGTTATGTCAACGTTTGGTTATACACACATATAAGACATTATGAAAACGACCATATATAGATACTAGATGCATCACGATTACATACATAGATACAGACAAAGAAACACATGTAAAGAGATATACACACAATAGACAAAATCCCTCCCAAAATCTTACACTTCCTAGCTGATTACAAGATTGCCCTTTTCAAGTCCAATATAAACAAATTTTTGTTGAGCCGTCCTCTTTAATATTTAGATTCTGTCAAACTTCCACCGTTATTACCAATCATCACAGTGTTGTTTCAACACCTAACTGACGTTCATTAACTCTTATCCTCAAGTGGCTTTTGAGCATTGATAAGTGGCAACTTTTAGTGACGAAAATGCTCCAAATACTCAAGTCTTATTACTGTGAAATATTAGAAGAAAAGGAGATAGTTTGAATTTTATCGGATACTCTTCCTCCAGTTTGAATGCCTGTCATTCTCTTCTGGTGCTCAATAGTTTTCAAGATTATTTTTATTATTATTTTACTCTTTTTCATCTCGAACAAAACATATTAGACGTGGGGGAAAGCTAATTACAAAGGATTGCGTGGGAGTTGAACAGCGAGATAAAAATAAAAAGAAAGAAAGGAAAATGAAAAAAAAAAAACTGAAGAAAAAAAGAAAAATGAAAAAAAACTGAAGAAAAAAAGAAAAATGAAAAAAAAACTGAAGAAAAATAAAAAAAGAAATAATACAAAAAGAAATCATTATCATTCTTGGCCAACTGACCCTGCTATCTAAACTGTTATACATCCACTTAGCAGGAACTCATCCAATTCTTTCCTCCCCCTTATACTTCCCTGGCTCAGGTCCTTCGGGGCCTGGGCAACAAGCGTCAAGCAAAGACCATATGTGGGGGCAACCCCACATATAAGACCTTGGTCAATGTAGGGGAAACCCTTCATACCAATTGTCACTATCCAGCTCCCCTTACTCCCCGGGGAGTTGGTCCCCATTTCCCCTTCACTCCTCACTTTAAAAATCGGCCTTGTGCCTAATTTGCTCGGTGGGGGTGCAAATAAATAGCCTTTCCTCCTCCTCCTCCTCCTCCTCCTCCTCATCATCATCATCATCATCATCATCATCATCATCATCATCATCATCATCATCGTCGTCATCATCATCATCATCATCGATTTAACCATTTAATTTTAAATGGTGGCATTTAAACTTCAGTCAAGGAAACAAGAAACGTGGAGGGAATTCCAAAGTCCAACAGTTCTGAGGAAAAACTTGGAACTTTAAAAAGGGCGTGCTTTTGCTGCTTATCAAGTTAGTCGGAAGTATGTTATGTCAGGGGCGGAACAAGTGCTACGAGTTCATCAGAGCACATTCCATTAAAATGCTTGTCAGACAGGCACAGTGATGCAACGTTGCGGCGATGCATGGGGGTTGGAGCTTGGTTGATAGTTTGGAGCCTATTAAATTTGAGACTTACCTTTTAGACCTTGTCGAGAGACGAATCGCAGATGTGGCAAAAATGTTTCATGCATGAGCGAATGTTGACTTTGCCGAGATATGAGATACCATTTTTGATAGCTGATATCTAATATCTATTATATATTATATATGTGCCGGTTTTGGTTTTACGTGTTTAAAGATATCATCATCCATAGTGGAGGGGGATGACGGTGGTCAAGTGGTTAACGGCAAGAACTGATGACCTGGGTGTTCCAAGTTCGAATCCAATCTGTTCCATAAAAATTACTTTCACTTAGGATAATGGCAACCTTCATGTGGTCCCTTCTGTAAGTATCTGATGTATTTCTAGAAATATTCCTGGCTGGAAAAATATCGGGGAAACCAATGCCAACAAATAGAATCTTCAGATTTATACGATATAATGATGATGTTGATGATGATTTTCATCATCCATAGTAACCAGCTGAATGGAGCATATGGCGGATATTTTGTGCCCCCCCCCCCCGATGAGGATTTTTTTTTGTGTTCCCAACTGAGCATTATTTCACGCTCCATCATTGTTTCATTGCAGCTTCCCACGCTCGTCTTTGTATCTTTGTATCCATTTCCTTCCGTTTTTTTTTCGTTTTTTTTTTTTTTTTTTTTCTTTTTCTTTCTTGCAAACTTCTCGGGCGCTTTTCTATTTATAGCCTCATCGGGTTGCTTTAACATGCAAAGTCAGCTGACTCTGTTAGAACTGCTTGAACGAGAAGAACAAAAGAACAAAACGTAATCCTATAAAATGCCCTGCAGCGATATACATAGCTAAATACCAAATAAATGTACATGACCGATGTACTATTTATATGTGCATAAGTTTTAAAATCGGCAGACATGTTCAGTGATCAAGATAAACCCGGCAATTTTATAGAAAACTATACAAATACCCGTCGCAGGACAGGTAAAATATATTCCTCAAACAGAACATTTTCGAACCACTTGTATGTCCTCTTACGAATATTAACATCAACATAAAATATGACCAAGGCTGATAAGATCGTTATTCAAATTTTGATCAAAACCCATGTTTATTCCAGAAAATGAAAGTCAAAAATTAATAATATATTATTGTACACATCTAAAATATAAACACACGTCTGCAGACACTGGTTTTAATTCTAGTAAATGTCTCAAATTTAAGGCTTAAGCTTAAAGGATCTTACGAAAAAATTAAAATTCAGGGATCTTAATTCGAGTATTATTACTACAGATCAAATTTAATGCAAATCTGAAATATTTGAATTTTCAATTGGAAAGTTTTTACCTGTATTATATTGCCTAAAAACACTTTAAATTTCTTTATGCAAACCCTTAAGTTAAACCTTCAAGTTTGAGACATTTTCTAGAATCAAAATCATGTAATCGATTTTGATTAAAATTAGAATAAGGGTTTTAGACATAAGATTTTCTGTCAATATAACCTTCGTAAGGGACATAAAAATGATACAAATTTGTTCTGTTTGGAGAATTACTTTTACCTGTCCTGGGTATTATTCTAGTATCTATCTATCTATCTATCTATCTATCTATCTATCTATCAATCTATCTATTTATCTATCCATCTATCCATCTATCTATCCATCTATCTATCTATCTATCTATCTATCTATCTATCTATCCATCTATCTATCTATCTATCTATCTATCTATCTATCCATCTATCTATCTATTTATCTATCCATCTATTTATCTATCTATCTATCCATCTATCTATCTATCCATCATCTATCTATCTATCTATCAATCTATCTATCTATTTATCTATCTATCTATTTAGATTTATGGGTAAAGGTTTATCTATCTATCTATCTATCTATCTATCTATACATTATATTACAAAGATGCATACAAAATTTGAGCTAAGTCACCTCAGTAGTTTCCAAGAAAAAGTGTAACGAACAGACAGACTGACAGACAGACGAAGAGAAATATAAGATACATTTAATGGAATCAATATCTTGATTCTCTTACAAATTTCTGTAAATACTTTCAGACAGAAATTTAATTTTTTATTTACTGATGGATTACTGACATCACTCACGGATAAGGCTTAAAAGGATTGTTGATTGGACGATAATCACTATTATAAGAGGATTGGAAACTGTAGAGGGAATGGGCAGAAGATTATGAAAGAGATCGTGCTTTTTCAAGAATACTGGTCGACAAGTGTTTGTTTACATTAGATTTGAAGACGACTATCTTGTATTTGGTTAGGAAGCAGCATCGTTATATTCTGTTCCACAGATGAGATATTCTAGGAAAGAAACTTTGTTAATGGAAGTTCCATTTGGCTTTTAGTAAAGAGTGAGAAGAGAGAGAGAGAGAGAGAGAGAGAGAGAGAGAGAGAGAGAGATTCTTTGATATGGTTTTAATCAAACGAGTTTTTTGTTGTGACTGTTTTACATGGGAGAGAGGGGGATCAGAGATAGGAGCTCAGTCGAACACTTACCACGAACATCTATTCTGCATGAAAGAAGTTGCAGAGGCAAGAAGGGATCATCCCCCCCTCCAATCAAGTTGATTCTGTATGTTTTTGACAGGTGCATATACATAAAAGGATCAGATTTATGGGTAAAGGTTTATGTAGAAGGATGTCGACACATCACTGCAAGAACTGTAAAAACTTAATGTCATCCTCTCTCTTATCCAGGATACACATGCAACTGGGGACTGCTTGTGAATTTGATATTCCTTAGAAACTTCCCCCTTCATAGAAAGACTAGGAAGAGTGCTGCTTCAGTACTGTACATGTAGAAGTTATTTACATCCAATACAGCTTTAAACCTTCTCTCGCAGGTTGTGCCATGAAAACACTCGTCTAGCCAGAACCACTACAAATAGTTCCCCACACTCTTTATCTGTGCCTAAACCTAAATGTAGATTCCATGAGCAGAGCTTCTTTCTTAGAACTGCACGCCTGTGGAACTCTCTTCCGTTGGCCTGCTTTCCAACTGACTACAATCTGATTGTCTTCAAGTCCAATGTAAACAAGTTCTTGATAAACCGTCCACCTATGTAATCCAACTTACAAAACCCCACTACCTATGTTAAAAATGCTATAATCACATTGACTATTATATACCTTGCCTTGCCGGGCCTTGATAAGTGGTGATTCCTGTGTAATAAAAAAAAAAAAAAAAAAAGAAGCAAAATCACAGAGAACACTGTTTTCCGTCCTTCTTGTCAACCAAAAACGATGGAGGTACATTTCTCATAGGTGCTTGTGGAAATTGTGACTTGGCGCTGGGGTGAAAAACTCCTTGAAAGCTAAATTTAAATTAATGTTGATGATGTTCTGCACGAGGATTCAATCTCCTCACATCTTTGCTGATTTAGATTTATTTATTGGAGACGCTTTTTGTGAGTAAGCATGGAAAATCTTGTCACTATTCTGATTATGAACAGTCGAACATGCTTCAGATATATTTTATCTTTTTCAAGATAAGGATTTATTGCTTGGATGGCACACTCAAGAATGGGTCATATCAGACATATGTATAAGAAGCAGAAAATGTCTGATATTTCTTTGCATATAGGTGTGAAAATTCAAGGAGGGGTCAGGATACATGGATTAATCCACACTAGTCACATATCATTTACCCAGGGCTTAACAATCATTTCAGAGACGTCTCCACGGCTTGTTCAATCTTTGGGTCAGTCATACCAAAAACTAATAAAATGGTACTTGATAATCCCTTGCTAAATACTCAGCATTGTTAAGTGACTATCAAGGGCAAGTGGAGTGATCCTGGGGAAAAAATAGCATCCTCCTTTACACTTTGGTATAATAGCTAGTGAGAAGGGAGCCTTTAGATCACCCTCGACTATGGTTAATCACTTTACTTTTTTAGACTGCTGAAGATGTCAACTACTTTGTATAGTATCACGTTTTTTTCAAACACTGCTTTAAATGTCAGACGATCCCTGGCTTGCTTCTGCACACAGCCACAATCTCTTTGCAGCGGGCACATACCAGTCATGGACGCTTATCTCGTAGTCTTTCTTGGAAATGACCAGGTTGCATAGGGAGTAGAAAATGTCTGCCTTTAGGTTGAGAAAAGATCTCCAGATCATCTAGAGAGCTCATCTGGCTTTATTCATCATCTTGATACAATGCTAGCCAGCCAGTGGCATTTACCTTAGGTGGGTTGAACCAGCTTCGTCCAAAGGTGGAAGTGTCAAGGAAATATTAAATTCACAAGAGGTCTTCAGTCACATGTATATCCCGGAGATGATAACGTTAGGATTTTTCAGTTCTTGCAGAGAGTTGTCAACATCCTCCTACAACGTTGCTTAACTTTAGTGGTCCAACTAGAACTGATATATCAGTGTAATTATATTTCGATGCAATGGTGTGTTAGTTGATATAGTTGTTCCCTAAGCTCAAGGAAATCTTTAGAGGTTGTTGTTATGAAACAACTGAGGAGATGAAAGAGGCAGTGACGAGAATCATTGACACGCTAACACAAGAGGACTTCCAATGGTCCAATAGGTGTATTGCAGCTGGAGGAGATTACTTTGAAGGGGAATAGGGCTTCATGTGTGGACTATCAATGAAAGTGCACATATGACAAAAATCTGGAAACTTATTGAAGACACCTCGTACTTATAAACTCTGGAATGTTATGTGTATGTAGGCATGACAGATCACCTCACACGTCGTAGCATTTGATAATAAAAGACGTTATTCATAGGAAGTTTAAAGACTAAGCTTTGTGGAGACCATCCCCTCAAGTAAAAACATCCTAATATGTGCCACCTCTACCCTCTTTAGCAGACAGACACCCAGATTTTTCCCTGTCACATAAAAGTAGCCATTTGCTAAAAGTACATCGTGGCTCAGTAGAAACGTGATCCCATCTACACACTCATTTATCTATATATCTATAAAAGTGAGAATGTGCATGTGTGTGTGTGTGTGTGTGTGTGTGTGTGTGTGTGTGTGTGTGTGTGTGAGGACACTTCTCAACCTATATACTCAACGAATTAATATCTACAGACTTGAAATATATAAGGTATTCAGACATGAGGAAAACTTTTTAATGTTTTTATCTGGAAAAAAGGGTCAAAATAGAAAAATTGGTATGTGGGGGTTGTCGGATTTTTATCTGTTTCTCAACTGTTTTACAGCTGCACATGTGCGAATGGTTCACATTATGTTAAGAATAAGTTGATTTGAAAACACTTTTTAGAGATGGTGTCAAGCTGGCCTAATGGTAATCGTATTGGACTCATTGTCGTTATATTTTGGTTTTGATCTCACCTTTTTTTTTTTTTTTTTTTTACACAGTGATCACCACTTATCAAGGCCCGGAAGCCACTCAGGGATAAGGGTTATTGCAAGTACATTATGTTAGTGTGGAGATTTGCTGAAGTGTTTACTTAAGGGGGCGGTTCATTAGGAATTTGTTAACATTGGACTTGAACACATCCAAGTTGTAGTCCGGAGGGAAGCAGGCAGACGGAACAGAGTTCCACAGGCGTGCAGTTCTAAGAAAGAAGCTTTGTTCATGGAATCCGCGTTTTGATTTAGGCACAGATATAGAGTGGGGGAAATTTTTCACAGTGGATTCAGCTAGACGGGTGTTTTTCTTGAAAGATTGGCGAGGGGGGACCAGAGATTGGAGTTCAGACGAGCATCTGCCATGGAAATAACGATAAAATAAGGACAGGCTCGCAACGTCTCTTCTGTGGGAGAGAGGTTGCAGGGTAGAGAAGATGGCATCCCCCACTAAACCACGAAGTCTATTTTGTACTCTGTCAAGGCAGGATAGGCTGTTTTTAGCAGCTCCTGCCCAGATATGGCAACAGTATTCCATCTTTGGACGTACTTGGCTTTTATATAGATAGAGAATTGCATCAGTAGTGAGATATCTTCTGGAGCGGTAGAAGGATCCCACCATCTTTCCAGCGACCTTGGCAACAGACTTGATATATATATTGCATATTTTTTTTTTTTTTTTTAATTACAAGAAGTGAACTGTTTAGAAAAAAATCATAATGTTCGCATGCACATGTCTCAGTTTTTTTTCCGTTTTTTTTTTTTACTTCATTCTTTTAAAGGAATTTAACGTTATGTTTAATATTGGGCTACGCCGGGTACGTCTTCTGGTAACTTATGAACCCACTAAAAAAGCCAAGAAAACTTTGGATTTTCACAAAGCTGAAATAATAACAGTAAAAGTTGACAGTATTCTGTATATCTACATGCATAAAGTATTGCTGCGATATCTGGGTTGGTGCGTCTACCGTTAATCTCCTTCTCTCAGACAGGGCTCAATAAAACATCTCTAACCCAACAGGTCCTGCACTATCAACCAAACTCCAACCCCTCTCCCATCACCGTATTGTTCCATCCTTGTACCGTGTTTGTTACAACTATTTTAATGGAATGTGCTCTGACAAACTCATAGCATTTGTGCCCCCTTGATATAAATATCCCTGACTTACTTGACAAGCAGCAAAATCCCACCCTTTCACTGTAGCGGTCTCAAAAATGACTATACTGACATGCAGAAATTTAAATGTAATGTGAACAGACATCTTGCTACTTAACTCCCTACATAGTATAACCGTAGGTATGGTCCCAAATAGTAGCCCCTAACAACGTGCCTTGTTTGTGTTGAAAAAAAATAAAGAGGAGTATCGATTCGATAAAATTTTACAAGATATGTTACAACATTGTGGTCAGCGCATCATGACGGTTTTGAACCAAATGCAAATTTATACACAGATTTTAAATTCACGGGTATTTCACGTCTTTTAAGCGCCATTTATCATGTAAGTACGTGCAGTAAATTAGCACAAAGCATTACATTAAGCTAGTACTTTATAAACTTAAATAGTTTGGTCATTTTGTTTTGACATAGTGTGGTTTTAAAATATAATTTGCATACGAGAGGAGTGGCTGCGATAAGAAGGACGAATTGTGGAGGAGAACAGGCCGAGTGCTTAGCAATGAAGAGAACGTGTTGAAGTTAAGAAGTCGTGTTTAATAACATGAATGTCGTGGGAGTGATGTCAATTTTTTCTTATTTTTTTTTTTTTAGACTACACATATAAATCCTTTTCGAGTTATAATGCCAAATCGTGTTATAATGCCAAATCCAGTAATTTTGGGAAAAGTTTTTATGATTCAATTTGTTTATATCTTCAAATATTTATTTATAATGTTTGTTTATTTATTTATTTATTTTATTTTTTGTATTTTTTTTAGTTTTGTTTAAATAACTCTTTTCGGGTTATTTAATGCCAAATCCAATAATTTTGAAAAAAGTTTTTATGGTTCAATTTCTTTATATCTTCAAATTTTTATTCATAATGTTTATTTATTTATTTATTTATTTATTTTTTTTTTTTTGTATTTTTTTGCATTATTTTTTTGTTTGTTTCTTGTTTTACAGCATATCAACCCGTTTCGAGTTATTTAATGCCAAATCCAGTAATTTGGAAAAAGTTTTTTTACATCTTTAAGTATTTATTCATGGTGTTTGGTTTGGTTTATTTGTTTTGCGCCATATCAACCCTTTTCAGGTTATTTAATACTGAATCAGGTAATTTCTTAAAAAAGTTTTTATACTTCAAGTTTTTTTATATCTTCAAATATTTATTCATGGTGCTTGGTTTGGTTGTTTTCTAGAGGAAAATTGCTGTTTCTGTTTTGGGTTTTACAGAACATGAGTAAGTTTTGCAAATGGGAAAGGAAAATACAATAACCTCAATGTTTGATGAATTTTAGGTCAGGAAGCCGGTATCTTCAGACAGCCCGATCCGGTAGCACCAAACTTACAATGTAAGACCCAAAAGATTTCTTATCATATGAACATAGCGTTTTAAGATTTAACCGTTTTGGTATTTGATAGAAATGTTGAAACAAAAATCAAAAGTTTGAAATCGACATACAAGGTCAAAACTTATGAACAAGACAAGAAAGACCAGAAAACTTTAGATTTCTAAAAAAAAAAAAAAAATGAAATGATAATTTAACAATTAAAATGAGTTTTTGTTTACATGACATTTTGACAAAATATTATGGAACTATTTTACTTTGATTGAAGTTTTCAATTACCCTGAAATGCTCTTTTATTGTTTTGATGTGGACCTGCCTGATCATGGCTATTCTGCAAATTTTTATAGGCTGTTCTGGAACACATGGCCTTTCAAATAATTTCATAAATAGAAATCTGGTGGGTTGATATCCGATGAATGTGGTGACCATTCTAGAATTAGTCAATCTGCAAAGTGACAACACAGCCATTCCAAGAAAGACAAGAAAACTTCAGATTCCATTTAATCACCAATGTTAAGCAACGTCGAGCCTGGCCAGTACAGATGCTAAACTTCTGACTGACCAACAATATGGATTTAGACAAGCCCGTTCCACAGCAGACATCCTAACTGTAATCTCTGAACGTATATACCATTCACTGGACAAAGCTGGAGAGGGCAGAGCGGTAGCTCTAGATATATCTAAGGCTTTTGACAGGGTATGGCGTGATGGTCTCCTCAGGAAGATTAGATCATACGGTATCACTGGTAGAATACTTAACATAATTAAATCCTTCTTAGATAAGAGAAAAATCCAGGTTGTCCTCGACGGTCGTACATCTAAACAATATGATATCAATGCGGGAGTGCCCCAGGGGTCTATCCTTGGACCTCTACTGTTCCTGTTATTCATAAACTAGCAGGGGTACCCGGCGTTGCCCGGGTGTTTGTAGGTGTGTGTGGTGTTAAATAAAAAAGAAAACGGGGGGGGGGGGTAGGATCGAACCCGAAGCCCTGAGGCAAAGTTTGAAAATAAAATCGGCCAGCCAGAATGAGTTAGTGAAAGATGTTTGAAAGTCGTTGAGCGTTACGACGACGACGACGACGACGACGACGATGTAAGTATTCAACGTTTTAATTAAGCGGGGGGGGGGGGGGTAATCAAAATATAAAAAAAACACAAAAAAATCTAACATAAGGCAAACGAACGATGAAAACAGAAAAACGAACACGTAAAAAATGGCTTAAATAAGCCTGTTTCGATATTAAAATTTAAAAAATCGGTGGATACCCAGGTGTTTTGGGGTGTCGCTAAGAATAAGCGAAGTAAAAAAAACAAAAAAAAAACACAGGCTCCAATATTTAAATTTAAAAAAATCGAGAAAAAAAAACATCTCACACCATGATTCGAACCCAAAACGTTTAGATAATAAACAAAGCGACGTAGATGAAATATGTTCGGTTTTTCAACTATTTAAAGTAAATCAGGTCATGACGTCATCTGACACATGCGTAGAATCGGTCATCGTTACGAGAAACACGTTTTTGTTAACCCTCCCCCTGTCGAAAATTGTCGATTTTGGGGTGAAAAAGTTAACGTTTTTGGCCAATTTTTCGATATTTCTCAAGCGAAGGATGGAGCTTCGATATGATATTGAGTCTGTGAATTTTCGTCGCGTCTGTCGAAAGTTTTTAGCAGACACACAAACATACATACATACATACATTTTCGCTTTTATATATATAGATGACCTCCCCGACAAAATTGCCTCTGAGATGGGTATATATGCTGATGACACCACACTCTATAACAGACACAACAGGAAAACAAATGAACATATATCCAAAGAAATGGCAGAAACACTAGAGGATGACCTCCAATCAGTAGTGGAATGGGGACAAAAATAGATGGTCACGTTCAATGCCGCCAAGACTAAACTAGTTTCATTCAATAATTACAAGAAACCTTCTCTACCACCTATAGCAATGGCCAACGACTCTTTATCTGAGAGTACGTCTTTCAAGCTCCTTGGCCTAACGTTCACAGGAAACATGAGTTGGAACAATTACATCGAGGGCATTGCCAGGGCCGCTGCAAGGAAGGTGGGCTCTCTCTACCGTGCTAGAAAACTACTAACACCCAAAAGTATCCTGTACCTCTATAAGGCAACCATTCGCCCATGTATGGAGTATTGCTGTCATATTTGGGCTGGTGCATCGGCTACTAGTCTCTCGCTCCTTGACAAGGTTCAAAAGAGAGTCACAAATCTGATAGGCCCTAAACTGGCATCAAAGCTTCAGCCTCTGTCCCATCGACGAAATGTTACATCCCTCTGCCTGTTCTACAAGTATTTTAGTGGTGAATGCTCTGATGAACTGCAAGCACTTGTGTCCCCATGATGTGAACACCCTCGACAGACCCGACAAACTGCAAAATCCCACCCCTATACTGTAGAGATCCCTAGATGTAAAAGATCTTTCTACTCCAGTAGTTTCTTCCTTCCCCAGAACCGCTAGACTTTGCAATTCCATTCCAGGTCACTGCTTCCCCAACTGTACTGACATGCAGAAGTTCAAGTGCAACGTGAACCAACATCTTGCTGCCCAAATCCCTACATAGTATCCCAGTAGTTGTTTCCCCTGACAGTAGCCCCCTACACCAAAGTGGCAATGCGCCTTGTTTGGGGTGAAAATGTAATAAAAAAAAAAAAGATGCATGACAATTGAGAAATAGTAGCCGCTGTATATAGGAGGACGTCGACAATTCCCTGCAAAAGCTGCAAAAACTAAGGTCGTCATTTCCTCTATCAGGAATATACATGTGATTGGGGACAGCTTGTGAATTTCACACTCCCATGAAACTTTCTCCTTTGGAAGAATCCTGTTCAACCTGCTTAGGGTGAGTGCTCCTTCAGTACAGTTCAGTAGTATATAAACTCTTAAGCCACAGATTTGAAAAATTGTAGTGAATTGCTCTGGTACACATGGTCTTTCGAAAAATTCCAAAGATAGAAATCTGGCGGGTTTAAATCCAATAAATGTAATATCCATTCTGAAATGCAGCATCCGATCAGTTAACATATAAAGCAACAATGCAGCCACTTGATAGTGAGGTTAGCAGTGTAGGAAGTTGCTCCATCTTGAATGTTAACAGTCACAGTTTAACCTGATGAAGTCCTTCTGGGAATGAAGCACTAATTACTATGTGTAGCTTGCTTGCCGTAAGTACAAGACGACAGATCTCTTTGAAAATAAATATGCCCATAAAAGTTACTCTTTTTTCCTCACGATACTGTTGGATGTGGTGCTGTCCCCGACCGAATTTCGCAAAAATTATAAAAATGTTATAAATGTGTGTTTTGTTGTTGATGGTGGATTTGCAGTCTTTGAGCGGAATTGTTGATTACACTGACTAATATGGAAGGATGAGTCAGTGTAATTTTCGATTATTGATCACTTTTCGATATTTATATATATATTATAGAGGTATTCGGATACAAAACCTCTTTAAGAACAGATTTTTGTTTTAACACTTTTTTTTATTAAATATTAAAACGGTTAGATCTTAAAACGCTATGTTCATATGACAAGACATCTTTTAAGCCATACATTGTAAGTTTGGTGCTACCAGATCAGGTTGTCTGAAGATACCGGCTTCCTGGCCTGAAATTCATCAAACATTGAGGTTATTGTATTTTCCTTTCCTTTTGGCAAAACTCAATCACAAAAACCACAATGGATCTGCTGAGTGATGGCTACTTTGATTGTCGATTGTTCTGCTACACATAGTCTAAATGTATAAAAGCGAAAATGTGTGTATGTATGTATGTATGTATGTATGTATGTATGTGTGTCTCGCAAAAACTTTCGACACAGGCCACGGATTTTTGCCAGATAGGTATCATTTTAAAGCTCCAACCTTCGCCTGACAAATATCGAAAAATTGGCCAAAAACATTAATTCCTTCACCCTAAAATCATTAGTTTTGTACAGGGAAGGGGTGCCGAAAAAAATCCTTCCTTCATTTTCTTTCATCCTGCTACTACGACAATGACGTCATGTTTGACCTAGAAAACGGTCGCGTTAGTTTCAACCACCTGCAAGTGTTTTTAAAGGTTTAATTGTATCTGTTGTTAAGTGTATGTCTCTTTGGTGTAGGGGTAACGTGTCGGCTATTTTTTCTGCCTTAGCATCGAGGCTTCGAGTTCGAGCCTGTCTTTGTACCAAAACTTTTTTCCTCTTTTACACCTTTTTTTTTTCTTTTTCTTTTTTTACGTTTGTTCGCTGTTTTGCTTTGTTTTGGTTTTTCCAATTTTTTTAAGATTGTGTTTTTTTAATGATATTAAAACAGGGTCACCCTCTCCTACATATACACCTCCAAACACCCAGGAAACGCCGGGTACCCCCGCTAGTCTAATATATAAAAGATACAATGTGTATGTATTTGTGTGTGTTTGTATGTCTCGCAAAAACTTCCGACAGAAACGACGGATCCTCAGATCCGAGATTGGTATCGTTTTAAAGCTCAACCCTTCAGACAAATAATATAAAAAAATTAGCCAAAAACATTAATTCCTTCACTCTAAACTGAGCAGTTTTCTACAAGGAGGGGTCGGTTTTTGTGCATCGCCATTTTTGCAAACCATTGTATTGGTCGAATTGACTTTGCTTAATTTCAAGGTATTGAACTTCTGATTGGACTGTGAAGACATCAAAGACGTCACGTTTTTTTTGGTTTTTTCCTTCACGTTATGGGTTGAGCCTGCCTGCCTCCTACCACTTTTTTTTCTTTCTCCACCCAAACTGCCCAATGCTTTTTAGACCCCCCCCACCCGCTACTACCAATTTATTTTTTTTTTCCTTCTTCAGATGTATGTTATCGAGATCATGAATCTTTCTGTCAAACTACATGGAATTTGCACAGAATTTCGAACAGAACGGGGGGGTAGCATGTTCTTGTTCCTTCAGCCACCATTGGGTAGATGTCGTACGTAATTTTCAATTGTATTTTGAGTGTTGCCCACACTGAGGATTGAACTTCCAATCTCCAGAAGAGTGTAACTTTTACAACTGAATTTTACCAGCGTGGCATAGTGGATAAAGTACTTGGTAAAATTCAGTTCTAAGTTCGACTCTTGGTAAGTGATGACTCATCAATAACTAAAAAAATATATTTAAAAATGATATTCCTTATTAAAATGGTCACATAAAAAATGTCATAAAAACAGAATCTGAAATCAGTGACTATAAATTTACATAATGGTGAATGCTCTGACGAACTGCAGACACTTGTGCCCCCACGACGTAGACACCCTCGACAAACCTGACAGGCAGCTAAATCCCACCCCCACACAGTAGAGATCCCTAGATGTAAAAGATCTTTCTACTCCAGTAGTTTCTTCCTCAGAACCGCTAGACTCTGGAATTCCATTCCAGGTTCCTGCTTCCCTAACTGTACTGACATGCAGAAGTTCAAGTGCAACGTGAACGGACATCTTGCTGCCAAAATCTCAACATAGTGCCCCAGTAGTTGCTGCCCCTGATAGTAGCCTTCTACACCAAAGTGGCAATGCGCCTTGTTTGGGGTGAAAATGTAATTAAAAAAAAATAAATAAAATAAAATAAAATTCATTTTGTCTATTTTATTTTTTATTTATTTATTTTTTTTTGTCAGGTGCCATATTTGTATTAAGCGAACATCACATTCGTTTTTTTTTTTCTTTTCTTAATACAAATTAGTAGTTATGGGCGTGTATTCAAACTTGTCTATAACAAGTTTAGGATTGGTATGTCAGGTATGTTATGCAGGATATAGAAAGAAAAACTTTTCAAACATCAGAAAAAAACGTACACATGCATCACTTTTGTGTGTGTGTGGGGGGGGGGTGCGTGCGTGCGTGCGTGCGTGCGTGCGTGTTTGTCCTTAATGAACTCCACAACGGCTGGGTCGACTTTTTTTTTAAATTTCACACACATGTACTTTATGTGTCCGGGAGTGTTCTTAAATGAGTTTTATATCTGAACAACTTTGATAAATATCGAAAATTGATCAATAATCGAAAAAAATCTGATTAAGGAAGGAAGTCCAATTTTGAGCAAAGTTAACACTTTTATACAGCCTAACATTACAACTGCATTTAAAGAGTCTTATCACCACGCAAGCAAAAGGGTCTGGCATATAAAATCAACAGTAGATTCTCAGGATATACTAAAAAAAACTTTCAGCTAAAACATATATATGCATTTCTACTATTATATAAAATGAACTTTGTCTCTATGGATTCGAAAACGGTTGAGCCAATTTTTATGAAATTTCACACGAAGACACTTTATGTGCTTGGGAATGTCTTTGATAAGTATCAGTCATCGAAATAATCCGATGAATGAAAGAATATGTGATTTTAACCAATGTTAACACCTTACACAGCCTAAAATCACAAGTGCATTTGAGAAGCTTTATTACCACACAAGCTGAAAGGCCCAACACAGAAGATCAAAAGAAGTTTCTTTGATATGACAGGAGCGCATTCAAAATAAATGTTTCTGCTTAGAGCATAATTGCACCATGATACTTGACTTTTTCATTTTAAACTTAAATTCAAGCCATTATCACCACACAAGCAGTAAGGCCAGACATATAAAATCAACAGTAGATTCTTTGATATTACGGGGAAGCGTTTGAAATGAATGTTTCTGTTTAGAACACACTTGAAGCATGACACTTGATTTTTGGATTTTAAACTTTAATTCAAGCCATTGTGTATAAAAAATAATTTTATAAAGTCAACAGTACGTTCTTTACAATGCAATGTAGACTACAACCGGCTTGGCCTTTTGGTCAAGATCAAAGTGTAATATCTGTTCTTCAGATGCTGCACTTCATTTTCTTGTTCTCTTTCGGTGGAGGAGAAATCCTTCACGACTGAGACAATTTTTATTTTTGTACCTTTTCTCCACGTTAAAAAACGACCCTGGTGTCTAACTCTGTCCCGTGGGGAGGCATAGTAAATAGGTACAATGTATTGTCGACTATGTCTCTGCGGAGAGGCATATGAAGCTTCTTCCCAATGTACTGTGATGGGTCCCCAACTAGAACAGGCAATCAATTGATTTGATTAAAGAAAATGGCGATTTCACCGATTTCAATGACAATAAAAACATGGGGGTGTGAAACATTCATTTCCGGGGCAACACCGGGTCTTCCTGCTAGTACTCTATAATTTAAGTTGACATTTCTACTTGTATATAAAAGGCACTGTGTGTGTGTGTGTGTGTGTGTGTGTGTGTGTGTGTGTGTGTGTGTGTGTGTGTGTGTGTGTGTGTTCCCTATGGACTCCAAAACGGCTGGGCCGACTTTTTTGAAATTTCACACACATGTACCTTATGCGCCTAGGAGTGTTCTTAAATAGGTTTTGTATCAGAATACCCCTATAAGAATTATTGGGTTCTTCGGACCACTGTTCTCATCCTGAGTGTCATTTTCACAACAATTTCAGATTCGCAATTTCAACAGAAACGTTCCCGAGTTCTGACAAGATACATGTGAAGGTGAGAGGTTACATCGACTGAAATATTGTGAAAATGACACTCAAGATGTAGTCCAAAGAATTCAAATAATTCAAATAACCAATCGTCATCTCAAAATATCAGGAACGTAACCTCCTATAAGTATCAAAAATCGATTGATAATCTAAAAAAAAAAAAATCCGATTAAAGAAAGAAGTCCAATTTTGAACAAAGTTAACACTTTTATACAACCTAACATCACAAGCGCATTTGAGAAGTTTTATCACCACACAAACAAAAGGGCCCAGCGTATATAATCAACAGTAGATTCTTTTATAAGACAGGAACGCGTTCAAAATAAATGTTTCTGTTTAGAGCACAATCAAACTAGGATATTTGACTTGGCATTTTAAATTTTAATTCAAGTCATTATATAGAAATATTTTCATAAAATCAACAGTAGGTTCTCTAAAGTGCAAGGCAAACTACAATGAATTGAGGCCTAAGGCACTTCGGGGAAGACTTGTGAAGCTCCTGCCCGATACACCACGGTGGCTCCTGTCTAGAGAAAGCAATCAGTTGATTTAATTGACGAATGGGCGATTTCACCGAATTCAATAACAATGTATGGGAGGGCGGAACATTTGGTGATCCTCATTCAATCCCGAGCAACGCGAGATCTTCCTGTTAGTTTTAAATATTTATGCATTTATTCAATACATGCAAGGATACTTGAGAACATGGAATGTAATAGTCTATCTTTTAATACACTGAATCTCTCTCTCTCTCTCTCTCTCTCTCTCTCTCTCTCTCTCTCTCTCTCTCTCTTGCTCACTCTCCTTTCCTTACTCCCTCGCTATCTCCATAGAAAAACAAGTTTAATCTAATAGAAAGAAAGAAAAAAGAAGATAATTGACTGACTTACTGACTGTACTTTATCTAGTTTCAGTGTTGTTTTTGAAACAGCTAATAGTAAACATGAAAAAAAAAATGTAGGTACTCTTCCACTATCTGATCTGTCGAATGGGTTCTAATTCAATATGTTAGCTACGGAGTTGTTAGAGTTAGAGTTAGAGGTAGTTAGGGTTAGAGTTAGGGTGAGGGTTATGTAAGGTTAGGGTTAGTTGGTTAGAGTAAGGTTTAAAGTTAATGAGTAGATTAGAAACTCTTCGATAGATCACAACCCTAATCCTACTTTACAATCCCACACGCAAACAATTTGGTAAATCACATATTAGATGACAGGTATTAGTTATGTTTTTGTTTAATTTTCGATTTTTCTGTTATTAAACACTCTTATTTTATATGGTGTCTGTAAATCTCCCTCCTGTCTCTATCTTATACACACACACACACACACACACACACACACACACACACACACACACACACACACACACACACACACACATATATATTAAGCTAGTTCTAAAACAGATCCTTTGTTCGATAAAATGCATGCTCATTGGCTGATAGGAAGGGGCGTGGTGGATACTAGAAAGCTGATTGGCTAACTAAAATCCTCAACATATATAAAAACGAGAAACAACCACAGAATTCGCGCATAAGCCTGACAGATCCTATAGTGGATGAAACGCCGAATATTCAGTGTAGTTTAATCGCCATATATATTTTATAAATTACTATATATATATATATATATATATATATATATATATATATATATATATGAACAATGATGAGAAGGAGAGTATTTCTTCAAAACTCCACGGATTAAGGACTATCCACTTATCTTGTGCTTCCTTTTTAAAATTAAATATGTTTTTAACTCTTTTTCAAGATGTTTTTTAACATGTTTTATTAATCATTTGTGCGTATTATAAGCTCTATTTCCTTTTCGGTTTTATTGAGCTTTTACGTCTGGTTGAGATTACTTTACTTGTAAATATTAACTCTTTAATATTTATAATATATTTTAAGTTTACCATTTTGATTACCTTGGTAAACTGTTTGTAATTTTTATTTGTTATATATATATATATATATATATATATATATATATATATATATTAATATATTTAGAATTGTACAGAAGGTCATAAAAACATTGGTACCGTCGGTTTCAAGCCTAACATAAGGGGGACCAGTTAATGGTAAATCGTAAATAATGTTAGGCTCTCTTCCGCCATGAGGAAACAACATGGCGGACGAGAGCCTAAAACAACATGGGTGACGAGAGCCTAAAACAACATGGCTGACGAGAGCCTAAAACAACATGGCTGACGAGAGCTTAACATTATTTACGATTTACCATTAACTGGTCCCCCTTATGTTAGGCTTGAAACCGACGGTACCAATGTTTTTCTGACCTTCTGTACAATTTTAAATAAATAAATATTAAGCTCCTCTACTGAAAAAGTTTTTTTTTTGTAATCGAGCACTTTGTTGGAATTATTTCCCCAAAAAACAGTAAGCAAATATATATATATATATATATATATATATATATATATATATATATATATATATATATATATATATATATATATACTAGCATGCCGCCCGGCATTGCCTCGTCATAAAATATGCTTAAATATGTTTTTATTGATGCTGATTTCGTGCATATATTTATATTATATTGAACCCATAATAAGTACTGATTAAAAAAGTTAAAAAAAAAAAAAATGACTCGTGCACCACCACTGAGAATCAAAACAAAAACATTTAGCTTACGATTTACTTTTTCCTTTGACGTTAATGCCTGAGCTATGAAGACATGTTTGCTGCACGACTAACAATTAAACATGAACCGATAGCTATTACGTTTATGCATGCATATTCGTAATGCCATTGTTCAACCTTCACCTGGGACATTCCGTTTTTTCAATTTTCACACTTTTGCACCGATTTTCCTCGACTAAAAACCCAAATATAAATTTTGCATAGGTTCAAATACCGTATATATTACGTTTCATGTCTGTAGACCAGAAATTGACAGAGGAGTTTGGTAGGTAAAATTTTTTAAATAAAAATATATATGCATACATAATATATATATAGAAAGAGTTTTATGTTTACTATAAGCTTTTTACACAAATACTGCGCAAGTATAAATCATGTAGAATATTTGCTTGACTATAATTACGCGTAATAGTTAACTAAAGATGATTCATCCCATAAGAAAACCAAAAAAAACTAATAGGGAATGAATTAAAATGAATGTTTAAAAGAA
>NC_136487.1:118482682-118650182 GCF_053919585.1 Euprymna scolopes
AAGCTCCTGGTTTTCTGATTAACCGTCTCATCACTAATATAAATCATAAAAGAAAGTTTACCTATTAATATGCGTAAAATATTTAGATTCCATAAGTTTGGCGATTTTGAATTGAGTGATGTCATCACGGGTAAAAAGAATTAAATGTCTTCATTGAACCAAATGAAATTAAATGGCTTTTAGCTATAATCTCTTCACAGCTCACCAATAATCATTCAGTGACACACTACACGGTGGAACGATAAAATTGTCCTCCTAAAGAAAACTACAACTTTATTTTAAAACTTTTATTGAAACAATCAATTCATGTAACTTGATTATGCAGTACAGCTGACATCTATTCAATGTAGCTGCCTTCAGCCTCAATCACCGCCTTGATACAGGTCCAGAACTGGAAGCATGCCTTTTCTACAAGCGCTGGCAGGAGCTCGACATGTAATCAATAGATGACAGCAATCAGTCTGGCTTTGGTGCTGTGGGAGGTCATGTTAGTGATGTTCTCGATGTTTGACCAAACAAAGTAGTCCAGAGGGTTCAGGTCGAGGGAGGAGGGAGCAGTGAGAGAAGGGTACAAAGTTGTAGCACTCCTTCTGAAGCCAAGCCTGAGTCTTTTTGGACTTGTGGGCCAGCACTGAAACCTGCTGCCACACCCAGGGTCTGCCAACGGGCATCTGATTGCACCAGGGGATCACTACACTCTTCAGCACATCCATTGGTATTAACGTTCAAGCCAATTTTGAAGATGTGAGGTGGCATGATGTGGCCCTCACTTGAAACCACACCAAAGAACATAATCGTGGCCAGAAACTTTGTTGAGCTGTACCCTTAAGCGTTGAACCGTCCAAATTTGCATTTTGAAGGTTCTGGCAATGGTCCTGTTGTCATAACTTGGATCGGTAAAGAGCATGAATTGTGTAGCAGCACATCTCCGATCTCGCTTGTGTAACATTGTGTCGCTTTCAGACATGATAGAAGGCTCTTGTCACTCTTGGAATTTGTACACAACTGGCCAACTAGTAGATGGCCTGCAACAACAAAAAAAAAGAAAACCGGTTTTCATCAAACGGAAATGGAATCATATTGTCTTTTCTATAGCGACATTTTATCGTTCCACCCTGTATAATAAGAGTTGGATCACTCTGTGATTTAATTGCAAATTACGGCTAATTAGAAAAATGAAATTTTATTTTTAAAAGATAACTCAATCTCCAAACTAATGAATATGTTAGCATCTATTTTATCTTGCTAAAATATGTAGATAAAAGGCTTTAGAAAAACAAACTCAACTTCGGTAGAAAAAAGTTTTTTTTTATAATGAAATTCTTTGTTTATTTTAATTCCAACTTTTAGGCCCTATACAAATTATTTGAATAAAAGCAATTGTTTCCCCCAAGAAAATTCCATTTAAAAGTGAAGACATTTTTGGTGATTCTCCAGAATTCCTCCTATATTAAAAAGACAAAAATATTTTTTTTCAAATTCTGTATTATGTACGTGCCCGTGACGGAAAGAAAATAACGTCTTCCAAAAGTCACCAAAATTGATCAAGTAGTTTTATTTTTAAATAATAAAATAAAATTTTATGGCTAACCGAGGAGCTACTGTCTCGCGACGCCAATTTGAATACAGGCTGAAAGAACAAGGGGAGAACACCAAATAATTTAAACTTGGGAGATTAAAAAAAAAAATTCTTAAGATGGGGATGGGGAGGGGGATCGGTAAAACTGAAATTCGCTTAGAAAGGATTTTCTTTGTAGAAATAAAAGTACTTGATCAATTTATGTGATTTGGGGAAAGCGATATTTTCGTTTCGTTTTCACGGGTACATACATAAAATAGATTTTTCTTTATTTTTGTTTTTTGATATGGGTGCAATTCCGGACAAGCACTTTTTTTTCTGTCTTTTATTTTTATTTTGCCCACCCTATCTCAGCCATTTCAGACCGACTATTTGTTGCCTATTCACTGTGCCATTTAACAGGTAAGTCAGGAAATACAGGTGGGTAAACAATGGTGGACCCGATAAGACAAGTAGCCACAACATAAACTTACAAGTCTATGGATATGCAAATACTAACCTAGATTTACTTGAATTGCTTGCTGGGCAGGACACACACACACACACACACACACACACACACACGCACACACACACACACACAAAAGCCATTTTAAGAAAATGGCGTCCTACAAGTTAAAGCGGAATACATTAAGTTTTTAATAAAAAAGGTTTTCGTGATTTATAACATTTGTTCGTTATAAAAATTAGTTTAAATTGCAATTTTTAAGTTTAAAAAGCCAAATACAACGTAGAATTATTTTTATAAATATTTATTTATTTAAAATCAAGTAACGTTGGGCGATATGACGGGACCTTCAAGCATAAAAACAATTTGTGTGTGTGTGTGTGTGTGTGTGTTTCTCTTTTCCCTTGTGGTATGGTGTCACTAGAAAAGTGAAGCTCGTATGCAGTTCAACAGTGATTTTTTTTTTTAATCTAATCGGAAGGATCGCGATGACTCCCATGTATGAATTAGTGGTTTCTTCTTCATGTTAGCGTTGTGCAAATTCGAATTTGAATTTGTAAGCTTAACAGCTCATACAGTGCAGATTTATTTTAAAATAAATATTTATTTTAAATTAATTTATTAAAATATTTCTGTTTAATTATCTTAAAACCGTTCCTTATTATGAGATATTAACTCAAGGAGATTTTTTTTTTAGAATTCATAATTTTTTCTGATCAAATTCCTATTGACTTTCTTCCTCACGAGGGCCGAGTTAGATATAAGGTCAGTTTTTAATCCAGTTTCCCAAAAAGAGGAACTCTAAAGGTTTTTTTTTTAATAAAATCGCTCCAGACAAGGCATAAAGCCATGTGAAGTAGAGATATAATCATAATATTGCTTCAATGTCAAAATGTATCCAATAATAAATTTTATATAGATAGATTCCAACCCAGAAAACAGCAATTCTTCCCCCTTTTGCAGAAACATCGCACTTAGAATGGTAGGATTAAAGGACAAAATAAGGGAAGTGAAAATTGGAACAAAAATAAAAATCGCCTCAGTCTAAAAGGATTCCTCCCCCACTAATAAAGAACTGTCAACATAAATGTATATAGTCGCTATCAGATTTACCCGGCGTTGTCCAGGTACCACATATGCTAAACACAAATCATAAAATGTGGGGGGAAAAGTATGAATCGAGTACTATGGTGGTCATGAGTGTGGCAAGCTTATTTTTGTATTTAATGATTTTATAATTGATTACTTTTAATTTATATCTATATATAAACAACGAAAAATATATGTCTGTCTAGTGTACATTCTGTGTCAAAAAGGATGGAGAATAGTGTACTTCCTTTGGAGAGCTTCGCCACATGACTGAAAACAGAGCTTCCATTGTGTTAATACATATATGGATTAGCAAGTCATACTGAATTACTTGTATGTTTTGGCAGAGGGGCTTTGGCATCTTCTAACACAGTGACTACTATTTTGAAATGGTCATGCGTCTGACACTGGCCAGGTTCAGTGTAGCATAACTTTTGTGATCGAACGAGAACTGATGTGTTAATGTGATCGAGCCGCATTGTTTAGCAAGGACCATTTTTTGAGTCTTTGGTATGACTTGATCAAAGACTAACTTCTGATCTCACAGCCTATTAGCAAAAGTCAAATGGACTACTGCATAACTTTCTCTCTCTTGATTTCCATCTTATGAGGCTTCATTTTTATTGGCTATTACACTGAGATGTAAGGAAAGGCGCCACTCCTTTTCTAGGATTACTCCACTTTCTCTTGATTCACACCTTATAATGTTGAGCATTTAGCAGGGAGGCATAAAGCACCATTTAAATTTTTTTTTTTTTTAATATGACGCAATTGACAATTGAGCTCCCGTTTCACAGCCAATCAATGAATACTTTAACCATTATAATGGGTTCAACACTACAAAATTAAAATCTTTTTAAGCATATAACTCTAGTTTGGTCGGCTCTATTTTCATATAGTTTTTTCAACATTTTTTTTTTTATTGCATTGAATTATTATCTGAACTGACCTCTTGAACTTTACCCACTTCAAATAGTTTGACATCTGATTTTAATGAAATATAAATCATATATAAGGGTCGCAAGATTATACTTCAGTTTTGGTATTTAGGGTGCAGCAAATGTCCTTGATTCCAAAGTGGACGACACTGTTTTTTACGCAGTCTGATCTAAGGCATTGACATCAGTTATATCGCTTCTTACAACGTCAATCTAAGTCTTTTTTCATTTACCATTAGTAATGGGACGATTTCAATATATTTTGCAATTCTGATACAATTACCAATTCTGATCCCATTTCTTTATAAATCTCAAAATATTTCATTATAAAATGGTTATTTTTCCCCGGTTACTATAAAAACACATGTTAAATATGTATAGATTTTTCTCAAACGTAAAAACACACTTGTGGGAGGGGGGTATACATTTTAGTTTTACTGGAAGTTTAAAATAAATATTTATTATTTCATTATTACTTACTGCCAAGACTGGAAGATTTCCTTTTAAACAAAATCAAATTGAAAAAAAAAGATAATTAAAGGAATCGTTTTTGGCATCGGAAAATATGCACAAATTATGCCCATATTGCTCTCATGAGGAAGCAATTAAATAGCAATAATGTTCACAATTCTAAGACCCACTCTAACATAACTCCACAAAAATTAAAACATTTCTGTATCCATAACCTCAGTTGTGTAATCTACATTTTCACACACTTGTTACCATAGAAATTAGAAATAGGCTTTTATTATTAACCACCAGGAGTTTACCACTCATGGTCAATACCACCAGCAGGATCAAGAGAAAAATAAAAAAAGTCTTCGTTTAAAAAGGTGTATACCACCAAAAATCTCAGAAAATAAAAGAAATTTTAAAAATAATTTCATGCATTTGATAATATACATATATATATATATATATATATATATATATATATATATATATATATATATATATATATATATATATATATATATATATAGCCAGTAGAGTTTAGTTTCCTAGAAGTAAATCCAATGAAACAACACGTGTCTACCAAAATAGTGCTCAATGAGTGAACAGAGCAGGTATATTAATTTTATTTATACAAACATTAATGGCTACATATGTGCATACATGTTTCTGTAATCACCCACGTCGGGGGATTACGTCTTCAGGCCAAGAACCACCTTCAAAAGTGACATTTCCACCAAATACATTTTTCTATTTCGTTTATCAAGTTAAAAATACAACCTGGGTGGGAGTCAAAAAAAACAAAAACGGTAAAAGGATGAGTGAGGTCTATGAAGATGATAAACATCTTTTTTCTTTTCCCCCTCCCCCATCTAACTTAACTTTTGGCTTTTTATGGCATAGGGTCATTGAGAGTTTCGTTTTCTTGTCTTAGAGTCTGTAAGTTAATAACCTTAGCTATGGTCAACCAAGTACTGACCGGTGCCTTTTTAATCTACCTCCACCCACACATACACGCAACACACACTTAACACATCCATACACAGCCACTGCCAACACACACAGTATACACACATTAATCCATATATTCAAAAGCGAATCCATGCTAGACACTTTTTGTTTTATTTACTGAAACTAGACAATGATTCTGAAACTACGTAGAAGATAAAGTAAAAGTTACATTAAGGTAAATAAAAAATATAAATAAATAAAAATAAAAATAAAATACATAAATAAATAAATAAATAAATAAAATAAATAAAAAATAAAAAATAAAAAATATATAAAAAATACAATAAAAAATAAAAAAAATAAAAAATAAGATAAATAAGAATAAAAATAAAATTAAATTAAAACAAATAAACCAACAAAATGTGAATAAATATAAACCCGAAAGTTATCTAAACCCCACATGTACCTATATGCGTGTATCAATACACTTATAAATGTCTAACATTTATCTACACCCGCGCATATATATACACACACACATTTCAGACATACAGAGACAAATATTAGTATTTTTCTTTACTTATGTAGCGTGGTAACATCTTCGTATATGCAATATTATGCTACCCGACTACAGACGGGTGTATATATATATATATACATATACACATATATATATATATATATATATATATATATATATATATATATATATATATATATACATACACACATATACACAAACACACACATACATACATACATACATAAATACATACATATACATATATATATATACATATACACATACATACATATAAACACACACACAACAGACATACATATACATATCCATACATACATACATATATAACATATATATAAACAACATTCGGACATCCACACATTTTTGTAATCTATATTGTTACAACAATTCTATACGAGGCAGCCTATTCTAATAGTTCAGAAATATACGTGTGTATACATATATCTACATACAATAGACACAGAGACACATTCACATACAAACATACATCCAGATACATAGATACAGATATATATATATATATAAACATACAAACATACATGCATACGTAAAATACACTTATATATCCAAAGTCACACAAATATAGACATATATATATATATATACATGCATACATGTACCGTGCCACCAAATGATACATCTAAAGTAGAAACAGACATGAATACACCTACTATATAAATTCACTTTTTCTATCAAATTCCACACGTCTAGTTACGTTTCATGGCCCCATCCGCTTGTTACACTTTCCTAAGTTGTAGGTTTTTACCGTAAAAATTGACACTACGTAAAAATTTATATTGAATTCAGCATGAAGTTCATAGGGTTATCCTCATATTTAACAAAGATTCTTTCGATGGTAAGGCAGGTATACATAAGATGTATCACGACACAATAATAATATATAATAACATATGACATAAATCAGAGTATTTAGGTTATACAAACCTAGTATATAAGCTTATATATTGTAGTACTTACCTTCATCTTTGCTTATTCACTCTAATACCCTTATTCCTTTCTCTTCCGTTCACCCTTCATTCCTTACTTTCTTTCATCTATTTTTTTTTTTTTTTTTTTTTTTTTTTTTATATTAATAAATTATTTTTCCTACCCGGGTATATAAAGATCATATATCCATACATGCACACACCCAAAAATATCCATATGCATACATTATTACGAGCTTCACTCAAAACGATCTATTACTTATTTAGTTCAAATATACCTTCATACAGGTACTTATTTCGGCTAGTAATACCATAACTGCTCGATGAAGTAGAATATTAAGTGACTTACGTAACCCATATGGGTATGATTATAGTTGCGACCTCACTTATCCTCTTTGTGGGGGGTTATTTGATGGGGGTTAGTTGTACTTATAGCAGTTCCATTATCCTAATTTAGAGTTCCTTAAGTGCATGTATTCTGAAATGTTTGCAGGATATAGCAGTTTCTTGTTTAATATTCAATAATTTTTCTCGGTCTTTAAACCTAGTTATCTCAAGTTTTTCTGATAAGCATAATAGACATGGTGAGTTCAATGAGTGGCAAGTATTGGCCCTTCTAATAATATTCCATTCTATACTAGGTGTTTTATTTTCTCTAACTAATTTCCAGTAATATAACGATAAGGAAGTGTCCTTTTCATATGTTTGATTATTCATCGAGCGTGTATGTCCATAGAATCTATTTTTGAAAGTCATTTGGGTACTCCCTATGTAGAATCTTTCGTCCCTTGGGTTCTCCACCGGGAATATCCTTGCTTGGTATACCACCGATGAGGTCAGACATTCATTTTTTATTGGGCATTCCTCAGGTTTTTTACAATTACATTTATTCACCGCAGTGTTTGCACTAGTATTCTCCCCTTCTCTATTAGTCGTCTTTAAAATTCTTCCATTATGCTTTTTTATAATCCTTTCCAAATTATCACTACAGCTGTAACTTAATTTTAATGTATTTTTATTAAATATTTTATGTAATATATTATTTGGTGGGAAATGCTTATTAATAAGTTGTAAAAATTTTGCACCAAGTTTTGTTTTCAACATAATGTTAAAGGGGGGTGTGAACCAAATAATTTTCCTACCACGATTTCTAGATCCATTTGTGCTAGTGTTATTTACTTTATATTTTATCTCTATGTCCTTATATCCACTATTTTTAAGTGCTGTATTATAAATAGCTTTGCAATTATTGAAAGTTACTTCATTAGATGAATTGTTACTTATTCTACTTTCAATAGATAACGGTATATGTTTAATAATGGATGGTGGATGGTTAGACTGCGGGTGTATATAAATAGGATTAGCGTTATCCTTCATATATGGTTTATAAGCATTTAAATCCAGATCTAAAGTAACGTCAAGGAAATCAACCTGTTTTAAGTTAGCATTAACTTCTACTTTTAGGCCAGAAAAACTGCGCCTTTGTGCAATTTGACATTATGGATTACTACCCGTCAATCACAAAGGATCTCTTTGGAAAGGCAATTGAATTTGCCAAGACCTATACTAATGTCTCCGAGGAGGATTTGGATATTATTATGAAATGCCGCACAACTGTCCTTGTCTATAACGGGGAACAATGGGCAAAAAATGGGCAAAACAACTTTTTCGGGGTATCAATGGGATCGCTGGACTCTGCAGAGGCAACAGATCTCGTTGGACTTTATATCATTCATAATTTAACGAACGATAATATTATTGATAGAAGGGACATGGGCCTATATCGTGATGATGGGCTGATAATAGTGAAGAATGCTACAAGTGTTAAATGTGATCAGATTAGAAGAGCAATCCATAGGGACATGAAAAATTTTGGCCTAAAAGTAGAAGTTAATGCTAACTTAAAACAGGTTGATTTCCTTGACGTTACTTTAGATCTGGATTTAAATGCTTATAAACCATATATGAAGGATAACGCTAATCCTATTTATATACACCCGCAGTCTAACCATCCACCATCCATTATTAAACATATACCGTTATCTATTGAAAGTAGAATAAGTAACAATTCATCTAATGAAGTAACTTTCAATAATTGCAAAGCTATTTATAATACAGCACTTAAAAATAGTGGATATAAGGACATAGAGATAAAATATAAAGTAAATAACACTAGCACAAATGGATCTAGAAATCGTGGTAGGAAAATTATTTGGTTCACACCCCCCTTTAACATTATGTTGAAAACAAAACTTGGTGCAAAATTTTTACAACTTATTAATAAGCATTTCCCACCAAATAATATATTACATAAAATATTTAATAAAAATACATTAAAATTAAGTTACAGCTGTAGTGATAATTTGGAAAGGATTATAAAAAAGCATAATGGAAGAATTTTAAAGACGACTAATAGAGAAGGGGAGAATACTAGTGCAAACACTGCGGTGAATAAATGTAATTGTAAAAAACCTGAGGAATGCCCAATAAAAAATGAATGTCTGACCTCATCGGTGGTATACCAAGCAAGGATATTCCCGGTGGAGAACCCAAGGGACGAAAGATTCTACATAGGGAGTACCCAAATGACTTTCAAAAATAGATTCTATGGACATACACGCTCGATGAATAATCAAACATATGAAAAGGACACTTCCTTATCGTTATATTACTGGAAATTAGTTAGAGAAAATAAAACACCTAGTATAGAATGGAATATTATTAGAAGGGCCAATACTTGCCACTCATTGAACTCACCATGTCTATTATGCTTATCAGAAAAACTTGAGATAACTAGGTTTAAAGACCGAGAAAAATTATTGAATATTAAACAAGAAACTGCTATATCCTGCAAACATTTCAGAATACATGCACTTAAGGAACTCTAAATTAGGATAATGGAACTGCTATAAGTACAACTAACCCCCATCAAATAACCCCCCACAAAGAGGATAAGTGAGGTCGCAACTATAATCATACCCATATGGGTTACGTAAGTCACTTAATATTCTACTTCATCGAGCAGTTATGGTATTACTAGCCGAAATAAGTACCTGTATGAAGGTATATTTGAACTAAATAAGTAATAGATCGTTTTGAGTGAAGCTCGTAATAATGTATGCATATGGATATTTTTGGGTGTGTGCATGTATGGATATATGATCTTTATATACCCGGGTAGGAAAAATAATTTATTAATATAAAAAAAAAAAAAAAAAAAAAAAAAAAATAGATGAAAGAAAGTAAGGAATGAAGGGTGAACGGAAGAGAAAGGAATAAGGGTATTAGAGTGAATAAGCAAAGATGAAGGTAAGTACTACAATATATAAGCTTATATACTAGGTTTGTATAACCTAAATACTCTGATTTATGTCATATGTTATTATATATTATTATTGTGTCGTGATACATCTTATGTATACCTGCCTTACCATCGAAAGAATCTTTGTTAAATATGAGGATAACCCTATGAACTTCATGCTGAATTCAATATAAATTTTTACGTAGTGTCAATTTTTACGGTAAAAACCTACAACTTAGGAAAGTGTAACAAGCGGATGGGGCCATGAAACGTAACTAGACGTGTGGAATTTGATAGAAAAAGTGAATTTATATAGTAGGTGTATTCATGTCTGTTTCTACTTTAGATGTATCATTTGGTGGCACGGTACATGTATGCATGTATATATATATATATATGTCTATATTTGTGTGACTTTGGATATATAAGTGTATTTTACGTATGCATGTATGTTTGTATGTTTATATATATATATATATCTGTATCTATGTATCTGGATGTATGTTTGTATGTGAATGTGTCTCTGTGTCTATTGTATGTAGATATATGTATACACACGTATATTTCTGAACTATTAGAATAGGCTGCCTCGTATAGAATTGTTGTAACAATATAGATTACAAAAATGTGTGGATGTCCGAATGTTGTTTATATATATGTTATATATGTATGTATGTATGGATATGTATATGTATGTCTGTTGTGTGTGTGTTTATATGTATGTATGTGTATATGTATATATATATATGTATATGTATGTATTTATGTATGTATGTATGTATGTGTGTGTTTGTGTATATGTGTGTATGTATATATATATATATATATATATATATATATATATATATATATGTGTATATGTATATATATATATATACACCCGTCTGTAGTCGGGTAGCATAATATTGCATATACGAAGATGTTACCACGCTACATAAGTAAAGAAAAATACTAATATTTGTCTCTGTATGTCTGAAATGTGTGTGTGTATATATATGCGCGGGTGTAGATAAATGTTAGACATTTATAAGTGTATTGATACACGCATATAGGTACATGTGGGGTTTAGATAACTTTCGGGTTTATATTTATTCACATTTTGTTGGTTTATTTGTTTTAATTTAATTTTATTTTTATTCTTATTTATCTTATTTTTTATTTTTTTTATTTTTTATTGTATTTTTTATATATTTTTTATTTTTTATTTTTTATTTATTTTTATTTATTTATTTATTTATTTATGTATTTTATTTTTATTTTTATTTATTTATATTTTTTATTTACCTTAATGTAACTTTTACTTTATCTTCTACGTAGTTTCAGAATCATTGTCTAGTTTCAGTAAATAAAACAAAAAGTGTCTAGCATGGATTCGCTTTTGAATATATGGATTAATGTGTGTATACTGTGTGTGTTGGCAGTGGCTGTGTATGGATGTGTTATGTGTGTGTTGCGTGTATGTGTGGGTGGAGGTAGATTAAAAAGGCACCGGTCAGTACTTGGTTGACCATAGCTAAGGTTATTAACTTACAGACTCTAAGACAAGAAAACGAAACTCTCAATGACCCTATGCCATAAAAAGCCAAAAGTTAAGTTAGATGGGGGAGGGGGAAAAGAAAAAAGATGTTTATCATCTTCATAGACCTCACTCATCCTTTTACCGTTTTTGTTTTTTTTTGACTCCCACCCAGGTTGTATTTTTAACTTGATAAACGAAATAGAAAAATGTATTTGGTGGAAATGTCACTTTTGAAGGTGGTTCTTGGCCTGAAGACGTAATCCCCCGACGTGGGTGATTACAGAAACATGTATGCACATATGTAGCCATTAATGTTTGTATAAATAAAATTAATATACCTGCTCTGTTCACTCATTGAGCACTATTTTGGTAGACACGTGTTGTTTCATTGGATTTACTTCTAGGAAACTAAACTCTACTGGCTATATATATATATATATATATATATATATATATATATATATATATATATATGTATATTATCAAATGCATGAAATTATTTTTAAAATTTCTTTTATTTTCTGAGATTTTTGGTGGTATACACCTTTTTAAACGAAGACTTTTTTTATTTTTCTCTTGATCCTGCTGGTGGTATTGACCATGAGTGGTAAACTCCTGGTGGTTAATAATAAAAGCCTATTTCTAATTTCTATGGTAACAAGTGTGTGAAAATGTAGATTACACAACTGAGGTTATGGATACAGAAATGTTTTAATTTTTGTGGAGTTATGTTAGAGTGGGTTTTAGAATTGTGAACATTATTGCTATTTAATTGCTTCCTCATGAGAGCAATATGGGCATAATTTGTGCATATTTTCCGATGCCAAAAACGATTCCTTTAATTATCTTTTTTTTTCAATTTGATTTTGTTTAAAAGGAAATCTTCCAGTCTTGGCAGTAAGTAATAATGAAATAGAAAAATGTATTTGGTGGAAATGTCACTTTTGAAGGTGGTTCTTGGCCTGAAGACGTAATCCCCCGACGTGGGTGATTACAGAAACATGTATGCACATATGTAGCCATTAATGTTTGTATAAATAAAATTAATATATATATATATATATATATATATATATATATATTAACACATTATTTGGTGTTCTAAATTTTTTAATAATGTGATCACACACTCTTCGGATTTTAAATTCGTGCCAACTACACATATACATTGGATTCAGATTTCACAATAACCGTCAACAAGATCGGACTGTAGCGGTCGAAACTTGCTACAATCACAGGCAGCTTCCAGCCATATGACCAAAGGTATAAAAGGTAAAACCGAGAACGCTCGCTCTCTTTTACTCTCTTTTTCCCTGGCTTTCGCTGGCAGCAGAAATTCGCCTGAGCCCCAGGTTTAACGTGAATACAACAAGGCAATATGGTTATTGCCAAAACTTGCTTCATCTCTACTATCGGACGCATGCTCCTACATACGTAAACACACTGAACACTTGTCTCTCTCGGTGATTGAGATTGTCGGACTGACTTCCTCATCTTGGTTGTTATTGTCAAAACGTTTCGGCCGTTTTGCCCTCCGGCAGGTGTTTTGTATCGAACTGGGGAACCGTTTGTTAGGAGTCTCGAACCAAACCCTTTATTATTATTACGGGGGTACCATGTTCGGACTCCAACTAGGCTTTGGGACATAGTTGCTGATTCTCTGTTTTAAAGGTTACTTTTTCACTGCCTTCGTTAAAGATTGAACTCAGCACCTTTGGGTAACTGTAAACTTTGATACAACGTCTAGGACCACTCGGCCATATGTCACTAGAATAATTCTTAGTTGTTTTTTGTTATGTTAAACCTATGTTGTTATTCAAGGTTCTCTCTCTATCAGAGGTGTCCAAATTGCATTCAGATCCTTACAAATCCTTACCAAAAACAAGGAACACATCGCTCTGATGAGATATAGACAGCTGGTCCAGCATTACAGTAAGCTACCACATATGTACGGTCTCCCCAAGATACACAAAGACGGTATTCCACTCAGACCCATAGTGAGCTGCCGAAGCTCAGCATGCCACCCACTGAGCAGGTACCTTGTGGATATAATAAACCCATTAGCAAGCAAGTCAGCAACACATGTAAAGAATTCTGCCCACTTCACGGAACTGATCAAGGGAGCACCCATCAGTACAAACCAAATGGTAAGCCTAGATGTGGTTAGCCTGTTCACTAAAGTCCCAACTAGTGAGGCACTAGCAGTAATTCAAGACAAACTAGCTGCGGACCTCTCCATAGAAGAGCGCACATGTGTACCATTGCCAAACTTAATGTAAATGCTAACATTCTGTATAGAAACAACCTACTTCAGAATGGGTACTGACCTATATCGACACGAGGAGGGGCTAGCTATGGGCTTGCCATTATCACCAGTGATGGCGAACATATACATGGAATACTTCGAAGACATGGCCTTAGGTTCAGCTCCCTTAAAGCCCACCATGTGGCTAAGATACGTTGATGACGCCTTCATACTCTGGCCCCATCAGGAAGACATCCAGGCTCTCCTAGACCATGTGAACTCAATAAGACCATCGATACAGTTCACAATGGAGAAAGAAAAAGATAACCAACTGGCCTTCCTTGATATACTCATATCACGCACAGAGCATGGGTTTAAGACATCCGTATATCGCAAGCCTACCTTCACCGGACAATATCTTAACTTCAACTCCCATCACCCATACAGTATCAAACATGGAATTGCACGCTGCTTACAACATCGAGCAGAGACAATAAGTAGCGGCACCATTACATACCACCAAGAAATGGTCAGGTTGAAGAATACCCTCCATCGTAACAACTACCCCGATAGCATACTATCCACCAGACGTGTTAATAGTATAAGGGAGGAGAATGAAACCCAAAAACCTCCAACGGTCTGCCTACCATACATATGAGGCATCTCTGAAAAGATTCAGAGAATATGTGCCCCCTACAACATCAGGACGGTATTCAAGAGCGAGTCAACACTCAGACAACACCTGGTACGAGTGAAGCCCCGCATGGAGGAGAACATGACCAAAAACTGCATATACTCCATCCCATGCAGTTGCAGAAAGGTTTACAAGGGTGAAACATGCCGCCCCCTTAAAGTAAGGGTGGAAGAACACCGAAAAGCGGTAACTAAAGGAGAGACGAAAAATCGGGTATAGCCAACCATGTCTGGATGGAGAGGGGAACCATCGCCCCCTATGGGATGAAGTAAAAATAATAAACAGAGAGACCCACTGGAAAGTGAGAAAACTTAAAGAAACAGCTCACATGCTCGGACATAACAACTTACTAAGCAAACCAAGCATAGAGCCGAATGCAATTTGGACACCTCTGATAGAGAGAGAAAACCTTGAATAACAAAATAGGTTTAACATTAACAAAAAACAACTAAGAATTGTCCTAGTGACATATGGCCGAGTGGTCCTAGACGTTGTATCAAAGTTTACAGTTACTCAAAGGTGCTGAGTTCAATCCTGAATGAAGGCAGTGAAAAAGTAACATTCAAAACAGAGAATCAGCAACTATGTCCCAAAGCCTAGCTGGAGTCCGAACACGGTACCCGAGACTCCTAACAAACAGTTCCCCAGTTCGATACAAAACACCTGACGAAGGCCGGAGGGCAAAACGGCCAAAACGTTGTGACAATAACAACCAAGATGAGAAAGTCAGTCCGACAATCTCAATCAATGAAAACACCTCATCTCAAAAATACAGACAACTTGTCTCTCTCTTTCAACAGGCTTGTCAAATATTTAATCTTCGTCTCCATATCAGAAACTCTTTTCACTACTACTATAAATACAAACGCGCATGAACACTGAACTCCTTTCTCTCTTGTACACGCTACTAACGAAGATAACAAATAAAGTTGCTTTTGAATATAGAATGGAAGTCCATTTCGTTGTCTCTTATTCTATAAGAGGCATATTTTGCTCTCTCCATGAGGGGCTTACTGCCACTAGTAGAATGAAGAGAAGGAAAAGGAAAGTCATCTTTGGAAAAGATGTATACCACTGAAAGTATTAGGAAAAATCTTTTTTAATGATTTTATCCATTTAATAAAAAAAAATATAAAGTATAACTTTATTTGGTGTTCTAGATTTTTCAAATAACTTTACAAAATAATGTTTCCAATGATCTGACCAAACTTTGTGTTGAACTTAATTTGAAAGTAATTTAGTAATGAAAGTCGAAGATAATCGGTGCTTATTTAGAATTGCACTTATTTAGAAAACTTGACAAACTTTCACAAAAATAACACTCGACTAGCTACCACCACTATATATGATTTTCCCCCTCTCTATCTGTGCCTTGACTTCCCGTTTGCCGAACACTGTTCCGCTGGCCTGCTTCCTGATTGAATATAACATGGAAGCCTTGAAGTCTAATGTAAACAAGTTCTTGTTGAGTCGTCCCCATAAATAATAAAATTCTATTCAACTTACACCATTAACGATTACTACACTACTACCTTACATTCCTCGAGTGGAAAATTTCTTTAAAATATGAATAATCAATCCTCATCTCAAAAATTCGAAATACATCTGGGTCTTAAAAACTAACTTTGCGGATGCAATGAATTCTTTGTCTGAAAATAATCGCTTCAACATCCGGTAAATAAATTTTTTCATTTCCGGTCGGTTATTTTTTAAGATTTTTCTTTTTCTTTAAAGTGGAATATTTTCCTGTCATTTAAAATCACAATAGTCCGTCTAACAGCTTGAATTTTACAAAATCAGGTCAGTCTGTTCGTGTGTCATGTTCTGAAAGAAGTGAAAAATAGAAGTGCCTTCGTTTGGCAAACGAATTCGGGGGTGCATTTACCCGGCGGACGTTTTGCAACATTGATAACAAAACGAAAAAGTGGTTAAAAAAAGCAAATAAATGCTACTCTTCTACCTATCTAGATAAGTTGGGGTTTTTTTTTTGCGTGTTTTAACTTATTTAAAAGTGTTTATTTACTTCGAAACAAAAGTAGTATCAAGTCTGTTGAGTTAGAACGAAAAAAATGACGTTTCCTTTAAACCATTTGGATCCTCTCGGTAATCGCTCAAAAATTGAAAAATAAACAAAATACCGTTTTCTACCAGTATAAGGTCTAATTTTCGATTTTTGAGCAAATATTGAGTTCCCAGATGTTCGTTTTATGTCAGTCATTTTTGTTCTTGTTCTAACTTAAGACTCGAAAATAGTTGCGTTTCAAAGTAAGTGTAAGTACATACTTTAAAAAAAAGTTACAGCTAAAAAAAACTTATCCAGGAAGGTAAAAGAGTAACTTATCTTGCCTTTGGGAACATTTATTTGTTATATATATATATATATATATATATATATATATATATATATATAACAAATTATTATATATATAACAATATTTACAAATCGAGCTTAGGTATTTCGGACGATGTCAAAACATCATTAATTTATGACTCGCATTGCAGCCGCTGATTAGCATAATGGTTAGGAGCCTTGACTGTCATACAGGCGGTCGGGTTACAATCCTGGCTTGAGGTAGTTGCCTGTCTAGCCACACTGATGAACTGTGAAACAGCGAAACAGTACTGTATGTAGATGACTATAATGCTCCTTATCTTGTTGAGCATATTGAGAAGTGATACACGAATTATCATTATGGTATAAAGCGATGCTCTTTGTGTATACAAATCGAGCTTAGGTATTTCGGACGATGTCAAAACATTGTTAATTCACGACTTGCACAGCAGCCGCCGGTAAGGGGAATGTTTAGGAGCCTTGATTGTCGTACAGGCGGTCAGGTTTCAATCCTGGCTTGAGGTAGTTGCCTGTCTAGCTGCACTGATGAGCTGTGAAACAGCAAAACAGTACTGTATATGGATAACTATATATATATATATATATATATATATATATATATATATATATATAGTCACTTTTTCGTTTTGTTGTCCATACTGCAAAATGCCCTACTGAGTGGAGAAATATTATTCAAGGAGAGGACTTTGAGCAAAAATAATCCACCTAGGGATGGTGCACACCAAGTTGGGGTTCGCCACTATCCCGGGGAGGTGCCACCCCCATGGCGCCGGCCAACTTCTTTGTTAAGTTGAATCAGATCACCCTCCTCTACCGCCATCCCCTCAACCAATCTTGATAAAACTAGGCATGGTAGTGGTCCCTAACATAGGCCAAAATTTATTGCACTGTATCTCTTAACTTTGACCTGCCAAAATAATGCTGCCAAAAACAATGTAACGGATCGTTAAGGATCCTTTTTTCTTAAGATGCATAGAATTCTTTTTGAAAAATTAAGATAATACATTCGGTTTTCAGATATGCACTAAAGATGCCACCCAAACGAAATAGAAACAAATCTGAGGAAGAAAGATTGGCAAGATTAAAGCTAGTAGACTAAGAGTTGCTGCAATTCGCTCCGATGAAAACGCTTCACGTAGAAAAAGACGTCTGGAGCTCAACAGAATACGTCAAAGAGAAAGGAGAGAAAGATTAATAAAGTTGGAAAGAGCAACCCAACGTGAAGCTGACAGAACTAGACATGCTGCAAAGCGGTTAAATCACAAGAATTCGACGAACAAATGGAACAAACAAGGAAACAAGAAGACGTACACGAGGTGAATTGGGAGAAGCTAAAAGACGAGAGAATTTATCAGAAACTGAATGAATTTTTCGCCTCAAAGGCGTAAATGAGATGCTGCAAGGAGAGAGAGAGAATGACTTTGTTACAGAAAATGACAGAAAAAGAGGCAGGTAGACAACGAATGACTGCTTTGAGGTAAGAAATAGAAAATTGCAATAAAAAAGGATTGCTCTACAACAAAAATGACTCTTTCACTACAGCTGACATAGGAAAAATGGATAAAGTAAGTAAGTATTGCTCAGCTATGAAATTTAAAGGAGAGACCCCCTGGCTGTTGTTCTTCTCCTGGCAAGATTGTGCTTGATAGCTTTCCGCCACTGTCTCAATTGCTGCAAGATTTGCTTTCAGGCAAAGGTCTCATCTCTAAAGAGTTCCTGCAAAATCTATGCAGTTACAACAAATGTTTTGCAATGACTTCATTTTGTTATGAAAATGCGGTGGTATATGGGTGGAATCCTTCTTTTAGAATTCGAGGCCATGTTTGCCACAAAATTGTGAGTCTTTTTCTACCTGAATATAGAGCGACAAAGTTTATTCAAATCTAGTCTGGAAGAGGAACTATATAGTCAGTATGACCTTCACCTTCACTGAGGTGAACGATTTATATTACCTTCACCGAGGTTCGCGACTTGACACACAAGAATAAACCGCCTCTTAATCACCTGCTAACGCGTGCGTCACTGTAACGTCCAATGACAACAACAACAACAACCGTCTTACTCGACCTGCCTTTATACCACTATCTCAATCCCTTCTCTTGCGCATGCAGATTCCTGACAACCTCGAGACTTCCGCTTATAAAAACCCAAGTTTTGTTGTCGCGCATGCCTATACAAGGCACAAACACGAGGGCGTTTGTTGTGTTGGTAAGTACTACATTCCCCCCTGATCTGATGATCACATAGAGTGCACTCCGGGGGTGGCCTCTTAGTTTGTTGGCTTCTGCGAAGGGTGGTATTTACACTCTCGGATTCAGGTTCTGGTTCTGGTTCTGGTTCTGGTTCTGTGTGAGGTTCTGGTTCTGGTTCTGATCCTGCCTGATCAGACGAATTAAAACTACCACTCTCTTGCTCGGTGACCTCACTCATCAGCAGCTCATCATCTGATGATTCGTCCCTCTCTGTAGTTGTGGGATGTACTTCACTAGCCGGGCGAAGATCGCGCACATGGCGTGGGGTTCCATCAACAAGGACCGACTGCTGGCTGACCACTCCAGATATTCGTCCTCGCTTGAACTTGGTGGTGCACCGGTTTCCAGGGGGTCTAACCCAAACTGGATCCCCTACCTTGTATTTGTTATGACTCTCCTCGTCGATTGGTTGGACAATGTCAATGCCCTTTATCCTAACACGGTATTTGTGTATGGCATTGGCTGGTGCTGTTGTTAGTGTCTTCCCATCCTTTGGTGTGACGTTATACCAATACGTGGCCTCCGTAATGGTGCATTGTTTTCTGGCAGCAATTCTCTTGATGCTGCGATGGCTCCTCTCAGCAATGCCATTCCCTGATGGTACATGGGCACATCGCAGTCGTAGTCGGACACCCCACTCATTCAACAACTGCCGAACTTGGTGGCTACAAAAAGCAGCATCGTTGTCCGTCAATATCTCTTCCGGCGCACCTCGCTCAGAAAAGATAGATGACAGTTGGCGGACAACATTCGCTGAGTCCTGCCTGGTCATTTGCCGCCACACCGCAAAACGAGTGGGTCCACAGTCGATAAGGGTTAGAAAGGGCTTACCACTGTAATGGGTAATATCCATCGCTAATCGTTGCCACACATGCTCAACTTCCAATCGCCCCTTCTGTCATTGCTCAGGTGCAGGATCGATAGACTGGCATGCCTCACAGTGCCTGATGATCTGCCTGACATCCGCCCTTGTCACTGCCGGATCTACATGCCTCGCAAAGTACAAAGTTCTTTTGATACCTGGATGTCCACTCTGCACATGAATTCTTTGTATTTGGCATGAGCTAATCGCGCCAACTGCACAAGATCGAGCAGTGAACTCCACGCCTGTCTTCACAGCTTCATACCATTTGTGAGGCACACGGGTTAGTTGGTCTGCACGATTACAGTGTGATGCCACGAGCGTTACACTCACCGACAGGTCATATTCTGATACCAGACTCTTCAGGGTGTTTAGCCTCCACCGGATTAACATCTCACTGGCTGCCTTAGTACGGACTCTTGTTCGTCCCGAGAGAGTGTCGGACACCCAGTGGTAGACGCAGAGAGAATCCGTGTACAAGTGTAACTTCTTCGACTGCCATTGCAGTGCCAGATTTAAACCCTTCACAACAGCATCCAGTTCCGCCAGGTTGATGTGTTGAGCATCATTCACGGGTCGCAGCCAGCATGCGTTTTCAATTACATTTCCACGTTGCTCCAATAACACTCCCAATGCCAAAGAACTAGCATCAACCCACACATTCACAGTGTCCCCATCGACACACCATTCTCCACGGGCAGGATCCTCCTTGTTAACTCTCTCTAGGGTTTCTGTCATCATCAGAGTTAGAAGAGCATCATCAGATACATCATCCCAACCTGTAGTTACTAAACTTGCCCTGCGTTTGATGACGCCCACAGCTGCTCGGAGCCAGCCACACGCTGGTAAGTGACCAATAAGTTTCCCACACAAGGAAAAAATAGTCCGCCACGTAACAACATCAGGGACGGTTAGAATCTCACTGCCACGCCTCCATCATAAGGTACCGTTTTTCCCGCAAACGTCCAATCCTAATACCCGTGCTCCATCCCTCAGACGTTCGGGATCGTTGCACTCCAACCCGAATTGAGCTAACTTTTCTCTGACGTGCGACGCAGATTGTACGTCTTCATTGACATACACATCATCAATATAGGCCGATGTTGCGTCCTCAGTAGTCTTTTCCTGGGACAACACTGCATTTACGATGGTCTTCATAATTTGCGGTGCCACATTCAGCCCAAAGCCAAGCCGAGTAAGGCAGTATCTCTGACCCCGGAACCACACTGTCTGGAACGGCCACAATGTCTCATCCACTCGCACCTGCAAATAAGCCTTCCGCAAGTCTACTATAGACAAATTGGAGCCCTTCTGGCGCCATTCTCTCAGCTTACTAGCGCACACGTCAGCATTGGCAGTGTACGTCTCAATGTATCTATTGAGTTCACGATAGTCCAGCACCGGACGAACTTTTGATTTGTTATGCTGGACTACAGCCATTAAGGGAATCAGACCCTTGGGTGGTCCCAGCTTGTTGGGGTAGGGGATCAGCCATCCATCCTGGATCCATGCCTCAAGTTCCTTCTCGTAATCATTACGGGCCTCGTCGGGTATCGAGTACTCTGCAATGCTATTCTTGAGTTCGGTTGGCGCCCTTCCTTCCGTCCACTTCCACGATGCAGTCCATGCTTTTTGGTGAGGGTCGTAGTCCACCTTAAAATCAGGCCGATCAATGTGAACTGCAGCACACACTGGGGTTTCCAAAAATCGCACAGTCCCATCTCTTCCGATAACCACTCCCCCCAGTGCCTTAATAGCATCATATCCCAATAGTACATCGAATCCCAGCAAATCCCCTCGCATCACCAGCACATTAATGTTTGCGGCCACACCAGAGTCTGTGTGGACTTTGACAGTTCCGGCTCCACAGCAAGCTTGCGTATTGCCACCTATTGTGGTTACTTTGATGTTCTGCTTTGTCCAGTTTCGACACAACTTGGCACTCATGATGGTGTGTGAGCAACTGGAGTCGAGAAGAGCTGAACAAAGCACTTGGGCCACATACACATTTATTGTCGGTTGCGCCTCAATTAAATCTTGTCCGGGGAACAGGGCGGCGCTGACGTCCTGCCCCCTGATGCATTTCCCGCACAATTTTGGGATAAATGTCCATAGCTACCACATTGAAAACAGCGCGGGCGCCCCCGCCCCTTGTTAGTACAATTTCTTGCGATATGGCCTCGCTGGCCACAGCAGAAACATCTCCCATTGGTCGTGGGTCTCAAACTGGGACTCTTTTCAGCATTAGTCTTGGCTGCCTGCGCCATCATTACAACCGGTTCCCTCAGGTCCTCCTCATCTCTGATAATGGCTCGAGCGTGTTCTAACAAATGTTCCATGGGCGTTACAGATATGCTGGTGGAAGCCCTCAACAGTTGCTTAACATGGGTGGAAGGCCGGCCACAAACGCATACGCCAGTGTTTGCTCTGACACTCCATTGCCAAATAGAACTGCAAGTTTCTTCAGCTCCGCGAAGAAGACTTCAATGGTTTCTCCTGGCATGAGCTTCCTAGTGGCAAATGTTTTGTAGGCCGTACAGGGATCCATGGCAAATGCCTTGTATAAAGCATTTTTTATACAGGTAATATCAGCCTTCTCCACAGCACTCAGTTGCTGATATACACTTAGGGCGCCTCCAGCCAATCTTAGGGGAATCACGGTATGCACCCCCTTTACTTCACAGAGGTTGCAGGTCAGCTCAACCCTTTCGACCCAGTCGACAACAGAAGTGGATCCGTCGAATTCGGGTATCAGTTTTAAATCAAACTTTGCCCCAGCCATAGTTGTCCAGGAAAAGAGACAAAATGAAATAGCCGAAATAGCTTATGACCTTCACCTTCACCGAGGTGAACGATTTATATTACCTTCACCGAGGTGCGCGACTTGACACACAAAAATAAACCGCCTCTTAATCACCTGCTAATGCGTGCGTCACTGTAACGTCCAATGACAACAACAACAACAACCGTCTCACTCGACCTGCCTTTATACCACTATCTCAATCCCTTCTCTTGCGCATGCAGATTCCTGACAACCTCGAGACTTCCGCTTATAAAAACCCAAGTTTTGTTGTCGCGCATGCCTATACAAGGCACAAACACGAGGGCGTTTGTTGTGTTGGTAAGTACTACAGTCAGGACTGAATCAAGACATTCTCTGAAGATTGGCTGAATTTTTACATGGGAACAACAGCCTAATTTGTCAACTGAAAAGAACAAAGGAGAGGAAAACTTGGAAGAACCCAAAGTTGTCAGAAGGAAAGACTGAAGGCCACAAGAACACCCACGGCGATTCAATGCTCCAACAACTGTATGAGATTGAGATATTAATGAAGAACGAACCAACAGAAAACTGAGATATTGTCCTGCGTTTTAAAAATAATACATTGAAAAGGATCTCTGAACTACATTCTCTCTACCATAGGTTAATGTACCCGTTAATGTAACCCTATGGTTTTCCATCTTATGATATCTATATGAAGGCAAAATGCTGCCCAACAGCAATTTTATTCCTATCATTTGATGATTTAGCCTGTAAACTATTTTCTCCAGTACCAAAGGCTGTTTCAACAATGGCTGGTGAATTTTTACAAGATTGAAACAGAACATTTACAGTTCCTCAGGTGGGAGCAACAGACCTTGACAATTATGGCAACTTGAAGGATTCAATTTTTAGGGAGGATGGGAATCCACAACAGATTGGTCAACGAATGGTCCTTCCAGCAACTTACACATGAGGTCCTCAATACATGTTTGAGCACTAAAGTGGTTTTCATGGCTTATGTTTGGTGAATGGGTCCCAACTTCTTCATCACTTTCATGACAAATCCAAAGTGGACGGAAATTACAGAAAATTTACTTCAAGGACAAGAACTTTAGGATCGTCTGGGTATTGTGGGCAGGGTCTTTACACAGAATCTAAAAAAGCTAATGGAATTTATTAAAGAAGAAGGTTTGGCAGGTTGAGGGGTTTTCTGTACAGTATTGAATGCCAAAAGAGATGACTACCACATGCACACATCCTCACCTGGCAGACCCCAGAAGAAAAAGTTCAACCAGAACTAATTGGTCTCTGCATACCTGCAGAGATCAATGACAAAGAGGAAGACCCTGACCTTCACACAAAAGTCTTGGCACATATGGTGCACGGATCTTGTCGACCACGGAATCCAAGTTGGCCATGTATGATCAACAATAAATGATCCAAAAAATACCCTAAACATTTTTTTCAGTTTACAAAGTAAGGCCAGGATTCTTATCCCAAGTACAGGCAAAGGAAACCAGAAGATGGTGGCCAGAAAGGTAGAATAAGGATGAAGAAAAATGGTTGGTATGTTCATGAAGAAATCACAAACGAGTGGACTGTTCTCTACAACAAGATTATCCTTCAGCATTTCAACACTCACATTAAAGTAGAAATTTGTACCTGAATGTACAGCAAAGTTCCGAGCAAAGTGAGGGTATCTCCGCTGCGAATATATATATATATATATATATATATATATATATATATATATATATATATATATATATATATATATATTTAAAATAAGATTTGTTTTAAAAATCATTTTAATTTTCCCTTGTTTTATTTTTTTATTAATCTTGAGAGATTTTAAAAGTTGGGCCTGAATATCATTTGAACTGACACATCAAACCTCCATTTTGACTAAGAAATTTTCATTTGTTATTGTTATATCATGTTATTGACACTATAAAAATACACTTTGTTGCGGTTTATTTTAAAATTATGGAGTCCTGCTCAGACAACTGGCAATATAGAAACATTCTCTTCAATTATGACCGAAAAATCAAAATCATCAAGGTAAATAAGTTACCTTTTTAATTGAAGAATATAAAAAGTATTGTGTTCCTTAAAACTAAAATTGTATTTATGTGCTTATTTACATAGAGATACATGCAGTATATGGCAGTTCAAAATAAATAGAAAACCTTATGGATATATATATATATATATATATATATATATATATATATATATATATATATATATATATATATGTATATATATATAATTATTTTTTCTTTTTTGAATACTTGGAGATGAGGCTTCATAATTTGTGTATTCATTCATTTTTTATGTTATCCTCATCTTCATTGTTGTTGTTTCACCACGTTTTGGCCAACTTATCCTCTGGCCTTCTTCATGTGATTAACCACGACGGCATAGAAATGTTGAGTCTCGTAAATGTATCCCTAGTAATTACTGCCTTCCATAGTTGTTGTTGTCTCACGTTTTGGCCAACTAATCATCTGGCCTGCTGTGGTAGGATTGAAATTACTATCTTCAGACAATGTTCATCTGGAACCGGAGTGGATAGAAGTGGTAAGTTTCTACAGTTCAGAAATAAAAAAAAAAGAATGAATACACAACTTATGAATGTATGAATGAATACACAACTTATGAATGTATGAATGAATACACAACTTATGAATGTAATGACTTATCAGAGATAACTATTAGTGTACACCAAAAAATTACGGAAAATTATGGTGTAGATTTTTAATAAAAAAAATTCAATTTACTATTCAAAGTCTACAAACTCTGAATGACATTCGTATCAAACCAGTGCACTGTAGAAGATTATCTCCCTTCTAATATGAAGATGGCATACTGTCTTGTCATTCAGAGTTCATGGACTCTGAATAGTAAACTAATTTTATTTTTTGATTAAAAATCTACTCGATAATTTTCCGTAATTTTTCACATATACTAATATTTTTCACAGATAAGTATATCCATAAGGTTTTCTGTTAATTTATTTTGAACTGTCAGGTCCTGGATATGATCTTAAACTATATCCGATGGTGAGGCCCCAGTTTGTGGGCTTTGGTGAGTGTTGAGCCACCCTTTAATTGCCATTGCTCCTAGGTCTATTCTGACCCGGAGTAATAGTACCTGTTAGGGTCCCAACTATGAGTTAAATAGAAACCGACTTGAAAAAAAAACAAAAACAAATATATTCTATTAAAAAAAAATTCTTCAAAATCACTGGATTCGGCATTAAATAACCTGAAAAGGATTGATATGCCGTAAAAAAAAAAAAAAAAGACAACCAAAATTTGAACCGTGATATTTTGCATGCATCTCAGTATAAATAAGCACCTTTATTTCTTTTTTTGTATAAATTTTGAAATTGTGCAAACAAAAATTCCAAGCTGACTTCACAGTAACCTGAGCAACATCAAATAAGTACAGTTAGTAATTGATAAAGCATAGTAATTTAATGCATATTTATCGAATTACATATAGATAAATATATGTAATTTGACATACACACGTACACACACACACACACACACACACACACACACATAAACAGAACGTGAATACCTACAGGAGAGAACTTGAATGCCTACTAGACACAATCCTCGAGTGTCTAAGGTCTCTCTGTACAGGGGTTTGTTAAGTCAACTTGGCATGAGGATATTTTTTCTACAAGTAAACCCTGGCTAAATATTTTAAATCACATAGTATTCGTGGCTCAAATAAGATTTCCTCCGTATAGCTAACCCATACTAGTTTTTAACTCTATTTTAATATCAATGCTCCCAGGCAATGCCGGATAACCATGCTAGTAATAATAATAATAATAATAATAATAATAATAATAATAATAATCAGGTGATAAGAAAGGAAATGAATTGCTACTGCATGTCTATGAAATAAGATTCTAAACGACCTACAGGAGAGGTCATCGTCTGCTAAGATTGCCGGATCGGTTCTTGAAGTGTTACATAAATATGATGAGAAAGCAAATTGGAAAATTTTACAAAATCCTCTTTCAAAAAAGTCAGAAAATTCTTTTTAAAAAAATACAATGAATCTCAGAATAATATATTTTTTAATTTATTGGAATAAAACTTGACAAAGTGCAACAAGCCATGTAAAAAAACAGACCATATTTATATCTATCTCTCTGTACAGGGGTTAATCAGAAAAACCTGACATTATTTTTACAAGTAAACCCTGACTAAATATTCAAAATCACATAGTATTCATGATCAAAATAAGATCTCCTCAGTATGGATAACCCACACTTGTTTTTACAAGGAATGGTGCACCTTCTCCAAGTGATGCTACCTGAAGAAACAGCACGAATCTTGTCCTGGAATCCAGTAAAACTAAGAGACCACAAAAAATATACTGTAACATATTTAATGGCTAATTGGGGAGAAGAAAAAATATGTTCGCAACTTCAGTGTTTGAGATGTAAAAAAAGAACTTAAATGGAATATTCGAATACCCGTGTATCTCATATAGATATCAAGTGTTGACCCCATAAATTGGGGTAACAATTGATTTCTGAGAACTTTGAATGAAGTAACAATGAGACAACGGGGTATATGAGATATTGTCTGATAGTTTTATAAATGTAGAGACTCTTCATTTTTGTTTTATGTAAATTGTAAAAATTAGGCAATTTCAGGATGCTTTACTTCCAGGCATTACTACACCCATTTTACAAAAAGGATAAGAACCAGGTTTATTGCTGGACACCTGAAGCATGGAGGAAATGCCGATGGAGTCTGTGGCCACACTTTTTCATCCACGTAAAAACAAAGGTCAGGTAAAATAAAAAAAGAAAAAAGAATGTTAGCGTAGTCTTTTGGTTACGTATCTCTTCTTGATATCACTCCTTTTTTTTTTTTTTTTTGTCTTCAGTCAGTGAAAAGAAATCCTTCTAGACTGACGATTTTATTTTTGTCCCAACCAAGAGGGCTTCCCGGCTTCGTGTTGGGAAGCTGGATTTTCTTCACATGAAAACTTATCTTCTGTTTAACCCTGCTTTCGTAGGGAGACAAGTAAACTGAGACAATGTAAACATTGTGTGCGTGAGTGTGTGTGAGTGTGCTCGTGAGCGTGAGTGTGTGTGAGTGTTCGCGTGCGTAAGCGTGAATGTATGTGTGTGCGATTGCGTGTATGAAAGGTTAAATGTTAACATTGTGTGCGTGAATATGTGTGTGTGCGTGTGTGTATGTGTGTGTGAGTGCGCTTGTGAGCGTGAGTGTGCGCGTGCGTTCTCGCGCGCGCACGCGCGTGTGTGTGCTTTTCCTTAACATGAAAGGTTAAACGTCCAGTTATCAAGTTTTGAACGTTTAATTTAATGATATGAATAAAAAAAAAAACAAAAAAAAAACTGACATTTAAATTACTTTATTACTTGACATTAGCAATTATAACTTTTCTCCCTTGGACTTTTTAATGACTTTTCCTCTCACTGAATTGTTTTACTGATCTACGATTTTTGTTTTACCTGACCATGAGTACTGATAAGGTATAACATAACTTTTTGTGTCCTATCTTGACTTAGCAAGAAGAAGAGTCCATTGATTCTTTTTCAACAGCAGTAACAGCCTAACTTACTATAATATAAGCCTTTTAAAAATAGAGCTGTAAAAAGCGTTCCAGTTAAAATGCAAAAGAAAAATTACTTTCTATTTGTGATTTATATTAATTTACTTTAATATATATATATATATATATATATATATATATATATATATATATATATATATATATATATATATATATATATATATATCTGCAGACACTAATGTTTCATCCTTTCGGGAATCATCAGTGCAGGGTGTCACGATTAACACCAGTCAAGAGATCCGAACCCGGCAACAGAAATCATGCCTGCCTTCATTAACAAAGACCCAATCCATTTGGCCACCATCAACTGCGAGAAATACAGTTGAGATTTAAACAGTTATTCTTTTTTTAAAATGCTCTTAACGTTAGGCAGAGTGATCTAATCATTATATGACGATCTGCGCATATACAGTGATGATCATATTTATTGGCACGGTAAAATAAAAGTTAAATTTTGTCTAATAAATTCTAAAAAAGGGATTAAATTAAAGAAAATAACAAAGTATATTATGTATTTTTAACTGGCCTTTCCGATGCAGCAATCGGATTTTAGTGAGTGAATGTATCTCGACATACAGTTGGTAGAGTTTTGAAGAGAGCTGGTTTAAAAGCATGTCGTCCGAGAAAGACTCCCTTATTGAAGCCTATGCACCTGAAAGCAAGGCTAGCCTTTGCAAAACGTCATATTGATAAAGATGTTGCATTCTGGAAACGTGTTCTATGGACTGACGAAACGAAAATAGAGTTATTTGGCCATAATAAAGTGTCTTATATTTACAGAAAATCTGGCGAAGCTTTCCTGCCTAAGAACACCATACCCACAGTGAAGCACGGTGGAGGCAGTTTGATGTTTTGGGGATCCTTTGCTGCCTCTGGACCAGGGCGACTTGTTAAGGTCACAGGTAGCATAAAAAAGGAAGATTATGTTAAAATATTGGATGAAAACCTGAAAGACTCTGCTAAAGAGCTCTCACTTGGTCGTCGTTGGTGGTTCATGCAAGATAATGACCCAAAGCATTCGGCTAAACTGACTAAGAAATGGCTTGAGGACAATCATATTAATGTTTTGGAGTGGCCATCACAAAGCCCAGACCTTAATCCAATTGAAAATTTATGGAGAACATTAAAATTGAGGGTAATGCAAAGGAAGCCTAAGAATCTTATTCAATTGGAGGATTATTGTCAGGAAGAGTGGGCTAAAATTACTACTGAAGAGTGCAACAACTTGGTTGTAAACTATGAAAAGCGACTGAGGAAGGTAATCAAGGCCAAAGGCTATACAATTGATTATTAAATAAATCGTGCAAATAATTTTGAACAAGGGTTTTTTGCAATTATGTTTGTTGTTCCTTTGTTATTTATTTTTTCTAAAATCCGATTGCTGCATCGGAAAGGCCAGTTAAAAATACATAATATACTTTGTTATTTTCTTTAATTTAATCCCTTTTTTAGAATTTATTAGACAAAATTTAACTTTTATTTTACCGTGCCAATAAATATGATCATCACTGTATGTATAGGTTTTTATTAATTACCATTTCTACTATATATATATATATATATATATATATATATATATATATATATATATATATATATATATATATATATATATATATATATATATACATATATTAATGTAAATTAAATATAATTCACAAGTAGAAAGTAATTTATATATGTGTATGTGTGTATGTGTGTATGTGCTTGTGTGTGTACCTTTAATTTATTTTACATAAGCATTTGGTATTTATATGTTGCTACACATTTATGATCATGTTTTGGTCTGCCAGTTACAAGTAACTAGAGACCTCTACTTTTGTATAAGCAACATCACCTGAAAAGGCCTCGTTCTCAGCGACATATTAATGCTTATGTACAATAAATAAAAAATATATTTTGCCCTACTTTAATATTGAGCACTCTTGTATGAACCTCATTAAAAATTCAATGGTTGTTTCATATCTGGAAAATATTAACTTGGAATAATATAAATATCTATATTATTGTAAAACTCAAATGACCTTGTAACGATGTATGTAACCCACTTTTCAGTTTACGACATCTGGTTGTGCATGCGCGCATGACCTGCGCACTGAAATAGTAACGTTATTATTTCGAAATTATTATTTAACATGGGAAGAGTGGGGTTTAAAATAACTTAAATGTAATACAGAAATGAACGATGTAAAAGAAAAAAAGCAGACAGTATTAACAATTGTTTATTTGGATAATTTAAGCCCGAAAAAAAAAAACAAACCAAAGAACAATTGGGACGCTGAAATATTATCGTTATTATTTCGAAATTATTATTTAACATGGGAAGAGTGGGGTTTAAAATAACTTAAACGTAATACAGAAATGAACGATCTAAAGCAAAATTAAAAAAGCAGATATATCAAAATTTGAATTTAACTATAAGTATTATGGTATCTGTTCAGTGCACATTTACCTATAAGTATGGCCAACCACTTATAATTCAGTAACTGTAAAAAAAATTTTCAAAAATAATAAATTATAATAAACAGAACGATTCATAGAAATCTATCTATATTCTTTTTTCATTTTAATATACTTTCATAGAAATGTTTCTGTCATGTAAAAAAAAACTATTTTCTTTACGTCACAAGTGTCACGCTCATACATGAATTCCATAGCTAATATAACACACTGACCCAACGGGTTACGGGTAGTCTAGTATATATATATATATATATATATATATATATATATATATATATATATATATATATATATATATATATATAACATCCACTTTTTCCTTTCCTTTTCTTTCTTTTTCGTTTTTTAGCAACAACAACCATAAAAATTTAAATATTTTTGTTAAGGTTCATGGCATAATAGTTGTGTCTACATTCCAATATGCCAACACTCTCGATTTCATTTTTTTCCCCTTTAAAATCCCCCAGTCTGCAAATTTGCAATTGACAAGAACAAAAATCTAATAGGGACTTAACATCACGATGTTAGCAGTTTTTCTCGCGTTACTTTAGTCATGTCAGTTTTATTTTAATATCAAATATCAGGACATTCCATAAGTTCTGTCCGGATTTTAATTCTCCAAAATTATTACAGTGGAAAGTTTAGTAAGTCGGAATTTTTAATGCAACTTAATTATTTTTATATCGATCTATATATTATAGTCATCTAGAAGAACAATATTTATTCCCGAAACAGAACAGTTTTACTTTGACTTAGGAACCTGTCTTGCGACGAATGAGCTAGTTAAAGAATACTATCATTTTCGATCTGAAGCCAGATCTACAGCGTTTCTGCTTCTTCTTCTTCTTCTTCTTCTTCTTCTTCCCTTTATGATCAAATCTCACTCGATTGTCTGCTTCCAGTTCATTTTTTTTGTCTTCCTCTTCTTTTTACATTGGATCATTTGGTTGGCAATTCTGTGTGGGATCAATCTTAGGTTACGTCTGATCCAGTCTAGACGTCGTTTGGAGACTGTTGGTGATACTACCTGTTCATTAGTGCAGTCTTTGACTTCTTGCTTGGTAGTTTGGTTGCTCTATTTAATCCCGAGAATCTTTCTTGGTATCAAACGCGTCTAATTTTGAACAGTTTTAAACCACTTTTATATCCGTTTGTGAATATACATCGGCATATTTGTCAAGAAAAACAAAAGAGAAACAAACGTGTTAACATTGTGCAGTTAAATTCTCATATAATTTTTGTGTGAAAAACGGTTATGAAAATCATAAAATTCCCATTCTAATCCAGGGTGTTGGCATGTTTACGTTTACTCATTGGACCGGGAGACCAGGATTCAATCGTTAATCAAGCCATACCAAAGACTAAAGTATTGATGTCTCCTTACTAAATACTCAAAATTATAAGGTAAGAATCAAGGGTAAGTGGAGCAATCCTGGGTAAGGAGTGGTGCTCCCCTACATTTTCGTTTAGTAGTCAATGAGAAAGGAGCTTTCGGGTCGCTCTCAACTACGGTTAATCACTTCACTCATTTACAAATATTAAAATTAAGATATAAAGCTACTAAATCCGTATTCCAATTTTAATCAAAAGTCCGTTACATGATTTTGATTCTGGAAAACGTTTAAAATTGAAGGTTTATGTTTAATGAGTCTTCAGAAATTAAAATTCAGCGGATCTGGATTAATGACTATAGATCAAATTCAACGTAAATCTGAAATATTGGAATTTTCAAACGAGAAAAAATCCCGACGATACTCTAAAGAAACTGAAATCTATGTTAATATTCACTAATTGAAGTTTGATATTTATTATTAAAATTTCCAAAGAAAATCGGAAGTATAAGAATTTTCACGAAAAGCTTCTTACCCCTCTTTGTTCATTTTGCATAAAAATAAAGTAAACTAAATATATCCCGCATTATCCACTCTTACGCCAAGCAGTTGTGTTTCAAAATTCATAATAATCTGTTAATTAGTTTACGAGTGAATCCTGCACATACAAATATATAAACACATACATGTACCTAACTTTAGATATATGAGTTTGTCAACGTCTGTTTCTCTAAGTTCGTTTTCCATATACTTTCACAACACAAAATACATACTGAAATATACTTTAGTTCTGGGATTGAGTTATCTTACTTCAATATCTATTCTAAACTATTCTAAATGGAGATTTTGTATCTATCTGTATGAAGCCCAAACTATACTATTATAGCGTTGAGCACACGTTTACACAGGTGACCTACACGTTGTATGTAGTCTATATCGCAAAGAAGACCAAGACAAAAAATAACTCGAACTCGCTTTTTCGTGTAATAACAACATTTATCTTTTTCTAGATAAACCATGAATGCTCCTTCTCTCTGACCTCTGTCCCCTCGAACGTCGTTTCGAACATATTCTTGAACGTGCTCTCGAACGTGCTGAACGTCATCGTCGGTCTGTACACACACTCTTTTTTATAGTCTTTTTCTTCACACATCGCTCTACATTTGCATAAGCGTGTCCGCGCTCTGTTACGCTATTACTATTTGGTATCTGTCTGCCTGCAATCAAAAGCTATATCATTACTTCCATTACTGTACTATAGCACTTCTTCAAAATATATCATTACTTCCATTACTGTACTATAGCACTTCTTCAAAAGTCATTTATTTTAGTGGTGAATGCTCTGATGAACTGCAATCACTTGTGCCCCCACGACGCGAGCACCCTCGACAAACCCGACAGGCTACTAGATCCCACCCCCACACTGTAGAGGTCCCTAGATGTAAAAGATCTTTTTACTCCAATAGTTTCTTCCCCAGAACCGCAAGACTCTGGAATTCCATTCCAGGTCCCTGCTTCCCCAACAGTACTGACGTGCAGAAGTTCAAGTGTAACGTGAACCGACACCTTGCTGCCCAAATCCCTACATAGTACCCCAGTAGTTGTTGCCCCTGATAGTAGCCCCCTACACCAAAGTGGCAATTTGCCTTGTTTGGGGTGAAAATGTAATAAAAAAAAAAAAAAAAAAAAAAAAAAAAGAAGGTAAACTCTGATAAGTCGGACACAGAATGACACAGAATCATATCTTAGCCCAATAGAAAAAAGGACACCTAACTAAAATGGCCCAGACTCTGTCGGACTTAGTATCATGGACGTATCCTCAACTTGGTATTAAAAACAAAAACATGGGTAATGGTCAAATTGATTCCTCTAATCTACTTAGAGTTATCTTTTTAAACTCATAAAGCATATGCAAGTTGATGCTTCTTAGATATTATTTTGTTGTAAAAAAAAACTCTCAACAGTGAAATTTCAATTGAATACAATGTAACTCGGATATAAGAGACTTCCTCTCGGGTGGATCTTACAGCTTTCTTACATCCGGGTTACATTATATCCGGAGTTCTTATATCCGGGTTACACTGTACATTAACACAGGCTCTAATTTGGGACCAGAGAAGATGTCTCTTATATCCGGGTTTTAATATTCGAGTCTCTTATATCCGTGTTACACTGTATTTGGTTTTCATTTAGATTAATACGAAAGTGAAATATGGTAATTCAGAATAAAATAACAGCAAAACTTATGAATATACTTAGATATATAAAAAAAAACTTACTGAAAATTTATGGAGTAAAATTTTAATAAATGAAATTCATTTCTTACTAATATTTCCGAGTATATTGTTGAAGCGACGCCATTATTTGCATGTCGTACAAGATTATCTCCTTTTTTCGAATATGAAGATGCCATGTGATCTGGAGTTTGTTGACTCCAAATAATAAATTGATTTTATCTTTTTCTTCATTAAATTCTACTCAAAAACATTTCGCAAATTTTGGTGTAAACAAATACTTTTGCCTGATAAGTGTATCAATTAGTTTTTCTGTTATTTTATTTTCAACTGCTGTATTTCAATTGTGCATCAATATAAATGAGCACTGAATTCTCACGTTAAAATAAAAGTTTATGGAATAAAATGTGTTTAAAACTGTTTCATATCTATTTTTTCTGGTTGCTTCATTTTACTTGTTGAAGTTCTCAAAAATCAAGGGACCCCATTTCTCGAGGCCAGCACTTCATCTCAATATGAGGTACATACATATTTGAAGTTTTTCTTTACCTCTCAAACACTGAGGTAAGTAAAGAAGTTGGGAATATAATTTTTCTCTCTCTAGTTGACCATTTATGTTACAGTATATTTTTTGTGGTCTCTTGGTCTTACTGGATTCCAGGATAAGAGTTCCTCTGGTCTGGTGGAGTATCCATCTTCATGCTGTTACTTGAGGTAACATCACTTGGAGAAGATGCATCATTTCTTGTAAAAACTAGCAAGGGTTAGCCATAATGAAAAGATCTTATTTTGACCATGAATACTATGTGATTTTGAACATTTAGTCAGGGTTTACTTGTAGAAAAAGTATCCTCATGTCAGGTTTTCCTGACAAACTCCTGTACAGAAAGACCTTAGACACTCGACGTGTCTAGTAGGCATTCAAGTTCTCTCTAAATATTCATTCTAGTTACTACAAACTGTCAACCGATGATCATGATTTTTTTTATTAATATATAGGCGCATTTTTACGTTTCTTTTTTATCCATAAGCTTCTTATACGTTTTCCATTGTGCACAGAGCCGATGCTGCCATTACACAAATCACCAGAGACATTTTATAAGAACTATATATCTAAAAAAAAAAAATGTACATTTTTATAGTTATGTCAGAAAACATTGTTCATAAAAAAGTGAGAACTAAATGACAAAATAAGGGAAGCGAGAGTTATGAAGCTGACAAAAGTAAAGTCCACCTTCTACTTTCTATAAGAGTACAAGAGTACACATAACACATTACATTGCGCATCTGCATCTCTTGCATAATTATTACATTATGCAGCATCCTCTTCTGTTGACCTACATCATCCGCATCATTTCTTCTTACACGGCATGTTACACATCTGCTGCATTTACTTACACATTATTTTACACACGCACTTCTACTTAACACATCACATTACATGGTTGCTTTTCCGGCGTTCTGACAACTGTTTCGTGTGCTTACACATTACCATTACAAAACACATCAGCGTGTTCTATTTGCGCATCACGTAATGTAGTTTGTGTTTATTGGACATTTTATGACTATTCCCATCAGGAAAGATAAAGTGACTTCCTTTTTAAATATGCTTTTCTTTTTGAGACGCAATTCTTCCCCCAAGACAATCCAAATTTGAATTAAAGTTTGTTTTTCTTTCTTTTTTTTTTTTTTTTAACAGATGCTCGGTTTATTTGCTGTTGCATTCTTCATTGTGTTTGCTTTTTACATTTAATCATTTCTTCTTCTTCTTCTTCTTCTTCTTCTTCTTCTTCTTCTTCTTCTTCTTCTTCTTCTCCACTCCCCAACCGTGACCATCACTTGAGATGCACTTGTGTATGAGTAAGAAAGAGACGATCGAGGTCAGATCTGTTCACTTGCGAAGCGGAATCTGCTTTGTAAAGCGCTTTGCTTATACTTCTATTAAGAAAACACACACACACACACACACACACACACACACACACACACACACACACACACATATATATATATAAAAGACTAAACCTTTTAGTTCGTTTTTAAAGGGGCAAAAGTTATAGCCCGTTGACTTAGAATTAATGGTTTTTGCCAAATTTGTGCGTTGTTTTGTATTAAATACTAATTCCTAATTGTGCATCAAACAAATAGAATAATACTTGCTTCCCTGCACCTTATCATAACAAAGGTCCGTACAAAATTTCAGTCAGATCGGAATAGTAGTTTCTAGAGTAAATGTGAAATTGTGGTAACTAATTCCTATTAATCCTTATTAGTTTCTAACTGTGCATCAAACAAATACCATAATACTTGGTTCTCTGCATTTTATCATAACAAAGATCAGCCCAGTAGTTTCCGAGGAAACTTCCAGAGTAAATGTGGTATTTTGGTGACCGATTCCTATTATCCCTCTTAATCTCTAACGGATCATTAAATGGATACCGTAATACTTAACTCAGTACACTTTATAATAACAAAAGTCCATACAAAATTCCAGCCAGATCGGCTCAGTATTCCGAGAAAACCTCTAGAGTAATTGTGGTATTGTCGTAACTAATAAATTCCTATTACCCCATAACTGTGCATCGAACGAATGCCATAATAGTTAGTTCGCTGCACCTTATCACAACAAATATCTATAGAAAATTTAAACCACATCAGTCCAATAGTTTACAAGAAAAAGTGGAATGGACAGACAGACAAAGAAAAATATAACAGAGATACTATATATATATATATATATATATATATATATATATATATATATATATATATATATATATATATTTATGGAATTGTTTTGTTTTTTACTAAAGAGTCATCACTTATCAAGGCCCAAAACCACTCCAGGATAAGGGTTCATGAGTGTCATAGGGTCGGTGAAACAACACTGTGCTTATTAGTCATGATGGAAATTGGGCAAAATTTGATTATTTAAGAGGTAAACTCAACAAGAACTTCTTTACATTTGATTAGTAAAGACTATGCTATAGTCAACAGGGAAGCAGTCCTGCATTATTGTGTTCCACAGACGAGTGGTACTAGGGAATCTTACTTATGGAATTTTCGTTTTAATTTTAGGCACAGATAAAGTGTAAGGGAAATTGTTGACAGTGATTGTAGCTAGACGAGTGTTTGTTGTGAATGTTTTTCTTACAAGAGGGGGATGAATTGAAACTCAGTCGAACACCTGCCATGAAGGTAATAGTAAAGTAGAGAAAGAGGTAAAACAGAAGGGGAAAAGGACAAAACCGGTTTTGTTTCCTTTCAAGGCAGCTCTTTTTCAAATGTGACAACAGTATATATATATATATATATATATATACGAAACAGCTACAGGGTAGGCAGATGTGGATCCCCGTTTCCTATTGAAAACATTAGTTAAAGTTTTCTTTTTTCATCCTTATAGAGAAATTCTTTCTTTAAAAAATTTTTTTTTTTAATTCTCATAGCATTTATATGCTAGTTAACATGTCGCAGAATAGATCCTGTAATCTTGTTAAATTTACTTATATATATTGTTAATGTTTGATTTTTTGATTTTTATTTTTTTTTATATATATTAGTATAAATAGTAACCGCATTATTCTACATTTTTTTATTGGGGAAGTGGTGTTATCCACTGGAGAACCATGTACTTAACAGCCGTCCTGTTTTTAAATCTTTGAAACAGCTACATGGTAGGCAGCTGACGATCCCCGTTTTCTATTTAAAAAATTTTAGTTACGGTTTTCTTTATTCATCTTTATAGTTAAATTCTGTTTTTATAATTGAAGACTTTTGAGAAATCGGCACATGAAAGTGCTAAGTCTGTTTCTACTTAACAATTTTAGTTAAGGCTTTCTTTTTTTTATTATTCTTATATAACTGAATTCTCCTTTGTAATTATAAACATTTTAGAAGTCGGATTATGTAGGTGCTAAGTCTGCGATAGGTTAAATTTAGTTTCTTTTTTCCCCCCGAGAATTTAAACTGCATTCTTTGTTTTATTTTTACATTTTTTTTAATCAAAGCTTCTTTAAACTATATATATATATATATATATATATATATATATATATATATATATATATATATATATATATATAGTCTTGGAAATTTTTTTAACCTTTAAAACTATATAAAAAAACAACATTTAATGTTTATATTCTTTTTATCATTCGTTATTTATTATTTAGTCAGTAAGTCATTTAATCACCTGCAATCACTGCATCAACTTGCTCTCTCGAATTCCCAATAATCCTAATGTTAATTTAAAGGATCATCAATTGTTTACCATAAAACACTGTTTCGGGTATTTAAAAACAAAACAGTATATTGAATCATGCCTCCTCAGCAGTGTTGATTAAACACCACCTCCCTTAATCACAAGAACCAAAACTGTTCCAGATATTGATCTAGTTACCTGCTCATGCCTAATTAATTAATTATATATATATTTCATTAAATAGAATAGGATTTATATTAATTCTATTTTGGATCCTTTCCAACTTCCAAATAACGGTCTTTGCTATGCAACGACCAACTATTATGGCATTCGTTTGATGCACAATTACGGGGTTAATAGGTATTAATAGGGATTAGTCACTATAATGTCACAAGTACTTTAGAATTACGTTAAACTACTTGGCCTTTTGGCCAAGATCAAAGTGTAGTACCATGAAATTGAACTTTATTTTTTCACACATGCACACACACACACAAAATTAATATATTTAAAAAAAAAAAAAAAAATGCATACACAAACACACAGACAACTGTTTATTAATTGTAAATATGGTTTTGATTCTTAAACGCTGGGGATTTATTAGTTAGTTTAAGATCCATAGAGTGAATGAGGTATTTTGGTAAATGTTGCCAGTCAAGAGTAAGACTCCAAAGTCTACATTTATTACTTTTTAATCACTTTAGTCACAAAGACCCTGAACCCTTCCCCTCCCCAATTTCTTGTAGGGCCTTGTGCCTAATTTTGTTGTTCGGTAATCTTTTGTTTTTTTGTATTTACAAAATTTTTAAAAAGCAATAAAATATATAAACAAGATCAAAGTGTAGTATGTGTTCTTCAGATGCGGCACTTCCATTTCTTGTTCTCTTTCAGTGGAGAAATCCCTCACGACTGAGACAATTTTTATTTTTGTACCTTTTCTCCACATTAAAAAACGACCCTGGTGTCTAACTCTGTCCCGTGGGGAGGCATTGTAAATAGGTACTTTAGGTGTAGCATTCAAGAGAACCCACCCACATCTACTCTAAGGCGTTCTCAAGAACTTTCAATCTCATGGAGTTCTCTACAGCGTATTCGGAGAGATATGCACATGTATCTTAACAAGGATCAATTAGTGCAATCTTTACAACCACCAGACTTTCAGAAAGGATTAAATTACGCTGCCAGGTTTCAGGAAAATGCAAGAAATTACAATGAGTTTATTCACAAGTTGATCATCGGAGATGAGGCTCATTTCCATGTGAATGGGTTTGTCAGTAAAATCAACGTCAAGTTCATGCGAATCCAATGCACCCAGTTAAAGTCACAGTATGGCGTGGAGCAACCTACGAAAGAGTTATTGGACCCTTCTTCTTTGAAGATGCGAATGAAACTGCTGTGACTGTAACTGCCGAGAGATATAGAAATATGCTAGTGAATTTTCTTAACCCTCAGTTAGCAAACATGCCAGGATATTAGTGGAGGAACTGCACATACAGCTAGAGCCACAATGCAATTGTTAACTGTCATCTTTCAGGATCGAAAAATCTCTCGAAATTCCGATTTTGAATGGCCTCCACGTTCAATTGATTCGACAGCACCATACTTTTGGGTGTGGGGATATCTTAAAGACAAAGTGTTTGCAAATAATCCTCGAAACAGCCAAGAACTTAAGGCAAACATATGACAGGAAATTCTTTCCCTACAACCTCCAATGTTAAGAACTGTGATGGAGAATAGTTTCCAATGAGCTCGACTTTGCGAAGCCGAGAATGGAGGCTACTTAAGAGACATTATCTTTCGTAATTTAGTCAGAACACATTTCCACACCCTAAACGTGTAATAAAAAAAAAAGAATTAATTAAATACAGTCATTTAAGAAAAAGTTGTTTCATTTTCAAACTGCAAAGTGACTTATAGGCCACCCTGGATTATTGCACAGCTAATTTTCAATTATATATATATATATATATATATATATATATATATATATATATATATATATATATATATATATATACATATATACATATATATATATATATATATATATATATATATATATATATATATACTAGTAAAAGTACCCGTTGTTGACTGGGTTCAAAAACAGCCTACAGAAAATGGACTCTGATTTATGAAAGTATGTAGGTTATGAAAAGGAAGGGTTGTAAAGAGATAGATTCGAATTTAGGGGTATCAAAACCAAAGCAAAATATGATGAAAGTAAAAATAAAATAGATAAACCCCATAATTTATTATACCATACCTGTTCACACTGAAACACTTATAACAATATTCTGTGGATCTATATTAAAAAACTTGTTAAATTTTGTGACATATTTCCATTCTATGGAGGGCAGGCGTGAACGAACATCCCATAATTTTATTATACCATATTTCTTCAAACTGAAACATAATTATCAAAGTATACTCACACAGATAGATATGAAAAGTCTTTATTAAAGTTTGTGCCTATTTCCATTCTATAGAGGCCAGGCGCGAACGCAGACCCCACAATTTTATTATATCATCCCTATTTAAGTTAAAACATACTTATCAAAGTATCATTATGTACATCTATATCAAAAACACTTGTAAACGTTTTTCTTAATTTTTAAATTTTTTATTTCCATACTTTGTGGACCAGGCGCGAACGCAGACCCCACAATTTTAATGAACCACCATTCTGCCAGATCAAACATACCCATTCCTGTGTCTCGATACATCTTCCATCATTATATGTAATCAGTCTTTTTTAAATAGTCAACCATATAGGAGCCTATTCGTGACCAGACACACACACACACACACACACACACACACACACACACACACACACACATTCAGCTTTATATTATAGATATATATATATGGTACTAATTTCAAAAGTTAAAAAAAAAAAATGACTTGAGTGCTATCAGCTAAAATTGAAATCAAATCATTTAGCAGCCAAAAAAAGTTCCCTACCGTTTAAGGTATCGACAGATAGATAATAAAGATTTAGAATTAAACCGCTTCAAGCTATAAAGCAAACGCAATAAAAGTACATTTTTCATTTCAACTTGCCGACACATTTCTGTACATGTTATTCATCCATCCAAACAAAGATTTTACTTGTAATAAACCATCTTTGGTGTATGGTTACTATTTCCTATTAATTTCAGTGTTATGTGACCAATAGTTTAAGAGTTTATCAGTTAAATATTTTCATACCTACATACATCTACCGTTTTATTTATATAGAAAATAATAGAATTATGTCAGTAATTTAATTTTTTATCATTCAAACACTACTGTATTTGAATATATTGTTCAGTGGCAGTTTTAGTCATTTAAAACTGCTTTAAAGCTTCACCGCTCACTCATTTTTCGACCAAATTTCAAATAATTATTACAGTTTATAGATCACATTTTCAGCTATATTGTGAAAAAAATTTCAATTTTCGTTCAGTAAAACAAAAGTTATGATGAATTTACCAGTGTTCAAAATCGTAACAAATTTGTATGACTGGTTTCCATAGCAATCACATCACTTTAGCGACTAGTGTTGCTACTAATTCAGCGCTCACGTGAAAAGAGAAGTAGCAAGTGAAACAAAGAGAATGAAAGCAGACGAGTGTCGTATATTGTTTTACATATGTGTATGTTATGTTTATGGAGGCAAAAAAATCAGACTGAAATTAAACAAAGAATATATGAATTTACTGGAAGCCTGGAAAAATCATGGATTATAATAGAAAAATTCGAGCATGAAAAGTAATATGGTTAAACATGGAAAAGAAAAGGGACAAACTATTCTAGTAAAAAATATAATAACTTTATAACTTAAAATATTACAGCATTAAGAATTTTTGTTTAATTCTATTTAACATTATGTAATCAATTCTTAATACTGCAATATTTTAAGTTATAAATTTATTATATTTTTTACTAGAATATCTTGCCCTTTTCTTTTCCATGTTTAACCATATTGTAATATATAGATTATTATTATCTATGATTACTGTTGTGGAGACGCCCACTAATTAGCATACGTGGGTGAACAAGATATAGATAAAGGTATCAAGTCAGCCAGACCGGGGAGCTGTGTCGAATGCCGGATAGGTAAGACGCATGTGCCGGTTGCTCCATGAAAGACTTTAATACGCCCTCTGCCGGACAATCTTCCAACTGCAGTACAACTGCACCTTTGTAAATATGTATTTTATTTTCGTCTTAATATATTTGTTTTACCTTTAATTTCTGCGTTCGTGTTGTTATTGATACAGACACAACAATTACCTAAAGAAAAAAATTACCTGTTGATTTTTATTATAGAGTGAATTTCTTTTAAAGCAGTGGGAGAAGTTTGAGGTGGTTGCTTGACTTGTTTGCTTTCTCGTTTTCCCTCGCCACTTGAAATGGTTTAGTCCAAGAGCTAAAAACAGACATCTGTTTAAGTCATTGACTGAGGGAATAGTATTAGAACAATATAACAGATATCACACTACCTCCTTCCCTGGTGCTACCAGATTAAGCTGTCTGAAGATACTGGCTTCCTAATCTAAAATGCACCAAACATTGATATTATTGTTTGTTTGTTTTTTCCTCCCTTTTATAAAGTCAAAAACAAGGAACAATCTTCCTCTACAAAACGAAACATTATGAACAAATATTTGATGATATAAAGAATTTGAAGCATAATTTTTTTTTCCAAAATCACTATTATGTTATCTTGCTTGCTTGTCACCATGCACATTTCATCTGTAAATTAATGTTTTAGATGGTGGCAGCAATAACGAATAATATAAAATATTTAAGAGAGGAAAGAGTAAAAAGAGGAAGGTAGAAATGAGGAAGAGAGAGAGAGAGAGAGAGAGAGAGAGAGAGAGAGAGAGAGAGAGAGAGAGAGAGAGGCAGTCTATTAATAGACATCACAATACTTTCTGACTTTGTGAAATTCTTTGGCCTTTTAATCCTTGTAAAAACATGATAAATCAACTAATGTCAAATTGAAAAAAATTATGTATTAAATATATATATAAAAAAAAGATCTTTCCTTTTGTTATACAAAATATAAAGCTTGAAAAAGTGACCAGTTGGGCCACTCATTGAGCTCCAGTTAGATTTTTTTTGAATCAGGAAAAAGTGAGTTTGTGAAGCCAGTTAAATATAAAAAAACATAAACAGACAAAATCCTAAATTAATCTTTCTGTTTGCTATATCTTCCTTTCTCTTGCTTTTTCTCTTTATCTCTACGGCTAGGAGTTAAATAATGTTACTTATTGTGGTGATATTCCCTTTTGCACATAATGGACTATTCCGATATTTTTATTCTTTTCATTTGGTAGATGACGTCATCCATTGGGCACGAATTATTCCCCCACATCCCACCCCACAACTCTGTTGTAATCATGACATCATCTCTTTGTGGTTTCATCCGATGGATATTCGATTGAATGATGAAAAATATCATGAAAGGATTAAAAATGATAAATGAAATGAAGAAAATTCGATTAATTCCAGTTCGCAGGGGAAAGTCAAGGAAAACATGGGAGGAATTGACAAAAATGGACTTGGGGTGGGGGGGTGGGAATAAATAAATACCTGGACAGAGATAGATATACTCTAACAGTCAATTTTTAAAGCCCATCCAACACATGCCAGCATATAAAACGAATGTTAAAATGATGATGATGATGATGATGATGATGATGATGATGATGATGATGATATGTGACCCATTAAGTTATCCATTTAACTCGGGTCAGATTTTTGGAATCAGGAAAAAGTGTGTTTGCAAAGCCAGTTAAATATAAAATCTATTAAAAGACAAAATCCCAAATTAGTCGCTTCTGCATATTATATTCCCCATCTCTATATTTCTTTAGTTACAAATTAAATAATAACACGGGTGAGATAGGAAGAAAGAGGAGAGATAAAGAGAAAGTGAAGGCAACAGGAAAGGAAAAGACGACAGTGTAGAAGAAGAGAAAGAGAGAAAGAAAGAAAAAGAAAGAAAAAGATACAGATGTATAAAAAGGAGAGTCTGTTAATAAACATCACAATGTATTCTGACTTGGTGAAATCCTTGGACTTTGTAATCCGTGTAAAAACATGATTGTCAAAGTTTAAGAACCGTATAGTAAGAGTATAGGGTGCAGTATAGGAGACTTTGATGGTATGGCCACGTTGAAAAAAAATGGGTGAGAGTTCTTGAATTAGTAGATATAAAACTGTTTGTTTTTATGAAAATCACCCGAGACAAGGCATGAAGCCACTTAATGTGAAGAGCAAAAAATAAATAAATAAATAACACTTCATGGTCAAAAACTCGGATAAATGTTATATATGGATGGATTCCGATTTAGAAAACAGTAATTCTTTCTCCTTTGTTAGAAACATCAATCATAGAATATGAGAACTGAAGGGAAGCAAGAGTTGAGGTAGCAGCTTCAGTTTACAAGTGTGTGTGTGAGGGGGAGGTAATGTTATTTGGGCCCTGAATACTAATAAAATAGGGACAATTATTCCTCTAGAAAAAAAAAAAAACATTAAAGCTTGACAAATGCAGACGTCACATATACAGTAGAATCCCGGGATACAGCATTAAAAATTAGTAAAAAAAATACAGTACAGTATATAATACACATGTATATAATCAAATAACATTATAAATTATTATAAACGTACATCAAATCCGTTGCCAAGGTAGCAGGAAAAATGGTGGGATCCCTCTATCGATCCAGTAGCTATTTCACTGCTGATGCAATTCTCTAACTATATAAGAGCCAGGTACGTCCAAGGATGGAGTACTGTTGCCATATCTGGGCAGAAGCTACTAGAAAGTCTTATCCTGCCTTGACAGAGTTCAAAATAGACTTTGTAGCCTCGTAAGGGATGCCCTTTTCTCTTCCCTGCAACCTCTTTCTCATAGAAGAGACGTTACGAGCCTGTCTCTGCTTTATCGTTATTTTCATGGAAATTGCTCGCCTGAGCTCCAATCTATGGTCTCCCTCATCAAATTTTCATGAGAAACACTCGTCTAGTTGAAACTACTATCGATAATTTCCCCCACTCTTTATCTGTGCCTAAACCTAAATGTAGATTCCATGAACAAAGCCTCTTTCTTAGAACTGCACATCGGTGGAAATGTCTTCCGTTTGCCTGCTTTCCAGCTGACTACAATATGGTCATCTTCAAGTCCAACGTAAACAAATTCTTGACGAGCTATTCCCCTTAAGTAATCCAATTTACGTTTTAGTTGCCGGAAGTAGCACAATTTTTACTTCCTAATTATGTTCCTTCCTCACTCTTCCATTTGTAATCAGGAAGTTCTGTACATTGTTAGCTAGTTTTGAATATTTGGTCAGGGTTTACTTGTAGGGGAAGTATTCACATGCAAGGTTGTCCTGACAAATCCCTGTACAGGGAAACCTTAGATACACGAATATAGTGTCTAGTAGGCATTCAAATTTACTCTGATCTGACTCGGTTGAAACTTGGCTTGCCAATTCTATTGTCCGCAGCATCATTTATTAATCCATTCAAATTAACCTTGAAAAAAAAAAAAAATAGAGGATCCAAGCTTAACAGTTATAATTGAAGCACGACTGCAGACTAAAGTCTTCCACCTGTTTCTCTACGAGTTCAATTAAGACTGACTTTACTTATCTGATAAGTATAATGCTAATAGGATAACTGTATCATTGATATTTGAGTTGCTAAGGTTAGAAACAAAATGTGATCAATTCATTAGTGGCTAATCTGTGAGCAACTATTTGTGGCCTTCAAGTTGCTGCGTTGCATCAGACGGCCTATTATAATTCTCGCGTAAAAACGGGTGTGCAAGGTGACCCGGCATAAAAGGCCACCCATGGAATCTTTAACAAAATCCACAATTCTTTCTGCAATACAACCATACTTGACACATCTATGTCTATGTCTGACTTGTACACCAAGTTTTACTAACGAATATCCAACAGTCATTGTTTTTTTTTTTATCGCCGGTCAATTTTAGGGGGAAGGGGGACACTTTGGTGATCGTCTCATCGGTAGGAGGTGTGATCGTGAATGGGCATTCACACGGCTTTAACCTTCCTTCATTCCCAAATTTTATTTGCAGGCTTATCTAAAATACAATGTCTATCTATCCAAACAATTCCCAAAGTATCCCTAAACTGAAGAGACTCTAGTGTCCTTAGCTGGAATCGAAGGATTCTGTGAGAAATCTAACCCTGATTGAACCCTATTTGAATGTCCAAACTGTTAACACATCGATTTCTATAACACACAACCAAATACACATAACCTTTATACTGAAATACGTACGCTTATAAGCCAAATATAAGGAAAAGATTTTTTTAAAGTATAAAATAAACAAATATTTCAGTTCTGGACTTTATAGATGAGGTATAAATGTTTGTATTGTTTAGATTAATCGGACGATTGCTTTCATCTTGAGTGTTATTTGCACAACGTTTCGATGACGAAAGTTACATCGACTGAAACGTTGTGCATTGTGCAGATCACTGGAGATAAGAATATTTATTCGAAAAAAAAAAAAAATGACGTTATACGCCTTCTTCTAGATATTTGCTTTTTTTTTTTTTTTTTTTTTGCTTCGTCGTATGGTACCAAATCGAAGGGAAATAGCAGTAAAAATAGAGTCCGTATGCTTTTCTTCAAATTATGTCTTCAAATGCCTGGGAGGTACGTGTGAAGTGGAGCGCGTTAAGTGAAACGCGAACATAATCTAACTATAAACCTTTATAGATAGGCAAAATCTAACTATAAACCTTTATAGATAGGCACAAATTTTTAAATTTAATGTCATGGCGATTTTCAACAGAATAAAAGTTTAACAGAATTTAATTCTTTGATTATATTGTTCTAAATATGTTGTTATTGTTAAACGCGACCATGTATAATTTTTTTTAACATTTTGAGGAAAGAAAAAATTCTGTCGAAACTATCCCTTACAGTGTTCCCAAGCAGGTTTGACCCAGACCTTCCCCATTTTCCTTACCTCTACCAACTGTAGCACTGAATGGGAAGTCAAGCCGATGAAACTATTTTTTTGTTATCATTATTATTATTATTTATTTATTTATTTGGAGTTTGATTTTGATTATTAGCCACTTTATCCGTTAATCCCCTGCTTTATCTTCTTTGCTTTGCAATTATATATCCACGGCCACAAACGTACACGTTAATCCATTGATTATCTCGAAGTCATTCTTTCTTTATTTTTTTAATACATGCCTGCTGATAACAATCGTTAAACATTTTTTTTTTAATTTATATTTTGTTGATTCATATCTCGGACGTTTCCGGTCAATTCAATCTTGTCAAGGGACAAAGTCACTAAAATCATGGCGTTGGTTAATTGTGAGAAAAAATAATTTTGTGTAAGCATTAAATTGTTTTTGTTTGTTTTGTTAAAATCTATTGAGAAATACATATTTTGTATTGAGAAATACGAAGTTTATATATGTAAACATTGGATAAAGTTATCCAATGTTATGGTCAAAATGGACGGCCATTTTGGATAATAATTTTATTTATTTATTTATTTATTTATTTATTGCGGACTATTATTCTCATCTTTATTAGTTGTTGTTTCACGACGTTTCGGCCAACTATTCCTCTGGCTTTCGTCAGGTGGTAACCGCGACGGATAGGAACTTCGAATCTCCAAACTGCATTCTCAGCCATCACTACCATCTGTAGTTGTTGTCGTCTCACCACATTTTGGCCAATTAAGCCTCTGGCCGGCTTTTGGGTAGGATTGAAACCGCTATCTTCAGACAATGCTCATCTGGAACCGTAGAGATTCAACGTCTCTATCCACTGTGCCACAGGCCCCGAAGGCCAGAGGAATTGTTGGCCGAAATTCTGCCATCATATCTTGAAAATAGCAGATAATTGTTTTGTTGTCATCTTATGCATAGTTTAGATGATTATACTGAAGTATTTGCGAGATGATGCAGCCTCGATTTCTCAAGGTCTGTCATAGATGGCGGACCAACCTGGGGTGTTCTACAAAAATTTTTCAGCGCTCTATTAAATAATGGGAGAAAATTCCTATGCAAAGAAAGACTAATAACTGTGCCAAGTTTCGTTGCTCTACTGCTATGAGACATGGCTCAGGGGCATTACTTATTGAACGATACTCATACCTCATCGTGCCAAACACTTAGAGTAGATTCATGTGCAGTTTTTCATTGTCAAGCATGATCTTCTGCGAAGCTGGTATTCTGTCTTACTGAAGCATCCATTTATCGATGGCTGCCACAAGAATACAACTACGCATAAAAAAATAGTGATTTTTGTACTCTAGATCATAGATTCATTATGAGATGTTGACAAGCTTTACATGATCCATCTTGTGATGAGCCGATTCTATAATAGAATCAAAGAAACGAATGTTAATACTTGAATGAGAGCATTCAAAGATGTGACCAAATTCCTATTTAAAATTGGTGCCAGTATGCAAGCACATTAATCCAAACTGGCAACAAACGTCAATAACACCGGACATATTCTTTTTCTCTCTCCATGAAAGGTTGACGTCATCGAAATAAAGAGCAAAACAATAACATGAAACCAATAATCTTCTTTAAAAAGTTGTATTATACTGAAAGTCTCAGAAAAAAAATTATTTTAATTCTTAATATCAAGTGATTCTTAAACAGTTGATTCCCTATTATTATTTTGACCCACGCGTGCTACCAACTCTTCACACTGTTATCAGACATTTAAACCTCATTCAACCTCAATTTCCAACGTTTGAGGACGTGCCAGCATGACACGAAAACAGAAAAAAAAACAACTCTGTATTTCCTGATTTTACTATTTGAAAACTAAAAAAAAAAAAAAAAAAAAAATTTAATTTGATTTTAATAAATAGATACTAGCAAGACCTGTGGAAATTCCACAGGGAACTGATTCATATGTAATGTACTGCTGTTGGCATTCTGTAGATATTCAGCATAAATAGAGACATTATTATATTATTGTACCTATTTACAATGCCTCCCCACGGGACAGTGTTAGACACCAGGGTCGTTTTTAACGTGAAGAAAAGGTACAAAAATAAAAATTGTCTCAGTCGTGAAGGATTTCTCCTCCACTGAAAGAGAACGAGAAATGGAAGTGCCGCATCTGAAGAACAGATACTAATTGTAACTATTTTCTTAAAACTGCAAAAGTATTTATCCAAGCTAGCAGAGATGCCTGGTGTAGCCAGTTCGTAAAATATGCTTAAATATGATATTTTAATTCTTGCAGAATTCATATATATTATTATAGCGTTAATGTTCAATCGGGTTTTATATATTATAATGTTTCAATTTCAAAAATAAAAAATATATATCCATATGACTTAAGTTCATCAGCTTGAATCGAAACCAAATCCCAAACTTATATATATAGGGTGACCCACAAAAACGGGCCCCAACTCTGATTAGGCCCCGTTTCTTAGTGTTTTGTCCGAAGGAAATGAAACTTAGGTCATGACTAGTTTATTATATTCAAAACATCACATCAAAACACTAGAGTCTTTGGCCTTTTTTTCTCCGTTGACTGTAAAATACTCAGAAAAACAATTGAATGTCCTCTGTTTTTTTTTTGTTTCTTTTTTAATGGAGAGTAAAAAACACATTGTTATCGGCAGCTCCCGTTACTCTCACTTCTCCTTATTTGTCCCTCAGTCCTCATTTTTTAATGAGTGATTTTTCTGAGAAAGGGAGAAGAAAAAGCTGTTTTCTAGGTTGGCAGTATTTTGTGCAAACAGTTGGCAGAGATGGTGGAAATTTTCTGTTTCTATGTCTATCCTTGTAGCCATGTCACTAGTAAGAGTGCTGGAGGTAAACGTTTTATCTGGGCTGACGTTATCCGCCTGATAGTCAGGGACCCGAACCTTGGATTAACCACTAAGGAGGCTGTCCTATTAGCAGGTGCAAAGTACTGGGGCTGCTGTATTGCCATTTGGTGAACGGATTCTGGACCATGTAGTAGCTTCTGGTGGGGCCTCTCGATGCCATATTAGTGGGTAATTGTTATGGCTTTACCTTATCATGTTCTACAACAAAAAAAAAAAAAAACTTCTTCGTTTCTTTTTCTCTCTTAGTTTCCCCTCTCTGCCCTGCTCTAAGCAAATCTGACGACCTAGTCCACAAATTCCAAAATTCCATCATGACAAGTTTCAAGAAAAAATACACGATTAAACCAGGTTCTCCAACTTCAAACGTAGACCCCTACTACCATGTCTCCTTCTCCAACATCAGGGGTCTACGTTCTAACCTTCCAGAGGTTGAAACCCAATTACAGGAGACTAAACCAGACCTTTTGTTTTTAAGCGAAACTGGCATTGGACAGGCTATTTCCCTAGGAGAGTTTGCAATTAAAGGATACTCTGACTTAACTTCTAAATCTGACCCCCAAAATCGCCATGGGCATGGAATATGTGCTTATACTAAAGATGGCTTTCCATGTGGTAGGGACATCTCCAGAGAAGATCCTAACTTACCCTATATCTGCTTCCGGGTTGCATTAGCTCACACTACTGCATTTATATTTACTCTCTATCGCCCCCACAACAGCGGAGTTACTATCTTTAAAAGCATATCTGAGAAAATTGACCAAGTCCTATCACCTTATCGTTCAGCTAACATTCACGTATGTGGAGACTTCAATGTTCACAACGTCGAATGGTTGACCGACTCAAACAAAACCGATGATGAGGGGAGGTTCTGTCATGATTTCTCCATTGCTTATGACCTCACTCAGATTGATCACGAACACACCTGTGTGCCCGACAATGACGGCCAGTATGCGAGTCTACAAGACCTCTTTCTCACAACTTGCCCTGAACTATGTTCAGTTTCTGTTCTGTCTCCTCTTGGAGCTTCCGACCACTCAGTTGTATCAATTAAGATAAAAATGAAATGTAATAAGCCCCCAAACGTACCTCTCCATTGTACAATATATCGATACGCTAAGGCTGACTGGGATAGCTTCCGTACATTTATATCGGATCTACCTCTGCATTCTATGTTTAAAAAGGATGTGTCCTCTATAGTATCAGACCTGACGGAATGGTTAATTGTAGGTATAGACCATTTCATACCCTCGAAAAAGTTCCAGCAAAAACTTAACAGCCAGCCATGGTTCTCTCCAGAATGTGCTGCTGCCATTGCGCACAGAAATCACTTTTTCCACTGCTTCCAATGTAATAGATGTATGGAAACTAAAGCCACTTTCAGGACTGCCAACACCCATTGTAAGAAAGTAATAAAGAACGCAAGAGAGTTATATGCTCAATCCATCAAGTCCAAAGTAGCTGAGCAGCAGCTTGATTCTCACCAGTTTTGGCAAATAGCAAACAGAATCCTGAACAGAAGTGTGTGCTCCATCCCAACTATTATCAATGGACCTGAGGTAATCTCGTCAGCATCAGAGAAAGCCAAACTCTTTGCCAAGAACTTTGCAGCTAATTCTACCCTTCGCGACGAAGGCCGCCAACCCCCAATATTTCCTCCTGTATCAGAAAACATGCAATGTGATATGCATATATCTGTACATGATGTTGCCAAGCTAATCAAAAACCTTGATTCCAGTAAAGCAACTGGCCCTAACGGCATTCCAATTATAGTACTCAAAAAACTTCAACCAGAACTAGCACCCATACTTACAAAACTATTTAAACGTTGTCTTAAGGAGAATAGCTTCCCATCACCCTGGAAAATTTCATCAGTATGCTCTGTATTTAAGAATTCAGGTGATCGCTCATCCCCCTCTCAGTACAGGCCAATAAGTCCCCTGTGCGTCATGAGTAAGTTGCTGGAATCTGTGTTAAATACAGAAGTAATCAACCATCTCAACAAAAATAACCTTCTTAGTGACACTCAATATTGTTTCCGTTGTGCTAGATCTACAGCAGATGTGCTTACAAATCTCTCAATGGAGGCAACCTTTCTAGGGCAATTGCTCTTGACATATCTAAGGCCTTTGATAGAGTATGGCATAAAGGTTTACTTCACAAGATTTCTAGCTTTGGTATAGCTGTCTTCTCAATTATTAAATCATTTCTTTCTGATAGGTTCATAAGAGTAGTAGTTGATGGGCAAAAATCAGAAGCTCACAGTATTAATGCTGGAGTCCCTCAGGGATCCATCCTGGGCCCAACTCTTTTCCTGATCTACATAAATGATCTTCCAAATCACATCCTTACATCATTTGTAGACATTTATGCTGACGACACTACCATTTATGGTAGCACATCTAAGACAGTAAATGACCAAGTTCTCTCCGATTCTCTCTCCTCTGATCTTGAGCACGTGATACAATGGGGAAAGGAGTGGCTGGTTACTTTTAATGCATCTAAAACCAAGCTTCTCTCTTTACATCATCAACATTCTGATCCACATCTGGCATCAATTAAAATGAATGGCTCTCATCTTGGGAAGGCTTCAAGTTTTGACAAGCTTCTGGGCATGACCTTTACTCCTGATCTTAAATGGAATACGTACATCAAATTTGTTGCCAAGGCCACTGGAAAAATGGTGGAATCTTTCTATCGATCCAGTAGATATCTCACTGCTGATCCAATTCTTTATCTATATAAGAGCCAGGTATGTCCAAGGATGGAATACTGTTGCCACATCTGGGCAGGAGCTGCTAGAAAGGACTTGCCCTGCCTTGATAGAGTTCAAAATAGACTTCGTAGCCTTGTAGGAGATGTCCTTTTCTCTTCCCTGCACCATCTCTGCCTCTATCTTACAGAAGAGAGGTTGCGAGTTTGTCTCTGATGTATTGTTATTTTCATGGAAAGTGTTCGACTGAGCTTCAGTCTATGGTCCCCCCTCACCAAACTTTGACAAGAAACACTCGTCTAGCTGAAAACACTATCAATAATTCCCCCCCCACTCTTTATCTGTGCCTAAACCTAAACGTAGATTTCATGAACAAAGCTTCTTTCTTAGAACTGCACGCCTGTGGAATTGTCTTCCGTTTTCCTGCTTTCCGGCTGACTACAATATGGTTGTGTTCAAGTCTAATGTAAACAAGTTCTTGATGAGCCGTTCCATATAAGTTAACAAATTTACTGAGTTTCCATTACGAATGATTACTATATTGTTCCATTGACTACTATACACTCTTTAACCCTTATCCTCGAGTGGCCTCTTGGTAATGTGGTGATGTCTGTGTAAAAAGAACAAAAAAAAAATTCCACATTTCTAATACTTTATTGTCATCAAAATCGGTGAAATTGCCCATTTTTCAATTGAATTTATTGATTGCCTGCTCTAGTTGAGGACCCAGCATGATGCACCGGGAGGAAGCTTCATATACCTCTCCACAGTGACTTGTTTCACAATACATTGTAGTCTACATTGCATTGTAGAGAACCTACGGTTGAGTTTAAAACATTATTTTTACATAATGGCTTAAAGTGCAAAAGTTAAGTATCATGGTTCAATTGTGCTCTAAACAGAAACATTCATTTTGAACGCGCCCCTGTCTTATAAAAGAACCTACTGTTGATTTTATGCACCGGTACTTTTTCTGCTTATATGATGATACAACTTCTCAAATGCACTTGTGATGTTAAGTTGTATAAGTGTTAACTTTGGTCAAAATTGGAGTGATCTTTCTTTAATTGTATTTTTTTATTATCAAGTTTTGATACTTATCGGGGCTATTCCGATATAAAACCTAAGAATTCTGCCAGACACATAAAGTACATTTGTGTGAAATTTTAAAAAATTCGGCTCAGCCATTTCCGAGTCCATAGGAACTCTCTCTCCTCTCTCACACACACACCAAGTGTCTTTTATATATGTAGAGATATAACTTTATGCTGCGCGCATATGCAACTGCATGCAAAATGCGAAATGACGTCACTGTAAGGAAAAATATGAAAAGGAGAGGGAAAGCACGTTAGAGAGAAGATCACAAAGATCACGTTCGAGAGCACATTAGAGAAGTGAGTGACGCCACCGTTGTACGAGAAGTCATGCATGATGGAAGAAATGAGGAAATAAATTTAATTGTTGCAACGGGAAAAAGCGAGTTGAAGTTCTTTCCTCTTCTTTGTCTACTTTGCGACTGAGGCTACAACGTGTTGGGTAACGTTACATAGATATATTTAAATAGATGGGCACGTGCATGTATCGAATTTATAACAGCAAATCTTAATTAGCTGATCAGATTAACTTCTCATTAGTCAAAACAGAGATCCATTATGTTCTTCATTCAGTCCCGAACAACGTCGTGTCTCCTTGCTAGTATATGGATATGATAAGAATGAAAGGGATGTGTAGGTGGGTAGGTGTTTGATTATGAACGTCTGCATTACAACCTGGGTATAATCCAGGTCTTAAAGGAGAAGGTCAGCGATGAAACTAATTACCTCTGTCGCTTACAATACCTGAGAGAAACATATCGTCTCAGCTTGTTTAGATTATTTAATTACATTTCATTTGCTACGCATTATTTCGGTAACCAAGTAATTGCTTAATCCCTCCCGGGGATTATCTTCCTCATTCACAAGCACACAAGCATAACATCTATTGCGTGAGTGTGTGAGATGCATCTGTTATTCAAATTGTAGGTATGTGTCAGAAACACCATCGGTACTTGTGCAGTTTATGGGCCATAATGTTTTGTTTTTTTTTAGATAGGATTTTCATGTTGAATTCAATTTTTACGGTACGTTTTGTTTATTAAATTGTTAGGTGAAAGTGCAGACTTGTTATAAAGTTCCTCTTCCCAATGTTAAGAACAGCTTTCTCAATAATATTATTATTTCAGAACGGTTCATAAACTGTGCAAGTACAACATCATAAGTATTAATTGTTAATATTTATTTTAAATTATCATCGTTATAAAAAGCCTCTTTAGGAAAATAAAGCTGAGCCCTCTTAAAGGAATTAAGGAATAAAAAAGCAGTCAATCTAAGCGTAAATGGAACATTTTGACTTCTTGTCGTTGAATACTTTCTGACTGTTTACTGTTCATGCCCGTTGATTTGACAATTATAGGCACTTAATTTTTTTTTTCAATTTTTGTGCTAATTGCTGGTGGCCTGGAGGTAGAATGCTAACTTCCAAAATCAAGGGTAACTTTATGACTGAGTGTGAATCTCCTGACTAATTATCACTTTTTAAACTGATAATTGCTAAAACATGAAACACTACTGATTATAAGTATAAAAATAATTTTTAATATTTATTTAACAATTATATATATATATGTACAAAAAAATAACAAAAGGTCCATATTCCAAATTCCAAGATGTTGTTCATCTTACCGTTTATTTTTTAACCATGTTAAAATGTTCAATTCTTGATAGCACCTATTTTGCAGCGCAGAAACAAGCATATAATTATTACGTCAATTTTTGCATATTTTCCGCCCTGACTCATTAGAAGACTAGGAAATCATTAACTTTAAAAAGAAAAGAAAAAAAAGATTGTGGGCATGATTACATAAATCCGAAATAATCCGAAAAGTAGTTGCAATTAATTTTTTATATATATATATATATATATATATATATATATATATATATATATATATATATATATAATAATTCCACAGCCAAACAACGTCACAGCCCACAAGAGCAATGACAATCAACGAACCGGAAGTCCAACACTAGAGTTTCGCCCTCATTTGGCCTCATCAGTTAGACACATCCGAACTCTGGATTTAAAACCTGAAACTCTTGCATGTGAGGCAAGCACTCTGCCAACTGAGCAAACGCCCCGCACACAAGAAATTCTATTAACTAATACAGATCAAGCAAACCGCGCCGAAATCAAACTGTGAGGGCGAAACTCAAATCTTGGACTTCTGGTTCGTTGACTGTGTGTACTCTTGTGGGCTGCGACGTTGTTTGGCCGTGAAATTCATTATATATAATCTCTCATATTCTAAAAATCCGATCATTAATTGCTTGCTAGGTTAGAATTGCTGGATGGCATCGTTCTTTCGAGTGGGAACTCCTAATTGTAAGATATTGGCTTGGGATTATTAGCTGGTTGGATGACTCTACATATATAATCCAAACCAACATACCAACCGCAATACCTCTAACCTACCCAGTCGCATCAGGAGAAAGAAAAACATTTGGTTTTATCCTCCATTTAGCGTAAATGTCAAAACCAATATACCTAAGGAATTCTTCAACATTGTACAAAACTCTTTCAAATACCCACACAGATATAGTTCTATTTTCAATAAAAACTCAATAAGGATTTCTTTTTCAACTATGGCTAATTTAGTACAAAGAATCTTAACATCTAATAACAAAAAAATTAAATTAGCCCCAAAAAATTCCTTTCCCAATTAAATCCAAAACTAACTGCAATTGTAATAAACATCTTTACCCACTCAATAATGATTGCATCCATATCTATGTTATATATTCATGCAAAATTACAGAGCTCCTACGCAACAGACACATATTTTGTCATCATGTTATCCCTCTTCCCACCCTCCATCTGATATAGTTACTAATCCAATAAACCATTCAAGCAGCCCTCCTATTTATAATCATACAACTAACAATAATAATAATAATAATAATAATAATAATAACAACAATAATGATGAGAATAATAATATTTCTCCTAACAGCCATCCGAACACTAACAACATTCATTATCCCCTCCAAAACAGTCCTCCTACAATCATTGTCCCGCCCCTTGTTAATCACAATGAACAAAATTCAAACTATTTTCCCTAATACAAATCAGCAAATTAATATTAATTTCAGACCTCGAGCTGTTAATAAAGTACATACATATATAGGCGCTACTTCCACCTTAATTAAGAAAAGAATATCAAACCACACTTTTTCTTTTAACAACCAAAATTCTAATAATAACCAAGGAACTTCTCTAACCACTTTAATTAAAAAAACTTAATTCTAATCAAACGGGCTATCCTAAAAAAGGTTAAGTCTTATACTCCAGGCCCTAAGTCATGTCGCCTCTGCACAACCGAAGCTCTAACTATAATTATTACCCCTCAAAGTAGTAATATAATAAACTCTTACAACGAACTGATCTCCTACTGCAAACATAAGTCCAAATTTAAATATGGTAAATTTGAAATTACATAGCTATTAAATTAACCTTTCAGATATATATATATTTTCTATAACATTATCGTTTTTCTTACATACTTTCTTAGCATTTTATAACTTTGTAATTATCATTGTAATTCTTTATTTTTTCTTTGTTCAGCCGGTTTTACATCTGCAATCTCCGTTTTAGTGTTTAAATATTCCTATCAATCAAATATATCCAACTATCTACACATTCATATTCTGCATGTATGTTTACATATTTTTTACTATTTGCATTTACTTAAATACTTACTTGCCTTAGTCCGGAAGTTGCAGATACCGGCCATCCCCTCCCCTTAATTTTTTTTAAAACTCTTTATTTATTTATTTATTCACTCATCTATTTACTTATATGTATGTATATATATATATATATATATATATATATATGTGGGTGTGTTCATTGTGTATATATATGTATGTATATGTGTAATTGTATGTATTGATATGTATGTATTGATATGTATGTATGTATGTAAACTGGTATGACTAAACTTGTTCCTTCACCAGACTTGTTTGGTGAGGAGGGTGACTAGTCTCCCTGAAGGATTAAAAACAAGACCTTTCAAAGGGCGAATGAATACTTTCTCGGGATCAACGGCCAACTAGCACCATGTGTGTTTGTGTGTGTGTCTGTGTGTGTTGGGGTGGAGAGGGCTCCCGTAAGCCATGATGAAGGCAACCATTCTAAGAGAAGCAAATCTCTGATATAAAAAAAGACATAAAACAGGAGACCAGTACCCGCATTAAGCTGGTCTGCAGTTTAACTATTTGCTGGCTATCTTGCTCTTGCTTGTTGCTGGATCTCAACATTTTGAACCGAGAGAGACTTAGCTGCCGTACAAAGCTAAGACTCTGTAACATCATCTGTGTATAGATACTCCCTCAGGCATTTATCTATAAAAATGGTCCTGTAGTGATGGAAAAGTTATGACGCGTGGAGGCTTGAAATGCTGGACACATGTAATAATTGATCTCAATGACCGTCTTCAGTGTCATGCCTGCTTGAGCGTGTGAATTCACCAGTAGGACTAAAAAAAAAAAAAGTCATTTTAGGCCCATGGACTTTAAGTGTCTGAGGGAGTTGCACTCGTCTGACAAGACGTTGCAATCATCATCATGTATGTATGTACATGTGTATGTATTTAACTTATTTTTCTTCTCTATTCATTTGCTTCCTTTAATAACTCCTGCTGATAATTTAATTCTTAAGTAATAACTTGTACATTTAAGTTTACTCCTTTTTTGCTTTAAATTTGGCGCCTTTCAACATCATCTTGTCTGGATCATTTTGACATTGGCTTTTCTATTCTAAAATTAACTCAATCATCATTCAATTTTTTTCTTCTTCACTCATTTTTCTTAAATTAGCCCAGCCTCGACAGTCGTTTTTTAAATTTCTTCAATTTTTTTTTCTACGCACATCTTATCTTTCTTTTAATAATATTATTTTAACTCATTCACTTTTCCTTGTACCCATTTGTGAATCATTCCACAGATCTCTGCCTTTTGGATTACTTTGGACCATCTTCCAATTATGCGATTCCTTTGGATTTTACTTGTGGAAATAGAAATTCAACCATCATTTTTGGATTCTGGATTTTTGGATTTTACCGTTATTAGATATTTTACCCTTCACCAGACTATCCATTCGCGTGAAATCAGCTTTTTCTTCACCATATTCCCTCTGCTTCACTATTTGTTACCAAGTAAGATTTATGATTTACTTATAGTTTCATTAAATACTTTTGCAAGCAAAATTCGATCCCGCATTTTCCTAAATCCTACCCTCTGATGAGAAAGAAAGTATTTCTTCAAAACTCCGCGGATTAAGGATTATTTTGTGCTTCCTTTTTAAAATTAAATATGTTTTTAACTCTTTTTCAAAGTGTTTTTAACATATTTTATTTATTATATTTATATTAGACTAGCATCCATCCCTACAACAATCTAGTTCATAGTAAGTAGTTCCGGCCTAGGATATCGGTGTCCATTTATATAGAAACTTGCCTACCGCTTTTATAGTTCTTCACTGTCTTGTTTATTTACAAACAAACATATCTGACTTTATTGAAATGACACTGGTAAACAATTATTTGGGAATAGCAATTGACGATACGAATTGGAATGATTTCGTATTGACAATTTACAATTTATTCATTAATCTTAAAATCGTTTGAATATTGAATGTGTTTCTGGCGAAAACATTCCAAAATCTAAACGTATTAATCTGTTCAGCTTGTAATATTCTTGATTTGATTTCAGTCTTTGATTGATGCACCAACGATTAGGTAAGATACAACGAACACTGATTAAATCTTAAGCTAAATTAATTTTAACGTGTCTACCTTCCGGCTTAGATCAGACAACGCGATAATACCAAATGCACGCGCAAATTATCTCGTTCGGATTCTTTTAATTTGATTTAACAAAATGATGTGATATGAGAAAAAAGAAATATTCGTAAAATTAATAAAACCGTTGCCATGCTTTATATATATATATATATATATATATATATATATATATATATATATATGTGTGTGTGTGTGTGTGTGTGTGTGTGTGTGTGTGTGTGTGTGTGTGTGTATATATATTGGATATTTTACCTTTCACCAGACTATCCATTCACGTGTAATCACCTTTTTCTTCACCATATTCACTCTGCTTCACTTTTTGTTATCAAGTAAGATCTTTGACTTACTTGCTGTTTCATCAAATACTTTTGTATGCAAAATCCGATCCCCCATTTTGCTAATTCCTACCCTCTGATGAGAAGGAAAGTATTTCTTCGAAACTCCGCGGATTAAAGACTATCCATTTATTAAGTGTTTCCTTTTCAGATTAAATATGTTCTTAACTCTTTTTCAAAGTGTTTTTTAACATGTTTTATCAAGTGTTTACTCTTATTGGGTCTTTAGAGATGTATGTTTCTTTCCTCTTATGTATTTGCATTTCTGGTACCAAAGGTACTTAAACTTTTATATATTTTATTCTCATAGCATCTATATGCTAGTTAACATGTCGCAGAATAGATCTTGTAATCTTGTTAAATTTACTTATGTATATTATTAATAGTTTTATATATATATATATATATATATATATATATATATATATATATATACTGACCGTATCATCCTACATTTTCTTATTGGGGAAGTGGTATTATCCACTGGAGAACCATGTACTTAACAGCTGTCCTGTTTTTAAATCTTTTAAACAGCTACATGGTAAGCAGTTGACGATCCCCGTTTTCTATTTAAAAAATTTTAGTTAAGGTTTTCTTTATTCATCTTTATAGTAAAATTCTTTTTTTATAATGAAGACTTTTGCGAAATCGGCACATGAAGGTGCTAAGTCTATTTCTACTTAACAATTTTAGTTAAGGCTTTCTTTTTTTTTATTCTTATATAACTTTCAATTCAAATTTCTTTACACATTTGGAAACTTAGATAGATAACTCCTATAATATACTTCAATTCAAAATGCGTTATCCCTCTTGTTGATTTAAAAAAAAATTTGAAATCGCTTCAGACAAGGCATTAAGCCACTAGATATAAGAAGCTAACAAAAACGACAGATGATTAAGTCAGGAGATGCCTATTAGCGTTAGTCTTGAAAAGATCAAGGCTATAAGTATGAGTGAAAAACTCAGAGGAAGATAGTTCCACGAGTTTACAGTTCTTGGAAATAAACTACTGGAACAGGAAATTGTATTGTGACGAGGTATCAAAACAGCAAATTGGTGAAGATCACTAGACCAACAAATCAAACGAGCTGGAACAAAGGAAGCAGAGAACAGATCAGACATTTGCGAAGAATACATGCCATAATAATATTCATAGAAATCACGGAGATCAGCAATGTCTGTGAGAGAAAGGTTGTAGAAAAGAAGGAAGGGTGGAGCCAATCAAATTACAGATACGCTTCTGAATTTTATTAAAAGCCCTCAAATAAGACAGAGATTCACCAACCCAAATATGACAACAGTATTCCATACAAGGCCATCTTCTATCATATAAATCTCACCTGTCTGTTTAAATGTATGTATGTATGTATGTCTGCCTAAAACTTTCGACAGAGGCGACGGATTTTCACAAGATCAGTATCGTTTTGAAGCTCGACCCTTCAGACGACAAATCGAAAAATTGGCCAAAAACATTAATTCCTTCACCCTCAACCGGGCACTTTTCTACAATGAGGGGTCGTTTTTTTCGCTGATATTTTCGAAAGTTATCCCCTCTTTTTAATTGACTAGCCTTAATTTAAACCTTCACCACTTCCGTTTGGGCGATAGACGTAACAGCAAAGACGTCACTTTTTTTTTTCGCGTTCTTTTCCTTCTTTGTGGTACCGGTTCGAGCCTGCTTGCCTACAACCATTTTTTCTTGCAATGTATGTTGATGAGAGGGCATCAATGGGACATATATCTGGCTCAGAGTTTGACTACCCAGAATTTAATATTTCCACTTAGAAAAGTCATTGCCTCTTTAAACAAGGATTCAAGCTGAGAAACCAAACCACCTAAAGTCCTAGAAAAATTAATGTCCCTCCAATTCCAGAACAACCCAGACAATAACTTTTATGTCCATAGATAAACTGGCCAATGATTTTCAAATATATAGTTTGATTGTATTGCAGATCAATTTCACTGCTTCTAGAAATATCAACGATATAAAAAAAAAATGCACAAACTTACAGCACTAGCATTACTATTATTATTCTGTGTTGTGTGAGCTGTGGGAGAAAGAGAGATATTCATGTTGTGTTAGCCTCTAATATAATATCTTGAAACCAACCTCCCTATATACCTGATCTTGCTTTGTATAATTTTTTCCAATCTCAAATAGAATACCATGTGTTTTGAAGATGTGCAAGCCATTAAGAGGCCTCTAATAACGAGGCTAAGAGCTGCCTTAGAAGAATCCTGCCAGTATGTCAGGAATGACTGAATTTGACATTTTATTCGTCCGACTACTAATACAAAATAACATTGTGCAGGAGCCAAATATATAAAAATAAAAAATGTCTACACAACAATGGGTCAATCAACACATTAGATGCAAGTGAAAATTATTCCAAAATGTTCGATGTGAACATCTACACAAGACAACAATCAAATGATTTGATCAGATTGAAGCCAACAGCTGTGCCATTGTCTGCGCGTCAAAGCAAAACGATTATTTATTGCCAACAGATTCGCCCACTTTGAATCTTAATTGGAATCTATGTTGGGAAAATAATGCCATACAAGTGCAAACTCACAACAATAACACTAGTATATATTCACTATACATGCAAAATTTCTTATAGCAACTACAACAAACAATAATGGGAGATGAATAGCGAAGTGGTTCACAACAGAAACTGTTAATCTGAATGTACCAAGTTCGAATCCAGATTATTTCACAGAAACACTTTCACTTACAGACGTTGGCAATCATCATGTTATCCCTCAAGTAAGTACCCGATGTCTTTCTAGAAAGAATTCTTACTAGAAAGATACCAGGAAAACGAATGCCAACAATAATCATCTGATTTCATTTGGAATGAAAAAAAAAAAAAAAAAAAAAAGCTAAAAGCACTGTTACTTGATGTTATTACACTTTATGATACACACACATATATCTTACTACCTGACAAACTTGATCGCTTACATAAAGCAAGTGTGTGAGGTATCTACCGTGTAGAGTGCGTCACCTCTTGCATCAAATCCATAACTGGATATCCCACATACTATGGAGTGTCATAAATCAAGGAAGACCTGGCTTGGTTGTGTAGAAGTGATATGACTGATGCCAACCTTTAGAAGAGCAAGCGTGAGACACTGCCTAGTGTTATCACAGAATCTAGGACACTCATAACATCCTAAACACCAAAACCGGATGAAAAGAAAAATAAGTAAACTTTCATACTAATACAACGCTACTAGTGCACAAACATTTTTCTCTAAATAAAAATATTTGTCATGTTTACAAATGCTGTTTATCATATTTTATTTGTAGTTTGATTAATTGTGTTTTCTCTTATCCTTGTTGTCATGTATTTTACAAGTCCGGCGAAAGAGAAGGGCGAGAAAGTGTGTTAGAATCAGGGAAGCTACTTTTAAGCGAAAACCATGTAGCTATTTTTCTGGGATGGGGGTGGGGGGATTAAATTAATTCAGAATATTTGTATCCTTCTGATTACTGTTCTCATCTTTAAACAATCTTTCGACTGATGTAACCTCTGACCTTCTTCAAGTGTAGCTTGTCGAACTTGGAATCCTCCTTTTCTTTTTACAGAGGAATCACCACTTATAAAGGCCCTGGGGTTACTCAAGGATGACGGGTCATGAGTGTACAGTAGTCAATGCGACAATGTCATAATAATTGTAAGTAGTGGAATTTTGGTAAATTGGATTACTTAAGGAGAACGGCTCATCTCTGTCGAACTTGTGAATCTAGACGGATTTTTTAATGGAATCTTTTCTTTAATCCACAGGAATAGCAAGTTGTTCTTGTTCCATCAGCCATAACCAGATAGAAGTCTTAAGTAATTCATAACTGTATTCTTTGTATCGCCCGCACTGAAGATTGAACCCTCAACCTTCAAAAGAGTGTCACTTACAACTGAATACTTTGTGACATCAGTCCTGTTACTTTTCAGACACACCTCATATACAAGTATTGCAATTGTACATACACTCACACAAACATACAATCACACACACATACACTCACACACATACGATCACACACACATACACTCACACACATTCACTTACACACACATTCATGCGCACACACATTCACGCACACACAATCACGCGCATATACACTCACACACATACAATCACACACACATACATTCACAGACATGCACATATACACATACAATCACACACATAGAATCACACACACACACAACACATACACATACCCACACACACATACAATTGCAATATTTTGGACTTGTAATGGGGGTATGATCCCACACAGTCGGACGATTCTATTTATAAACGATGCTGCTAAGAACTGACGAATAAAATTAATTCATGTTTGCTACCAACCAATCAGAAACCAGAATTGCTTCATAAATATTAAACCTTTTCTGGAGCAATTTCACATGTTCTTTTCCTGGGTTTCGACACGGTAAGAATATTTTGTTTTGTGGAACTGTCTACTACAAACAAGTCACCTCCCAGGACTTGTGTGTAACAGCGAACCATCTGAAACTCAAAATGGCTTACACTTCTAGACGCGCACACACAATCACGCGCACATACACTCACACACATACAATCACACACACACATACATTCACAGACATGCACATACATACATACAATCACACACATACAATCACACACACACATACAACACATACACATACCCACACACACATACAATCACACACACATTCACACACACTCACATACACATGCATACACTCACACGCACATACATTCACACACACATACAATCACACACACATACAATCACAGACATACACATACACTCACACACAGATACACACACATTCACACGCACATACAACACATACACATACAACACATACCCACACACACATACAATGACACACACATACAATGACACACACATACACTCACACACACATTCACACACACACACACACACACACACACTCACTCACACACACATACACTCACACATTCACACACAATCACACACACATACAATCACACACACATACACTCACACACACATACAATCACACACTAGATGGAAATTCTTATCATCTAAAATTTGTATTATTCTTGTTGTTATGGTATTGACACAGGCTCATTAAAACACCTTATCAGAGTATTTCATCTTTTGTCATTCAGCATGTAGAGATATCATTTTTCATTTTCTATCTCAAATTCAATCTTCTATTATACACTAGCTGGCCAAACCCGGTGTTGTCCGGTAGCGTATTTACTTGAACATTTTTTTTTAAACTGTTCTTTTAACTTTGCCGATTTTCTAAAATATTCTTTTTTTTTTTTTAATCAAAATGTAATAACTCTCTATGATTGAATACAAAGTTCTGTTTTCTTTTTTCTCCTTTTTTTTTTTTTTTTTTTGAAGATGATAGAAATTTGAATATTATTTCGATCTGGATTCGTCTATACAAAGTAACTTCATTTTGATTGGAATAAAAAAAAAATAATTTGAGAAATTGTGTATAAACAAATACAGAGTTATGTCCCTTTTTAATATGGCAGTCATCTGAAAATAATTTGTTGATACACAGTTACTTCCCTATATTTAGATGATGATTATTTGAAATACTTCTCACCCGAACAGAGTATTTTCTGAAAGTAATTATAAATCACTGAGAACCTCCACCAATTATAACGTTTTGCTTTTTTTTTGTTTGTTTGTTTTAATAATCTATATAAATAAAACAATAGAAGTATCTATGTGTGTGTGAAAGTATTTAACCAATAAACTCTTAAACAACTGGTCACATAACACTGAGATTAACAGGAAATAATAATCATGCACCAAGGATAGTTTATAACAAGTAAAATCTTTGTTTGGATAGATGAATAGTGTACATAAATATGTCAGCAAGCTGAAATGCAAAATGTTCATTTCAACTTGCCGACATATTTCCATTACTTTCACACATGTACAAATTCATTCATAGTTCGAAATGGTTAGATTTTACATTTTTCTTATTTATTTGTCGATAGCTCAAACAGTAGAGAACATGGCTGGAGAGCTAAATGTTTTGGTTTCGATTATAGATGACGGCACTGAAGTCATTTTTTTTTTTACTTTTGAAATCAGTACTACATGTTAGGTACAATATAATATTCAAGAGAGATTGGCTGTGTAATAATTAAGGCTATAGCAAGAGAATATTCTGTTCATTGTTTTGACTCTCGAGTATATATCAGTCAATATCTTATATGTTTTTAGATAGAGTGGTGTGGTTCTCAGTTGATTAACTGTATCTAACTATGTCGGATATATACTCGAGAGTCAAAACAATGAAAAGAATAGTCTCTTGCCATAGCCCAAGTAATAATAAATGCGAAATCTGCATGAATTCAAATATGTTTAAGCGTATTTTACGACCGGGCAAGGCCGGGTGCCCCCCCCCCCCGTCTTGTATTAGTATTACAATGCAGTCTTACAATGTTAGGTAGGATGATCAAGCATTTTCATTATTTTTAAGTCTCTAAATAACTTTTTAAATTGAAGGATTTAACTGAGGGTTATCAATTATTTTGATGATAATCTCCCTTCCGGTTGGAACGTATTTGATGAGCTGGACTTTAACAAAATTTCCTTTACCTAGTGCTTACAGAAGACGATATTTGCCTATGCGAGGTTTATCGAACCTGCTACTGCTGGGGATTATCTGAGGGTTAGTGTTGTTGTCAGATGGTGATTAACTGTCGTCGCCGATTCATGTATCGTCTGTAAAATGAGCTTGATAGACATGTGGAATGATTAAAAATGAACGCAGCAGATCAGAAATATAATTTTTTTCAAACTTAATTATATGCATACTAGCATGCCGCCTGGCGTTGCCCGGTCGTAAAATATGCATAAATATTATATTTTAATTCATACAAAACTGAGACATGTGCATGCGATTATTATAAGTTTTTTTAACACTTCACTTTTTGTAAGTAAAAAAAAAAGAAAGAAAATACTCGAGTTGAGATCGAAAGCAAAACCTAATGAAACTGAGTCAAGTACGATAACCATTAGGCCAGCTTTTATATATATATATATATATATATATATATATATATATATATATATATATATATATATATATAAAAATGTGAGCAGGAAAGTAATATAGTTAAGATTAAACATAGAAAAGTAAAAGACTAGTTGTTAAAGCTGGAAAAGGAAAAAACAAGATATTCTTGTAAAAAATATACTAAATTTATAGCTTAAAATATTGGAGCATTAAGAATTGATTATATAATGTTATAAATTGAATTAAACAAAATTGTTTCAATGTAATCCATGATTTTTCCAGACTTTGCTTTGAAATAATATTTTCTCTCTGTTTCACTTGTTACCTCTCTCTCTCTCTCTCTCTCTCTCTCTCTCTCTCTCTCTCTCTCTCTCTCTCTCTCTCTCTCTCTCTCTCTCTGGATTGTGGTGTTCATTGAACAGTCAGTTTTTGCCAGCAAGCAAAGGCGAAAGGTCGATTAGCGTTTAAGCACAGCGGCAGTGAATTATCAACAACAGTACAGCTGAACGACAGATCAGGACAGCAGTGACTTGTTAGCGACAGTTTATTATATATCTCTTGTTGCATCATCATCTCTGCCGTTCCCAGCCGATTTGAGGTAACATAACAGATTTGGTTGCTATTGCCAATCAGAAAAAAAAAAATGTTGCTACGTTCCTTACAAATTCTGAGAATTTTTTAACACAGTAATTTTATTATAACTTTTGTTTTACTGAACGAAAACTGAAATTTTTTTTTCAAAATATGGTGAAGAAGGTGACCTATGAACTGTAAAAAATTGTTTGAAATTTAGTCGCAAAATGAGTGAGCGGTAAAGCTTTAAAACAGTTCTAAATGAGTAAAACTAACACTTAGCCATATATTCAAACACGGTAGTGTTTGAATGATATTCCATGTTTTGTATTTTTTCCCCTTATGTGTTTAGGTATATATCAATTTAGGCGTGCCCACTTTTTCTTTGTTTTTTTTTGTTTTTGTTTTTTTTTATCAAATCATCGCAGCTAGTGACATTTTCTGGAAGAATGTTAACAATTTAGAACTCCATTCTATTTGATCACCTACTTTTCATTTATAATTAATAAAAGCAGAGACACACACAAAAAAAGAAAACAACAACAACAACGACACACACTGGATCTGATCAAAAAAATAATTTAGAACAAATCCAGAATAACCTTGTCAGAGGGATTAAAGGCCAATTAAACATTCATTTAATCCTGTTAACGTAAACTGGTTGCGCTTTCTCCTTGCAGATTTTCAGCATATCTACATTCACACATTCACACACACGCACGTATTGGCGATGACGACGACGACGATTATCACGATGATGACGATGATTGTTTCTGAATTGATTGATAATTGATATTATTTGAATTATTCGGACTATTGTTTTCACCTAGAGTGTTATATTCATGCAAGGATCCGTTGCATAACCGATAAAGTACTTGATAAAAATTCAGCCGTAAGTAACATTCTTCTGGAAGTTGAAGACCCACTTCTCAGTACAAGCGATACTCAGAATATTTCTGGGAGCATCTATATTTTTATTTATAAATATAATTATCTGCGGATCACATATATATATATATATATATATATATATATATATATATATATATATATATATATATATATAAGTGAAAGTGTCTGTCTGTCTGTCTGCGTGTCTACAATTCCCTACGCAATAACTCTGTCAATTTTTTGTCTACAGACTCGAAATTTGATATACAGGGTACTGAGATTTGGGAAAATCGATGGGATCGGTTTTGAGCCAGAAATTTTGCGATTAAGGGGTCAAAGTTCAACGATTTGACCTTTGAACTCTACCAAACTCCTCCGACAATTTTAGGTCTACCCACTTGAAATTTTAGATATATGTTCCTTGGACATGGATCTAATTTAATAACTTGATTTTAGCTCAAAACAATGAATTCTAAGGGGGCATAATAGGGATCAAAGTTTTAAAAAATTGACTGCTTTTTTTTTTTTTTTGCTCAACATACCCGGGAAACGCCAGGCACCCATGCTAGTATATATATATATATATATATATATATATATATATATATATATATATATATATATATATAAATTTAACAGCCAGCCATGGTTCTCCTTAGAATGTGCTGCTGTCATTGCGCACAGAAATCACTTTTTCCATAGATACCAACATAACAGATGTATTGAGGCTAAAGCTCCTTTCGGGACTGCCAGCAACCACTGTAAAAGAGTAATAAAAATGCATGAGAGCTATATGCTCAGTCCGTTAAATCCAAAGTAGCTGAGCAATGGCTTGGTTCCCACCAGTTTTGGCAAATAGCAAACAGGATCCTGAACAGAAGCAATGTTACAGAGAGAGAGAGAGAGAGAGAGAGAGAGAGAGAGAGAGAGAGAGAGAGAGAGAGAGGTGAGTAAACGTGGAGGTAGACACGTTTACCAGAACCGAAGGTCAGCTGACCAGATTATGTATATGTGACGTAGTCAGGTTGGCTAGATCTGGAGATTTGATTTGGACTTTGAAGAAGACGGACGGTTTTCTGTTGTCTTTCCCCCCCCCCCTTCACTGGGGAGGGGGGAGACGAACGCTGACGTGTGTGAAGAAGAACCCACACAAGCAGATTTCACTTCCACCTTCTGCAGGACCTCTGAGGAAAGTGAAATAAAAACTATAAAACCCATTCATCGTCTTGGAGTGATAAATCTTCGTCAAACAGGTATCAAGTCTCCCTCCAGGATGAGAAATTCCCAGATGGTCCAACATCGAAGAAGCAGAGGTAGGTTCAGAAATTACATGTCACACACACGATTCCCTTTATGATAATCAAACACACAACCATTTATATTAGAGACAATCATACGCACATAGAATCCTTTTTTGATGTTATACACCCAAATATAAATGGTGCCCCTCGATGTTAACTCTATGTAACAAATGTTCAATTTAGTGCTCCACGATGATAACCAATATATAACATATTCAATTTGGCGCCCCTCTGACATGGTCGATGATAACCCCTAGGATAACTCCAATGATAACCCTATGGAACAGCGTGCGTTCTATCCCAACCATCATCAATGGACCTGAAGTCATCTCGTCAGCATCAGACAAGGCCAAACAATTTACCAAGAACTTTGCAGCTAATTTTACTCTATGCGACGAAGGCCATCAATTCCCCATATTATCTCCTATAACAAACAACATGCTATGCAACATACAAATATCTGTGCGTGAAGTCACCAAGCTAATCAAAAACCTTGATTCAAGTAAAGCAACTGGTCCTGACGGCATTCCAATTATAGTGCTGAAAAAACTCCAACCAGAACTTGCTCCCATACTTACAAAACTGTTTAAGTGTTGCCTTAAGGAGAAGTGCTTCCGAACACCCTGGAAAACCTCATTAGTATGCCCTGTATTTAAGAATTCAGGTGATAAGTCACCTCCCTCTCAATACAGACCAAAAAGTCTCCTGTGTGTCATGAGTAAACTGCTGGAATCCATATTAAATAGAGAAGTAGTCAACCACCTCAGGAGAAATAACCTTCTAAGTGAGATGCAATATGGTTTCCGTTCTGCTAAATCTACAGCAGATGTGCTAACAGTTATATCTCATAGCATTAGTGAATGTCTCGACAAAGGCGTCCTTTCTAGGGCAATTACTCTTGACATATCAAAGGCCTTCGATAAGGTATGGCATAAGGGCCTACTTCACAAGATTTCCAGCTACAGTATAACTGGAAATGTTTTCTCAATTATTAAATCATTTCTCTCTGATAGGCTCATAAGAGTAGTGGTTGATGAGCAGAAATCAGAGGCCCACAGTATTAATGCTGGAGTCCCTCAGGGGTCCATCCTGGGCCCAACTCTCTTCCTAATCTACATCAATGATCTCCCAAAACACATACTTAAATCATTCCTTGACATCTATGCTGATGACACGACCATCTAAGTTCTCTCTCTCTCCTCTGATCTTGAGCACATGGTACAGTGGAGGAAGAGGTGGCTGGTTACTTTTGATGCATCTAAAACCAAGCTCCTATCTTTATATCATCAACACTCTGCCTCCATCTGGCATCAATTGAAATGGATGGCTCTCGTCTTGGGGAGGCTCCATGTTTTGACAAGCTTCTGGGTTTGACCTTTACTCCTGATCTGAAATGGAATACATACATCAGGTCTGTTGCCAAGGTCACTGGGAGGATGGTGGGATCCTTCTACCGCTCCAGAAGATACCTCACTACTGATGCAATTCTCTATCTGTATAAAAGCCAAGTACGTCCAAGGATGAAGTACTGCTGCCATATCTTGGCAGGAGCTGCTAAAAACAGCCTAACCTGCCTTAACAGAGTACAAAATAGACTTTGTGTCTTAGTGGGGGATGCTCTTTTCTCTTCCCTGCAACCTCTCTCCCACAGGAGAAACGTTGCGAGCCTGTCTTTGTTTTATCGTTATTTTCATGGCAAGTGCTCGTCTGAGCTCCAATCTCTGGTCCCCCTCGCCAATCTTTCACGAAAAACACCCGTCTGGCTGAAATCACTGTCATTAATTTTCCCTACTCTTTATCTGTGCCTAAATCCAAGCGTAGAGTCCATGAGCAGAGCTTATTTCTTTAAAGTGCACGACTGTGGAACTCCCTTCCGTTTGCCTGTTTCCTACCTGACTACAACTTGGATATCTTCAAGTCCAACATAAACAAATTCCTGACAAACCGCCCCCTTAAGTAAGACACTTTATCAAATCTCCAATACTAACGATTACTATGATACTATCCCATTGATTACTGTACACGCAATAACCCTTATCCCCGAGTGGCTTCCGGGCCTTGATAAGTGGTGACCCCCATGTAAAAATATATATATATATATCCGATTTTATCCGATCATAGCTGACAGAACGGGAGCTTGCTATTTCCATGAATTAAATTCGGTTCGAAATTCTGTGCAGATTCCAGAGTTCAACAAAAAGATTCCTGAATGCGACATTATACACGTAAAGTAGGTCAGAGATTACATCTGCCGAAACGTTACGAGAATAACGTTCAAGATGAAAACAGCAGTCTGAATAATCCAAACTAGCGGGACCTGTGGAAACTCCACAGTGGACTCATTCATATGTAATATATTGATGTTGGGATTCTATGGATGTTCAGCATAAATCGAGACGTCCTGACATTATTGTAACCCTTTTGTTAAAACTGCAAATGTATTTATCTAAGCTAGCAGGAAAGCACGGCATAGCCCGGTCGTAAAGTATGCTTAAATATGATATTTTAATTTTTGCAGATTTCGTATATAGTATTATAGAGTTAAGTTTCTAGCGATACTTATATATTATAAAGTTGTGATTTCAAAAATAAAAAAGTCATTGATATGATTTGGGTGCATCAGATTGAATTAAACTGAAACAAAATCTTATAAAGAAATATATATATATATATAGGCTTCCTTCAGTCTTGACAGACTATGGATATCCACTGTACCCATTTTTATGTTTTCTTAGATGATTGGGTTCATTTCACTATTACGCTGAATTTTACAGAAATACGTTCTACATTTTAAAATTTCAACTATATGTTGCTAATAAACTTATGCTAGTATCAATGATGTTTTCAGTTAGCTAATAAATTGCCTTTTCATTTTCAGGTACCCTTATCAAGCAATATCGTTTAGATTGGTACACACCGTGCTTTTACTGTAGAAATGTTTTTGAACAATGATGAATCTGTAATTGCAACATTAAGAGCTTTCCGAGTTCATTACAAGTTAGGACAGCATGATGCTGTTCCAGATAGAAAATCAATACAGCTATGAGTTGCAAATTTCAGAATTACAGGTTCGGCACTTACAAGAAAATCACCTGGAAGGCCTCGGAGCGTTTGAACACAAGAGCTGTGAGACTTTCTGTTAGTCTCCTGCATATTCAGCTTGCAAATATGCTTTAGCTTTGGGATTGTCTGATCGAACACTCAGAAGAATTCTACACACTGATATGCAGTTCCATCCATACAAATTAATGATTGCTCAGAAACTGCACAAGCACGGCTGGGAAAATCGCATGTCAAAATGTGGGATATATTTCTGCAGCACCCTGTATTTTATATGGGGTAAATGTGGTAACTTGATAGCATTCTTACGAAAGCTAACAAGCAAATGACTCTAATTGATACACTCTTTCCTTCTCCACTTCGTTAAGATTTGCTTTCCTCCTCACTCGCCAAAGCAAGGAAGTTTTCACAAGAACGTGTGAACTCAATGTGTTTTCAACAATAGAAATCGTTCCAAATCAGCAAAACTAACATGTCTAAATGAAAATAGAAAGCCACTGTGAAGTTAGAAACTTCTATAAGACAAACAGTAAAACGCTAGTATTATATATCGCTACAGCTACTTTTGTCACTGGTCTACGATATATAGGCTTCCTTCAGTCTTGACAGACTATACATACCTACGATAAGGGTGCATGGACATGAAATTTTTGTGGCAAGGGTTGCGCACTCTCAACCACATCTCTCCTGAGCCGACATTGTCAAGTGGAGGTTCAGAATGACTGGAAACAATGCTGAGATAAGCGGAAAGCACATGCAGCACCTAGAATTCTCAAATGGTCACCCATCTGGTACTAGCCAGACTCGACGTTGCTTAACTTCGGTGATCTGACGGAAACCAATGTCAACGTGATTATGCGCTACATACATAGTGAATAAAACATAAATCTATAAATAATATTTTTTTTATTCTACGCTTGTTTTCTGCTTCTGTAAATGCTTGCTTTCTGTTGAGACGATTTATATAAACATTCTTTCACCCTGAGGACAGTTTTTGATTTAATTATGACGGATGTTGACATCAGTGAGGGCATGTGGGGGTGGCGTGGATATTTAGCAGTGAAGAAAATGTGTCAGCTTGTTCTCTGCCTCTGTAAATGACTGCTTGCTTTCTGTTGAGACGATTAATACAAACATTCTTTCACCCTGGAATGTTTATAATTTTCCATTGTCTATTGTTCTAATCCTTTGACCAATATCTCTAACCAATTATGCATTCCAATAGATAATGGTGGAAAGCCTCGCATTCCTTACATGGAATCAATCTGTGTTTGTGCAACCCATTGAATGTCTCTCTTCCTGGGGTCACCTGCCAAATATCCAACAGAGGCTAACTGTGCAAAAGGACGACAGAACCCTTCCCCCCCACCCCCACGTTGTGCTTTTAAGTTGAGGGAGGCAAGTCAGAAAAGAACTCAATGACTCACGTACCCACCTTTATCAACTCGCACTAATAAGAACAAGGTAAACCAACACACACAAACACATAACGGAAATTTGAAACAAATCTTATGACGCTTTTATCTAATTCTTATTCAAGAACTTTAAAACTTTTCAACAAGCTTCAGTCTTTCAAAATATATCTTACATTTCTGTAAAATTGATGAGATAAATATATTTTGTTTGTTAATTCATGTCTTCTCGCTTTCATCTTAAAATTCCGATTTTTGAGTTAGCACTTGTTAACTGGTGATCCATTCATAACATTCATGGTTTTATCCATCTTTTTTATTCGTTAATTTTACTATATTTATATTAATTAACATCGTGCTTGGCACTTTTCAAATGCGTTACTCTCGCCGAAATACAGTACTTGTAGCCAGAAGAAGCACCATACAAAAGTTAAAATCTAGCGTTGTCTTTTTTACTTTTTTTCTTGCAGATTTTGTTTTTGTTGTTGTTGTTGTTGATGATGATGATGATGATGATGATGATGATGATGATGATGATGATGATCTACCTGAAAATTTCCGTTGGCAACACTGTTTTGCTATGCTCTTTTTTATCGGGGGAGGGGGGGGATAAGACAAGATAAAATATACTCGTTAAGACCAAGATGGCTGACTGCCAATCTCGTTTTATTCATGTTGGGCGAGAGTTTACATTTTTAAAGGGAGGTAACTTCCACTGGTGCAGAATGTTTGCTGACATAACAAACCCTGGCTGTGACTCAATATTTCTCCCTGTTCACTTCAGTTGAGGGTGAACCTGAAAAAGTTTAATACATGAACACTCGCACAGAAATACGATTATAAGTTTACTTTCTTTTTATTTTTTTTTTAATTATTGAGGTTAAAAGCCACTCGAGAATAAAAGATGATGAGATTGTCAGCTAAGGGACGAACAACATAAGGATTGACAAAGATGAACATATTGAAAATACAGTAAAAAAAAACCAAAAATCAATCTAGCTTTGTATCATATAAATTTTTAAACGTATCGTTATATTCGGTTTAACATCCGTTTTTGCATGCTAGAATCTGTTAGACGGCTTTAAGAAATTGACCTCCAAAGTAACCTATCTCTGACCGAGTCTTCATTTATCCCTCTTTCCCTCAAGTCAATTTTTTTGAATTCGTTCCATATTTTCCTTGAGCTTCCTCTGTGAACTAGACCTGTTACCTCGATTGCTGTACATCTGCTAACCCAAGAACTCTCATCCACTGTTTCAATGTGGCCATACCATCGAAGTCTACTCTTTTTTACACATCTCCCTATACTTTCTAAATGTTCATCTAAGGCTATCAGAAATAAGATTCACATTACACATTCATTGCATTGTTCTCATATAATTTCTCTCCAGGCAACGCCTGCCCTCAACCTTCACTGAGCAGGTTTCACTTCCGTACATCACACTCCATACACATACCATCCTTTTTTTGGTTGACAGCGGTAACACTCTGCTGGTTAGTAATGGCAAAAGTTTCCTGAACTTCTGCTATCCATGTTTCAGAAGTTTTTAGATGAAGATTGATAATTCGTATCATTTGGATTATTCGGATTACTCTTCTCATTTGGAGTGCTGTTCTCAAGGGCCCGTGGCATAGTGGATAAAATACTTGGTAAAACTCAGTTGTAAGTTACATTGTTTTGGAAGTTGAAGGTTTAATCTTCAATGCAAGGTGACATTCAAAATACAATTGCAAATTACTTAGGCATGGTTGACGGAATAAAACTGTGCTACCCATTGTGGATTAAAAAAGGATTCTGTTTGAAATTACGTGCAGATTCCAGAGTTCGACAGAAAGATTTCCGAGTTCGATAGAAGGATTTCCAAGTTCGATAGAAGGATTTCCGAGTTCGATAGAAGGATTTCCGAGTTCAACAAGAAGAAGGTCGGAGCTAACACCAGACCGAAACTGTGTGAATAAGATGAGAAGAGTAGTCCAAATAATTCAAATAATCCAAATAATCCAAATTATCGAAATAATCCAAATAATCCAAATTATTGAAATAATCCAAATAATCCAAATAAGCCGAATTATCGAAATAATCCAAATAATCCAAATTATCGAAATAATCCAAATAATCCAAATTATTGAAATAATCCAAATAATCCAAATAATCCAAATTATCGAAATAATCCAAATAATCCAAATTATTGAAATAATCCAAATAATCCGAATTATCGAAATAATCCAAATAATCCGTATTATCAAAATAATCCAAATAATCCGTATTATCGAAATAATCCAAACAATCCAAATTACTCTTGTTAGCTCAAAGGTGTGCTAGTCGACGATTATTATGATTATTCAAGTCAAAAAAATATGTTTTAGAATAATCAAAATATTTAGAATAAATACATTTAGGAATGTAACTTAGAAATGTTTTATAACAATTTATTCAACAACTTAGAAATAAGAACATGTAAAAACATCAGGTGATTATATTAGTAATGAATACTAATGACGTCATTTGAAAGGCAGATAGTTTTTTGCTATATCTGAAGTTAGTTGAGTCAGTTAGAGTCGAGAGAGGGACAGAAACGGTTTTCAGATCGTGATGGCTCCATGTAGAAGGGGATCCGAAATGGCGATAGTCAGAATCAGCGTTACAACTTTCCAAAATGGGGGAACAATATTCTGGGATACAAAGTTGCTGAAAATAAAACCTGAGACTTTGTTATTTCTTGGGAAGAATTTCCATTGCAACTTTCTTTCAAACAAGATCAACGATGGACCAGATATGTTCCCGATTGGCCAGATGTTGAAACCCCAAATAAATGCTATTCGTCCGTCGGGTTATAAATGCATATGCTTATCCCGCCATAAACTGCAGTTAAATGTGCATACACACACAACGAACTCTAGATTAGACGATCACAACGTTAGACGGTCATAGACGAACACACATATAGATGATTTTAACACATATATACGAACGTATACACACTCTGTATACACACATTCATTAGAAGAATATTTTATACCACTAGACCAAGGCTTCTTAAACTATGGGTCGCGAACCCAAATGGGGTCACTTAGCAAAATCTTGGGGTCGCGAGATTTTAATAATCTGCAGAACGGAGTTGTAGTCTTACAAAATAGAGTTGTCATAATATTAGTTTTTTTTTTTTATTTGCAAATTAATTAATTTTTGTATGTCTGATATATTTGTAACAAATAATTTGTTTAAATATGTCATTTGTCATAATTTATTAATAAATCCTTTAAGATTTAAATCTACCAGTGTGCATTTTCATATAACGATATGCAATATGCTATTTTTAGATTTTTTTTTTTTTTTTGTAGGATTCAAATCCTTTTGGCCTCGGATAAATGGTTGAACTTAAGAATGATCATGATGCAGATGACAATGCCACAAAATCTTCTGAAGCGGAACTCAGTATTGACAAACAGCCATCTAATGTGTGGAAAAGGAAATATGATAAGTCTTTCCTTGAATTTAGCTTTACATTTAGAAATTGTGATGGGTATAAAAAAACTCTTTGTTTGATCTGCAATGAGTTGTTAACTACAGAACATATGAAACGATCTAAACTGAAAAGACATCTTGAATCAGAACATACTTCGTGTGCCAATCAACCAAAAGAATATTTTGAAAGACTTGTAAAGTTTTTAAATGAAGAAATAAATTCTTTAGTAAAATTTTTAAAGGTGAATGAAAAATATTTACTCGCGTCATATAAAGTTTTATAGGTGAGTGTCGCTAATGATGGAGGTGTGAACAGGTCCCTAATGAGGGAGGTGTGAACAGGTCTCTAATGATGGAGGTCTGAACAGGTCCCTAATGATGGAAGTCTGAATAGGTCCCTAATGATTGAGGTGTGAACAGGTCTCTAATGATGGAGGTCTGAACAGGTCCCTAATGATTGAGGTCTGAACAGGTCCCTAATGATTGAGGTGTGAACAGGTCTCTAATGATGGAGGTGTGAACAGGTCCCTAATGATGGAGGTCTGAACAGGTCTCTAATGATGGAGGTGTTAACAGGTCCCTAATGATGGAGGTCTGAACAGGTCTCTAATGATGGAGGTCTGAACAGGTCCCTAATGATGGAGGTCTGAACAGGTCCCTAATGATTGAGGTGTGAACAGGTCTCTAATGATGGAGGTCTGAACAGGTCCCTAATGATGGAGGTCTGAACAGGTCCCTAATGATTGAGGTCTGAACAGGTCTCTAATGATGGAGGTGTGAACAGGTCCCTAATGATGGAGGTCTGAACAGGTCCCTAATGATTGAGGTCTGAACAGGTCTCTAATGATGGAGGTCTGAACAGGTCTCTAATTATGGAGGTCTGAACAGGTCCCTAATGATGGAGGTCTGAACAGGTCTCTAATGATAGAGGTGTGAACAGGTCTCTAATGATGGAGGTCTGAACATGTCCCTAATGATGGAGGTCTGAACAGGTCCCTAATGATGGAGGTCTGAACAGGTCTCTAATTATGGAGGTCTGAACAGGTCCCTAATGATGGAGGTGTGAACAGGTCCCTAATGTTTGAGGTGTGAACAGGTCTCTAATGATGGAGGTCTGAACAGGTCCCTAATGATGGAGGTCTGAACAGGTCCCTAATGATGGAGGTCTGAACAGGTCCCTAATGATTGAGGTCTGAACAGGTCCCTAATGATGGAGGTCTGAACAGGTCCCTAATGACTGAGGTCTGAACAGGTCTCTAATGATGGAGGTCTGAACAGGTCCCTAATGATGGAGGTGTGAACAGGTCCCTAATGATTGAGGTCTGAACAGGTTCCTAATGATGGAGGTGTGAACAGGTCCCTAATGATGGAGGTGTGAACAGGTCCCTAATGATGGAGGTCTGAACAGGTCTCTAATGATGGAGGTCTGAACAGGTCCCTAATGATGGAGGTGTGAACAGGTCCCTAATGATTGAGGTGTGAACAGGTCTCTAATGATGGAGGTGTGAACAGGTCCCTAATGATGGAGGTCTGAACAGGTCCGTAATGATTGAGGTCTGAACAGGTCTCTAATGATGGAGGTCTGAACAGGTCCCTAATGATGGAGGTCTGAACAGGTCCCTAATGATGGAGGTCTGAACAGGTCTCTAACGATGGAAGTCCGAACAGGTCCCTAATGATGGAGGTCTGAACAGGTCTCTAATGATGGAGGTGTGAACAGGTCCCTAATGATGGAGGTGTGAACAGGTCCCTTATGATGGAGGTCTGAACAGGTCCCTAATGATGGAGGTCTGAACAGGTCTCTAATGATGGCAGTCTGAATAGGTCTCTAATGATGGAGGTCTGAACAGGTCCCTAATGATGGAGGTCTGAACAGGTCTCTAATGATGGAGGTGTGAACAGGTCCCTAATGATAGAGGTGTGAACAGGTCCCTAATGATTGAGGTCTGAACAGGTCCCTAATGATTGAGGTGTGAACAGGTCCCTAATGATGGAGGTCTGAACAGGTCCCTAATGATGGAGGTCTGAACCGGTCCCTAATGATTGAGGTCTGAACAGGTCCCTAATGATTGAGGTGATAACAGGTCTCTAATGATTGAGGTGTGAACAGGTCCCTAATGACGGAGGTCTGAACAGAGCTGAAAGAAAGAAACAGACCAAATATCAAGGTCTCATGTATGATATGAAAAGAAACTGGAATCTTAAAGATATATCAATCATACCAGTTATGATAGGTGCCAAAGGGCTTATGAAGAAGAACCTGAAGTCCTACCTAACTAATATTCCTGGTTAACAAAGTGCAAAAGAGATCCAGACAATTGCATTTAAGGGAACAACAAGGATACTAAAAAGAGCTCTTGGTTGGTTTCAATAAAAAAAACAGGGCAATGTTGGCAGCTGGTTTGGCTGCCCCATACCCACCACTACAATCTTCAATGGAAGAAAATTAAAAAAAAAAAAAAAACTATTGATAAAAATAAGACCCGTTTACCATTGGAGAAGATCTTGTATTACCTGCTTTAACCAAAATGCTAGAAATACTTCATGGAAGTAAATATAGCGATGATATTCGAAAAATTCCTCTGTCAAACACTGTCACAAACAGAATTTCTTAAATTAACAGGTATCAATTTTTGCCACAAATTGAACGAATTAAAGAAAGCCCTACATTTTTAATTCAGTTGGACGAAACAACTGATATTACTAATTTGGCTCAGTTGATGGTATATAAAGAAAACCTGGAAGAAGAATTGTTATTTTGCCGTCCTTTAAAAGATCATAATAAACAGAAAGACATATATTGCAAAGTTAACAAATTTCTAAGAAACTGAAGGTTAAGAATGGAAAAATTCCTGTAGAGTATGCACAGATTGGCACAAAAGTGATGATGAGCAAAAATATTGGTCTAGAATCATTTTTTTCAGGCTGCTAAATATAATCACATAACTTTTACTCACTGTCTTATTCATCGGGAGGCCCTTGCAGCAAAGAAGTAGCAGCAGAATTAAGCGATTTGCTTCAGGATACTGTTTAGATTATAAATTTTGTTAAGACTTATTCCCTTAAGAGCCACTTATTTTCAAATCTCTGTAAGGATACAGATTCCCACTATACAAATTTATTATTAATAGAACTAGGACAACAGCATATTCTTTTCATTGTTTTGACTCTCGAGTGTGCACCCGTTGATATCTTATATGCCTTTTTATAGAGTGGTGTGCTTCTCGTTTGATTAACTGTGTCTAACTGTGTCGGATATATACTCGAGAGTCAAAACAATGAAAAAAATATGCTGTTGTCGTAGCCCTAATTATTATATGCAGAAGTAAGGTGGATATCAAAAGGACAAAGTTTAAGAAGATTATGGTTATTGAAAGATGAAATCGAAATATTTTGAACTGAAAAAATATCTGATCTTGCTTCTTTTTATTTTTCAAAGTGATCAATAGTTATCCAAGCTGTGTTACCTGTCAGATATTTTTGAAAAACTGAATGGTCTCAACTTGTAATATATTTACTTCCAATGATATAATTGAAAATTTCATTAAAACTATTAACATTAAGAAAAGTAGGATAGAAAAGGATTCGTTCAAAATGTTTTGCAGTATTGATAATTTTATAACCGAGAAAAATGATTGTAAAAACTATATCTCAGATATTATTATTGATCACTTAAAAGCGTTAGAAACACAGTTTCGTAAATATTTTGCATCAAATATTGATTTTAAAAAGTTATCTTGGATTCAAAAACCATTTTCGATTGGCTTGAGTGAGATTGACCACCTATCATACAAATCTCAAAAGAAATTTGCTGAGCTTTCGAGTGACTCAAGCTTTAAACTAGATTTTCCAAAAAATCACTTGACTGAATTCTGGATTGGAAGTAAAAATGAATTTCCCACAATCTCTGCTATGACATTAAACTTTTTTTTTGCCGTTCAACACTACAGATTTATGTGAAATTACTTTTTCAGTTTTAACACATATTAAATCCCAACATCGTTCATCGCTTAAAAATATTAAAGAGATTTTACGTCCAGTAGTGTCAAATATTGCATCAAGATTTGATTTGTTATGCAGTAAAAAAAAATAAATAAATAAATAAAACACATCCGTCCCATTAACAAACTCATCGTAACCATAGGCAGCTGACACTCTCGTTTTTATAATTATAATAAATACAATTTTACAGCATTTGTGCAATTTTGGATTTTACATTATTTTATGTTCGGCATGTATGGTTAATTAAATATATTTATTTGATATTTGTCTAGGGTCGCGAAAACACTCACACTCATAAATAGGTTCGTGGTCAAAAAAAAAATTAAGAAGTCCTGCACTAGACGATACCAAATTTAGACACGTATATATACAAGATCTATCCATTCTTAATTCTTGCAATCAGACGAGCATCTGCTCCAACTTGTTCTCCAATCGCCATAAAGATATCGCGATGCCTTTGTTTAGTCTCGAAAGACAAAGGATACCCGCTGTAGGGGCAGTTGCGTGTGTCATTGTGAGGCAAGGGTTGCGCAATCTCCAACCACACCTTTCCTGAATCGGCAAGGAGAAGTCCAGGATGACTGGAAACAATGCCGAGATAAGCGAAGAGCAGATACAGCATCTGGAAGTCCCAAATAGTCGCCCATTTAGTATTGAACAGGTTTAACATTGCTTAACTTCGGTGACCCAGCGGGAACCGGTGTGTCAACGTGGTTATGCCATCCAGAATTACTTTCTCCACATCTGAGTTCTCATCCTCTGAGGAATGTGGAATAAAGTAAGTAAAATATATATAAAAGAATATTTTTTAATCCCTTGTTTTTACTAATATCTTACTGAGCTTTTTTCAAACACTTGACTACGTTTGCTAGAACAAAACTGACACGAGGTCACCCACATATGTTAATGAACAAATGAACAGGTGTTGATGAAGTGATTAAGCCTTGAAACGATTTTTAATAGCTGGCAGATCTTTTGATAAGCATGCACTCCTTAAATGATAATTAAGTCCTAAATTGAGAGAATAAATAAATGGAAAAGTGGACAACCTGAAAATATGAAGTCAGAATAATAAAATAAAAAGTGGTTTTAATCAAATTTGAAATGTCTTTTGTTGGGACATTGTTCAATTGGAATAAATGATCCTTATAGAAAATCAAAAACATGTGATTAAAAAATTATTTTATTTTGAAGTTGCTTAAGAAGAATATATGCGTTTGATATATATATATATATATATATATATATATATATATATATATATATATATATATATATATATATATATATATATATATATATATCAAACGCGTAAATCGATCAAGTATTTTTATTTTTATATAAGAAAATCAAATTTTGTGAGTATCTGAGAAGTGACTGTCTCGCCCTCGATTAAAAAGAAAATATGAAGAAACAAAGTTCTTACTGAATTTATGTTGTAATGTCTACGAATTTCCATTAATCGCTTAAAGATGATTTTCTTAATAAAAAAAAAAATAAAACTACGTGATCAATTTACGTGCCTTTTTTGGAATCTATTTTTGTTTCATCACGAAACTTCGTACATCATAGCGATTTTTAATAATATTTTTGTTTTTAATATAAAACAAGAATTAAACTGTCTTTAAACTTCCGATTAGGGTGCTATATCGTGGAAAATTTTCAAGTTTGCAAATATAAATTAAAATTTAAAAAAAATATCGCATTGTTAAATTTAAAAAATACATCACATTATATTTTTTGGTATTTTTCACGATTTGCCCCAGCATAGTATAAACATCCACACCACCTCATGTTAAGAACGACTTTCGGAAAAAACATCCCGACCTCCCCATGTTAAGAACGGCTTTCGATGTTGAGGGGTGTTTATTCCGAAAGCCGTTCTTAACTTGCGGAGGCTGGGGTGTTTATAATACGCTGAGGTACATCGTAAAAATTTACCCTTTTTTTTGTTTTGTTTCTTATTAAAAACTATATCGCATTGTTAAACATTTTCTTAATGTCTCATTGCTTTAAATATCTCATTGTTTTTCGCTTTTTATAACCATCACTTATTGTTTTTCGCTTTTTATAGCCATCAGCCATCACTTATTGTTTTTGTCTTTTTATAACCATCACTTTTTGTTTTAGTCTTTTTTATAACCATCACTTAAAAGTATCTTTAATGTGTAATCTCTAATATGTAAATATTTCTTTCGATTTATTTAACGAACTTTATCAAAATGCAAACAACATTGTTGATTATTTCTGTACTGCAAATGGAATTTACAAAGAAAGATAGGAAGAGCTTATCGTCAAGGGGACGAAAGAGAGGAGAAATAGGGTTAAACGGAATCTGGTTGGAAATCTGTAAAAGGGACAAAGATCGGTGATGATGAACTGACCTGGGTGGTGATCGGAGGGGAATGACAGCAAAGGAACATTGACAGTGTTGCAAATTTAGTAACCTCGCCCCCACCCCCACTAGATTTGGAGATTTTATTTGGGATCTAGCTAGTAAAATTTGGATCTTAGTTGATCATAAAGAACTTTATCAAAATTACAAAAGCGACATTTTTAATCGTTTCCCCCTCCCCCATTGCAGATTTAGATTCATCTGTGTATTTACAGAGAAAAATTAGGGTTGATGTCCCGAGAGGGGGGGGGCTTAAGTGAACGTAATAAGAAAATGTAGTAGGAAAGAAAACTGTCATGTTGGGTACTTTATAAAGATCGCGGCTATGGAAGAATGCAAGAAAAATCTGTTTAGGTATGAAAAATAATGTTTTTTTTTTTTGGTCGTATATTTTGTCGTATATTACTAAATACGGAATCATTTCCATTAAAATCCAGTTAGTATTATGCATCTAACATTGAGAAAAGCACGCCGGAAAAAAAGATCAACATTATATGAAAGAAGCCTAAGCAAAACAAAATGGCTACCAAATCTGAATTGGTGTCAAATTTATCAAACAACGAAACTCAAAATGATTTCAGATTTAATGATATTAATTATTAATAATATAAACTAATAATATTTAACAAAAACAATAATATAAACTACTTTTTTTATAGGAAAGTCACCATTTATCAAGGCCCGGTGGTTACTCGGGGATAAGGGTTAATAAGTGTAAGGTGGTCAGTGTGACAATAGCTCAATGATTGTTTTTTTAGTGCGTGTGCGGGAATTGGGCAGAATTGGACTAATTAAGGGGACGGGATAGCAAGAATTGTTTACATTAGGCTCGAAGATTGCCAAGTTGTAGTCAGCAGGAAAGAAACTGTGTTCATGGAATTTGCGTTTAGATTAAGACACTGATAGAGAGTAGAGGAACTTGTTGGTAGTGGTTGTAGCTTGACAAGTGGTTCTTTGAAAGTTTGGGGGGGGGGTTATTGATTGAAGCTCAGACGACCTCTTGCTGTGAAAATAACAGTAGAACAGAAAGAGACTCACAACATTTCTACTGTGGGAAAGAAGTTGCCGGGAGAGGAAACGGGCATCGCCTATTAGGTTTTGAACTCTGTCAAGGCAGGATAAGTTACTCCAGGCAGCTTCTCCCCGGATGTGGCAATATTAATCCATTTTAGAGCGTATTTGGCTCTTATATATCTAAAGAATTGCGTCGAGAGTGAGATACCTTCTGGAGTGGTACAAGAACGCAACCATTTTTCCAATGACTTTGGTGCAAGTTTTCCATTTCAGGTCAGGAGAGAAGGTCAATCCCAGGAGCTTGTGAAAATGGAGTGCTACTTTGAGACAAGAGCTATTCATATTAATTGTGGTCATGTGGGTATCAGAGCGTTGGTGGTGGAAAGATAGAAGTTATTCATTGAAATTAACCAACCACTTTTTGCCTCATTGCACTATGTGTTCAAAGTCAAAGAATGTTTTATTGCGTTCTTTCATGGCCGTGATCTTTATAAACTATTCCTGTTGTTGTCGTTGTTATGTCAGCGTTCACCGTGAGTCGGATGATTTGGTTCCTCCATCTGAATTCTCTACATCTTGTATAGACACTGTGGAAGCATGTTGGTTTGAAACTGCAGTCCATATCAGGTCCAGCCATTCGCAGTTCCAGCGGCACACTCTGTAGAGGTGCGGACACAGGATCAGATCGGCATCTTGCTTCACCTACTGAGCCAGGTTTTTCAGCTGACCACCATGTCGCTTCTTCCAACCCTGGAGTGGGCCTGAGTTGATGGTGGCATAGATGAGGTCATCTGGTTGCTGGTGCAGAGTGCGACCAAACTATTGAAGACGTCTCGAAAGGAGGGTCTGATTGGCAGTATGAATGGATGGTGGCGTTTGGGACGAATTGGTGCAAGTGAACCTGTAGGATGTGGCATAGAGATTAGTGGTCAAAAACTTCCAATATGTATAGATCACAAACTCGTATTGGCCAAGTTTCGCATCTGCATCCATATATGAGATTGGTGTGGACAAGAGCTTGATATATTCAAATTTTTGTAACGAGTCTGATTTCATTTCTGGACCAGAGTTAGGCGCAAAGCCAACAGAACGTGCCTCGGGGATTATTGCCCAGTTGACCGGTTAGTCATTTTGAATTTCTCTCTCTCTCTCTCTCTCTCTCTCTCTCTCTCTCTCTCTCTCTCTCTCTCTATCTATCTATCTATCTATCTCTATCTCTTTTCCCAATAATTTCAGATGCCTTAATACTTATTAACTGCTATGAACCTTTTAGCTGAAAATAGCACTTAATTGATTTTTCAAACGTGGATGACGATACACATTTCTTAATTAATTTCAAATAATAAGTTATTTCCTTCAACCCATATATTCAGATATTTCTGCATATATATATACATATATATTTCTTTTTTTTTTTTACACGGTGGTCACTACTTATCAAGGCCCAGAAGCCACTCAGGGATAAGGGTTATTGCAAGTACAGTACGTTAGTGTGGAGATTTAATGAAGTGTTTACTTAAGGGGGTGGTTCATTAGGAATTTGTTAACGTTGGACTTGAAGACATCCAGGTTGTAGTCAGGTGGGAAGCAGGCAGACGGAACAGAGTTCCACAGGCGTGCAGTTCTAAGAAAGAAGCTTTGTTCATGGAATCTACGTTTTGATTTAGGCACAGATAAAGAGTGGGGGAAATTTTTCACAGTGGATTCAGCTAGACAGGTGTTTTTCGTGAAAGATTGGCGAGGGGAGACCAGAGATTCAGACGAGCACCTGCCATGGAAATAACGATAAAACAAGGATAGGCTCGCAACATCTCTTCTCTGGGAGAGAGGTTGCAGGGTAGAGAAAAGGGCATCCCCCACTAAGCCACGAAGTCTATTTTGTACTCTGTCAAGGCAGGATAGGCTGTTTTTAGCAGCTCCTGCCCAAATATGGCAGCAGTATTCCATCCTTGGACGTACTTGGCTTTTATATAGATAGAGAATTGCATCAGTAGTGAGATATCTTCTGGAGCGGTAGAAGGATCCCACCATCTTTCCAGCAACCTTGGCAACAGACTTGATGTACGTGTTCCATTTCAGATCAGGAGTAAAGGACAAACCCAGAAGCTTGTCAAAACATGGGGCTTCTCCTAGACGAGAGCCATCCATTTCAATTGATGCCAGATGGGGATCAGAGCGTTGATGATGTAAAGATAGGAGTTTGGTTTTAGATGCATTAAAAGTAACCAGCCACGTCTTTCCCCACTGAACCACGCGCTCGAGATCAGAGGAGAGAGAATCAGAGAGAACTTTGTCGTTTACAGCCTTTGATGTGTTGCCCTAGATGGTCGTGTCATCAGCATAGATGTCAACAAATGATTTAAGTATGCGTTTAGGGAGATCATTGGTGTAGATCAGGAAGAGAGTCGAGCTCAGGATTGACCCTTGTGGGACTCCAGCATTAATACTGCAGGCCTCTGATTTTTGTCCATCGACCACTACTCTTATGAGCCTATCAGAGAGAAATGATTTAATAATTGAGAAAACATTTCCAGTTATACCATAGCTGGAAATCTTGTGAAGTAGGCCCTTATGCCATACCTTGTCGAAGGCCTTTGATATATCAAGAGCAATTGCCCTAGAAAGGAAGCCTTTGTCAAGAGATTCACTAATCCTGTGAGATATAACCATTAGCACATCTGCAGTAGATCTTGCAGAATGGAAACCATATTGTGTGTCACTAAGAAGGTTATTTCTGCTGAGGTGGTTGACTATTTCTCTATTTAATATGGATTCCAGCAACTTACTTATTGCAGCTCTGGAAACCGTTTTTGTAGAACACCCCAGGTTGGTCTTCCAACCATGACATGACTTCAGAAATTAAGGCTGCATCATCTGGGAAACACTTTCCTTTCAAAAACAACTTCATGGCTGGGAAGAGATGAAAGTCAGAGGGTGCCAGGTCAGGAGAGTAGGGAGGATGGGGAAGGATTTCATAACCACATGCCCATGCTTCTGATCTGGCAACATGCGAGTTATGGACCGGAGTGTAGTCCTGCAGGAGGGGGGTACCTTTGCTGATCTTACCCCGTCTCTTGATTTTGATAGCTTTCCTAAATTTCCTCCAAAGTGAAGCATAATAGGCTCCTGTAATTGTGGTACTCTTTACCAGGAAATCTGTCATCACTACTCTGTCCTGGTCCCAGAAAACTGTGAGCATAACCTTGCCAGCGGAGGGCTGCACCCTTGCCTTCTTTGGAGGTGGTGAGTCTAAGTGCTTCCACTGCATTGACTGGGCTTTGGTCTCTGGATCATAGTGATGGACCCAGGTTTCATACTGTGTAATCAGTCTTTTGAAGAACTTTGACTCATCTTATTGGCACATCTCCAAATTCATCCTCAAGCACTCACCATGTTCTCACTTCTGAAATGGTGTGAGCAACCTGGGAATCCAACTGGCAGACACCTTATGCATATGCAAATGGTCATGAATGATAGTTTCTACAGACCCTGTACTAATCTTGACATCTTGGGCTATTTGGTGAATAGTAATGCGCCGATCTTCCAAAATGGCAGCCTCAGCTTGACAGACAGATGCCTCATCAATGGCAGAAGGGGAGCGATCAGGTCTGGGAGCTGTTTCCACAGACTTCCGGCCATGTTTGAATTCACGATGCCAGCATTTTACAAGGTCATATGATGGGGCATTATCACCATAAGTTTCTTTCATTTCGTCAAAAGTCTCCTATGGTGTGCGTCCTTTCAAATATAAAAACCGGATCACTGCTCAACATTCAACAGGCTCCATTTCACACCTGACTCAGTTCAAACACATGTAAAACAAAAACCACAATTAGTTCAGAGCATTTTACAAGGTCATATGATGGGGCATTATCACCATAAGTTTCTTTCATTTCGTCAAAAGTCTCCTATGGTGTGCGTCCTTTCAAATATAAAAACCGGATCACTGCTCAACATTCAACAGGCTCCATTTCACACCTGACTCAGTTCAAACACATGTAAAACAAAAACCACAATTAGTTCAGAGCTGTAATTTGCCACATAACCCATAGAGATATAAATCATTACATTGCAAAATTTCAGCTAGATCAGACCACTAGAAGTGGGTCAGGGGCATTACTTATTGCACGCCCCTCGTGTGTGTGTGTGTGTGTGTATATATATATATATATATATATATAGAGAGAGAGAGAGAGAGAGAGAGAGAAAGAAATAAACAAAAAAGGCTGACAAAATAAAGAAGGAACTCAACTCAAAACCATTTATTAAACTATGCACATAGATTCAAAAAAGTTGTGAAAAAAAATATATATAGGTAAGATAAGTTACTTTTCTACCTAACTGGATAAGTTTTTAATGTTTTTACATAATGTAAAATGTTTATTTGGTTCGAAAAAAAGAACCACGTTGAACACTGCCGGAGAACAAGAAAAGATGGCCGCAATGTCTTTGAAAACTCGATAATCGCTTCAAAATAAGAAATAAAACAAAATGGTGATAAAAACCCACCCAATAAATGTTACCGTGACATTTACTGGGTGAGTTTCAGTGCACAAGAAGTGTCTCACTATACATCCTCCCTCAAAAAATTCCTGAGTAGCTCCGACGGCATTGCCTGATAGAGACACCTCAGACGATTGTCAATAAACTAACCCTTCACAAAAAAGAAGGTAAAGCTTGGGAAGGTGAACCTCCTAGTATTACACAGAATACCCCTATCCTGACAAACCCGACAAGCAGCAAAATCACACCCTTCACTGTAGAGGTCCATAGATGCATGAAAGCTTTCTACTCTAATAGTTTCTTCACTCAAACTGCTAGACTTCGAAATTCCCTCCCTGTTTCCTATTTCACTCACTATATTAACATGCAGAAATTTAGATTAAAAAAAAAAATGCATACACAAACACACAGACAACTGTTTATAAATTGTAAATATGGTTTTGATTTTTAAACGCTGGGGATTTATTAGTTAGATTAAGACCCATAGAATGAATGAGGTATTTTGGTAAATGTTACCAGTCAAGAGTAAGACTCCAAAGTCTACATTTATTACTTTTTTAATCACTTTAGTCACAAAGACCCTGAACCCTTCCCCTCCCCAACTTCTTGTAGGGCCTTGTGCCTAATTTTGTTGTTTGAAAATCTTGTTTTTTTTTTACTTAATTGTATTTACAAAATTTTAAAAGCAATAAAATATATAAACAAGATCAAAGTGTAGTATCTGTTCTTCAGATGCGGCACTTCTATTTCTCGTTCTCTTTCAGTGGAGGAGAAATCCTTCACGACTGAGACAATTTTTATTTTTGTACCTTTTCTCCATGTTAAAAAACGACCCTGGTGTCTAACTCTGTCCCGTGGGGAGGCATTGTAAATAGGTACAAAGACATCTCGCTACTCACCTCCCTACATAGTGTCCCTAGAGACATGGTCCCAAATAGTAGCCCATTATGTCCAAGCGGCAATTTGCTTTGTTTGTGGTTAGTATGAGTTTAAAAAAAATATATTTCAATCTGACAAAGCGGGACTAAAAGACATCATAACAGGCCACCCCTTGTAGGACTAATCCTTGAGGACCTATCCTCAGCCAGTGGAATAAACCTACTCAGGATGTGGCAGGTAATGTTTTGATATAAAAGAAGGGTCGGGGATGGAGTAATGTCAGAGGAAGAGTGGAAATGGAAAGAAAAAGTGACGCCTTTTTTTCTTTTCTTTTTTTTTTGTCTATAATTTTCGTCTACAAATTTGAGAGATGGCGGCGGTCAAGTGATTAACAGCACACGTGGACTGGCGACCTGGGTGTTCGTTCCACAAAATTACTTTCAATTAGGATGTTGTCTACCTTCACATGGACTCGCCGTAAGTAACCAATGTCTTTCTAGAAAGAATTGTCTCTAGAAAAATATCAATGAAAACTAATGCCAACAATAGACAAAGGAGATTCATAAGAGACGGTGAGCTACAATTTAAACAAAATAGAATGCCTTAGTAGAGCTCCTCTTGGCTCCATCTCTTTCACAATCTCAAATAAAGTAGATATGAATCACACACATTCTCAAATTCTCAACTCAATGTCCTTTCACTGAATTCCCTGACCCCCCCCCCCCGCTCGCCCCCACCCTGGTCGCTTTGCAACAGATATTTAAAAAGATCAACCGGTAGACACGACTACGCCCCACCCTTACTACTTGCTCCCCAACATTAACAAGCACAAAATGTAAACTTAACACATGGGAGGTATTTCTATTCATCTCTCCCCGCCCTCCACGCCAAGAAGATATGACACATGGTCGAGAGAATGGGATTCGAAGAGCCAGCGTCCTTGTGGAAGAGCTAGCTGTATACAAAAAATGCCTGAGCAGGCTCGTCGGCATTTAACGGAAGAGGTGCTTCAGATGATTAACAATAAACTAATGCCTTCTCAAAGAGTGAGGAGAAAAAGATTGGGAGGATGGACCATCTAGAACTGCACATGGTCATACTTCAGCCAACAGAGAACAAGTCATCTTCAACAATGTTAGACTCTGGTGGTTTTGCACTCCGCTCTCGGCAGCAATCTATTTAAACGAACTTCTTTTTAATGAATAGCATATGATGACATGAATACAATTACTACAATTTAAGTCCCACGACCATTTAGAGATCAAGGTACCATGTGACCTTTGAAGTCACTTGTCCTGACTTTTTATTTTGGGGTAATAGAATTCCTCTAAGATGCCCATTCCTTTCTTTTATTCTGATCTTGGCCTCTCCAATTGTTTCCTATATTGGGAGAACATCATCTATTCACAAACTCCACTCCTATGTCATGGACTCTCACGTATGTCCTACTACCATTTAGAGATCAACTAGCTTGTTTTCAGTTTTAAATAAACCAGGAAACAGTGGAAGGTGTGTTTTTAGAAAGGATTCAAGGCATCTTGTTAACCTTTTCTTTTGTTTTAATAATATTAATATCAAGATGAGTAATGCAAATAGTAGGATAAAACCACAAATAATTCATATACAGAATATTAATTTATTAGAAACTTGGGCATTTTTAACAAGAGCCAACAAAACAAAATAGAGGTGATAAAAAGTAACTATACAACAAATAAAGGCAGAATAAGTTACTCTACTACCTACCTGGATAATTTTATTTGCGTTTTAACTTATTTTTAAGCATTCATTTCCTTCAAAACAAATCTAGTTTCAAGTCTGTTGAGTTAAAATGATAAAAACTGACGATCTTCTTACAGCCATATTGACCTTCAATAATCGCTTAAAATCGAAAATTAAACAAAATAATAGTGAAACACATCCGATGTCACTAACTGGGCAAAAATGTAATGTTCTAGCAGTATTTTGTTTGATTTTCGATTTTTCAGCGATTATATGAATTAAAATGTTTTAAGAAATATACATAAATAAATAACTTTCATCTCTTCCAGTTTTTTGGGGTTTTTTTTTTGTTTGGCACACGTCCTGATGATCGGTGAAAACTATAAAACTGCAGTAAAATGTTAAAGCTAAGTACATTCTTATTATACACTATATATATATATATATATATATATATATATATATATATATATATATATATATATATATATATATACCTTACTGCTCTCGAGCTCAAAAGATGAGGTAATGCTTGGGAGAGTGGTAAAATGTCTACCGGACAGATATAATAGTACTCCCCAAAAAGGAGATAATACCTTGGGAGACAAGCAGTTAACTATGGAATTCCAATGGAGACCAAAGAACCAGTAATTTATTTATTTATTTTTTTTTTTTACAAAGGAGTCATCACTGGAGGCCACTGGAGGATAAGGATAAATGAGTGTACAGTGGTCAAGAGGATGGGGAACATGCCCTTGTCATCGTTAGTAGTGGAAATTTGGTAAATTGGATTACTTAAGTAGATGGCTCATCAAGAATTTGTTTACATTGGACTTGAAGACAACAATATGGTAGTCAGATATTATTCCTTAATTGGAATTCATTTTTGAGATGAGCATTATATATATTAATTTATTTTTATTTCGGACTACTGGTCTCATCTTTATTAGTTGTTGTTTTCCATTTTTTATTGGATTTTTTATTCACAACGTTTCGGCCAACTAATTCCTCTGGCTTTCGTCAGGTAGTAACCGCGACGGATAGGAACTTCGAATCTCCTAACTGCATTCTCAGCCATCACTGCCATCCGTAGTTTTTGTCGTCTCACCACGTTTTTGTCCAAGTAAACCTCTGGCACGCTTTCGTAGGTTTGAAACCGCTATCTTCAGACAATGTCCATCTGGAACCATAGAGATTCAATATCTCTATCAACTGCGCCACGGGCCCCGAAGGGCGATCAAAGTTGGATTCTTTGATCTTAATTAATATATTAATAAATATGGTAGTCAGTTGAAAAGCAGGAAAACAGAACAGAGTTCCACAGGCGTGAAGTTCTAAGAAAGAAACTTTGTTTGTGGAACCTACATTTAGGTTTAGGCACAGATAAAGAGTGAGGGAAATTATTATTAATAGTGGTTTCAGTTAGACGAGTGTTTTTTGGGAAAATCAGGCCGGGGGGGGGGACCATAGATTGGAGCTCAGACGAACACTTTCCATGAAAATAACGATAAAGCAGAAACAGGCTCGCAACGTCTCCTCTGTGAGAAAGAGGTTGCAGGGAAAAGAAAAGGGCATCCCGCACTAGGCTACAAAGTCTATTTTGAACTCTGTGGTACTGCTAAATGTGCTGCCACCATTGCTCACAGAAATCACTATTCCAATGCGTTTTTGGCCTTCGGACCAAAATCAAAGTGTAGTATCTGTCTTCAGATGTTGCACTTCAATTTCTTGTTTTCTCTCAATAGAGGGGCAATCCTTCACGACTGAGACAATTTTTATTTTTGTTCCTTTTCTCCACGTTAAAAATCGACCCTAGTGTCTAACTTTGTCCCGTGGGAAGGCATTGTAAATAGGAACAATATAGATGCTTGGAAACAAAAGTCCTCTTTAAAACTGTATGCAACTGCCGAAAAAAGGTTATAGAAAATACGAGAGTGTCCTGGGTATAATCTGTTAAATCTAGAGTTACTGAGCAGAAGTTTGCCTCCAACAAGTTTTGGTGAATTACAAAGTCTTGAACATATATAAAAGGTCTATTTTAACCATCATCTATGGACAAGAGGTTATATCCTCTGGTATAGTCAAACTTTTTACAAAGAATTTTGCAGCAAAGTTCACACTTTGTGATCAGGACCACCTACCACTTAGAATTTCTTCCTATGACTGTAAATATTCTAAGCAACGTCATATATTTGTCCAGGATGTTGAAAAACTTATCAAGAAACTTGATGCCAGCAAGACAACTGGTCCTGACAACATTCCAACCATGGTGCTAAAGAAACTGGAACCGGAACTAGCTCTTATTCTAACAAAGCTGCTGAATGATTGCTAAAAGAAAAATGGTTGGAAGACTTTGAGCTGTTTTTAAAAATGCCAGAGATGGGTCTTCTGCACTTCAGCACAATCTTATCAGTCTCCTGTGCATCATGAGTAAGTTGCTTGAATCTATGATAAATAAAGAAGTTGTCAACCACTTCAGCAGTAACAGCCTATTCAGTGATAAGCAATACGGATTTCATCATGCAAGATTAACAGCTGATCTGCTGACTGTAATATCACACAGGATCAGTGAATCTATTTTCTAGAGCAATACCTCTCAACACATCAACTTTAAGCACTGAGTGACATTTATACATCTATATATCTGTCCAGGATGTTAGCAAACTTATCAAGAATCTAGATGCTAGCAAGGCAGCTGGTCTTAAGAATATTCCAATCAGTGCTTAAAACGCTGCGATTAGAACAAGCTTTTATTCTTATAAAACTGTTTAATCCTTACTTAAAGGGGAAATGCTTCTCATCAATTTTAAAAGCTCAGTATTTAAAAATATTGAAGATCAGTCTTGTGCATCTGACTACAGGTTAAATAGTTTCTTGTGCATCATGAGTAAGTTGTTTGAATCTGTGATAAATCAAGAATTGTCAAATACTTCAGCAAAGGTAATCTACTTAGTGACAAGCAATATGGATTTGGTCCTGCAAGATCAACAGGTGACATGCTGACTGTAATATCACACAAGATTAGTAAATCTATCCACAGGAACTTCATTTCTATGATCATAGCTTTGATATATCAAAGGACTTCGGTAAGGTATAGAACAAAGGTTTGGTCCACAAGCTTGCTAACTATGGAATATCTAGAATTGTTCTCAACAATCCAAGCCTTCTTTCTCATAGGTTTATAAAAGTAGTTGTTTTTTCCCTGTTGACTGAAGTATTGTTCTGTCCTATGCAGTTCTAGGAAATCCATCCTCCCAGACCTTGCTTTCAAATGCTTAGAAAAGGAGCTACTCTATTGCTTGTCGCCTGAGGCGCTCCTACTGCTAAATGCTGATGGGGCTACCCAGGTTATTTTTTGCAGGTCAGAATGCCTTTCCAGTAAGATGCTGGCTTTTCACATCCTGCTTTCCCGACGATTGTGTCACATCATTCGGTCGTGGGAGAGAGATAAATAAATTCTCTTTCGTCTTTTGAAACCAGTATATGCCAGTATATAAAAAAACATCCTATTACTGTGTCACTGCTGACCTATTCATCCTGCTAACAAAATACTCTATTATTTTCACCTGAGACTACCTGTATCCATTTCAACTTGACTGACAGGTAAGTCACAAAGTGGGCGACATTACCGGACTGTAGACATCAAGAAGCAGCGAAAAAGAAAGTATGCGATAGTTATGCTAGGTTATTTTCTCTTTTCCGTTTTTTTAAAACGTAGACTGTGAGCTTGTAACCCAATCTCTTTACAAACACAGGGTGACCCAAAAGAAAATGCCACCCACTGACTCGTTAATAAAATCCGCAATCCTTTCTGAAATCCAACCAAACTTGTATCAAATAAACTTCAATCTATCCCTGACTTATCCACCTAGTTTTACTCAGAAATGTCCAACATTTTTTGTTTTGTCTTTCAGTGATATACAAAAAAAGTATAAGCAAAATAATAAAAGTGTCTCTCCGACACCACTTTTTTTTTACATGGGGGTCACCACTTATCAAGGCCCAGAGGCCACTCGAGGATAAGGGTTAATGGGTGTACATTAGTCATTGTGGTTTTAGCGTAGTAAGCATTAGTGGGAATTTTGTAACTTGGATTACTTAGAGGGACGGTTCAATAAGAACTTGTTCACATTGGACTTGAAGACAATCAGATTGTAGTCAGCCGGAAAGCAGGCAAACGGAATAGAGTTCCACAGGCGAGCAGTTCTAAGAAAGAAGCCCTCTTCATGAAATCCACGTTTAGGTGTAGGCACAGGTAAAGAATGTGGGAAATTGTTGAGAGTGGTTCTGGCTAGACGAGTGTTTTTCGTGAAAGTCTGGTGAGGGAGGACCAGAGATTGAAGTTCAGATGAGCACCTGCTATGAAAATAACGATAAAGCAGGGACAGGCTCGCTACTTCTCTTCTGTGGGAAAGAGGTTGCAGGGAAGAAAAAAGGGCATTCAAATATTTGCCCCCCCCCCCAAAAAAAAGCAACTTTTCTCTCAATATAGACTTTTATCATGCTTTTCTCTTGCTTAATATTTCTTTCCTGTCACGACTTGATTCTTTTAAATACATGTTACAGATTCAATACCATCCATAAAAAAAATGTTATTCATGGAATCGTCCACCATCCTTTCTCATTTCTGTTGTTTCGTTCGTCTTTCTTTGGTCCTCTGGTCAGCCTACTCACATCTTAAAGGTCAAAATTTAAATCATTAACCAGAATGCTGGAAACAACATAGTTGGATGTGCATCCACACATGTTTTAACTCACATATTGGAATTGTTCCATCATTAGTTATTATATTCACAATTATTTTACATCTATAATATAAATCTCACATGTCTGTTTAAATGTATGTCTGTGTGTATGTATGTATGTAGTGTCAGGTCATGTCATATGCTACTGGCACTAATGGTCGGGTCCCTGGCGATTAAACTGGTTCCCTCACCAGACTTGTTTGGTGAGGAGGGTGGCTAGTATCTCTAAAGGATTAAAAACAAGACCTTCCAAATGAATAATTTTTTGGGGTCAACGGCCAACTAGCACCGTGTGTGTTTGTGTGTATGTATGTGTGTGTTGGGGTGGAGAGGGCTCCCGTAAGCCGTGGTGAAGGCAACCTTTCTAGGAGAAGCAAATGTCTGATTTAAAAAACCAGAAAGCGGGGGACCAGTATCCGCATTAAGCTGGTCTGCAGTTTAACTTGTTGCTGGCTATCTTGCTCTTGCTTGTTGCTGGATCTCAACATTTTGAACCGAGAGAGAGACTTAGCTGTCGTACAAAGCTAAAACTGTAACATCATCTGTGTACAGATACCCCCTCAGGCATTTGTCTATTAAAATGGTTCTGTGGTGATCGAAGTTATTTTGGGGCTCAGTGTCTGAGATAGTGGCACACGCCTGACAAGACGTTGCAATCATCATGTATGTATGTATGTATGTATGTGTTTTTCATTTTTTTTTTTTTACATGGAGGTCACCACTTATCAAGACCCGGAAGCCACTCAGGGATAAGGGTTATTGCGTGTACAGTAATCAATGAGATAGTATTGTAGTAATCATTAGTATTGGAGATTTGATAAAGTGTCTTACTTAACAGGAATTTTATCAGGAATTTGTTTATGTTGGACTTGAAGAAATCCAAGTTGCAGTCAGGTGGGAAACAGGCAAACGGAAGAAACTTCCACAGTCGTGCACTTCTGAGAAAGAAACTCTGCTCATGGAATCTACGTTTGGATTTTTAAGTATGTGTTTTGGGAGATCATTGATGTAGATCAGGAAGAGAGTTGGGCCAAGGATGGACCCCTCAGGGACTCCAGCATTAATACTTTTGATCTCTGATTTCTGTCCATCAACCACTACTCTTATGAGTATATTGAGAGAAATGATTTAATGATTGAGAAAACATTTCCAGTTATACCGTAGCTGGAAATCTTGTGAAGTAGGCCCTTATGCCATACCTTATCGAAGGCCTTCAATATGTCAAGAGCAATTGCCCTGTAAAGGAAGCCTTTGCCAAGATATTCACTAATCCTATGAGATATAACTGCTAGCACATCTGCAGTAGATCTTGCGGAGCAGAAACCATATTGCATGTCACTAAGAAGGTTGTTTCTGCTGAGGTGGTTGACTACTTCTTTATTTAATATGGATTCCAACAACTTACTCATGACACACAAGAGACTTATTGGTCTGTACTGAGAGGGAGATGACTTTTCACCTGAATTCTTACATACAGGGCATACTGATGAAGTTTTTGAGGGTGTTGGAAAGCACTTCTTAAGGCAACGCTTAAACAGTTTTGTAAGTATGGGGGCAAGTTCTGGTTGGAGCTTTTTCAGCACTATAACTGGAATGCCGTCAGGGCCAGTTGCTTTACTGGAATCAAGGTTCTTGATTAACTTGGTAACCTCACGCACAGATATTTGTATGTTGCATAGCATGTTGTCTGTTATAGGAGTTGATGGCCTTCATCGCAGAGGGTAGAATTAGCTGCAAAGTTCTTGGCAAATAGTTTGGCCTTGTCTGATGCTGACGAGATGACCTCAGGTCCATTGATGATGGTTGGGATAGAACGCACGCTTCTGTTCAGGATCCTGTTTGCTATTTGCTAAAACTGGTGGGAACCAAGCCGCTGCTCAACTACTTTGGATTTAATGGACTGAGCATATAGTATATATGTATGTCTGCCTAAAACTTTCGACAGAGGCAACAGATTTTCACGAGATCGGTATCGTTTTGAAGCTCGACCCTTCGGACGACAAATATCGAACAATTAGCTTAAAACATTAATTTCTTCACCCTCAAATGGGCACTTTTCTACAAGGAGGGGTCGCTTTTTTCGTCAATATTTTTTAAAGTAATTCAGTTTTTTTGATTGATTTGCCTTAATTTAAACCTTCGCCACTTCCGGTTTGGCGATGAACGCAATGGCAAAGACGTCACTTTCTTTCACATCCTTTTCCTCCTTCGTGGTATGGGTTCGAGCCTGCCTACCTACTGCCACTTTTTTTCTTTTTTGCTCAACACACACCTCCAAACACCCGGACAACATTGGGCACCCAGGCTAGTATAATAATAATAATAATAATAATAATAATAATAATAATAATAATAATAATAATAATAACAAATGAAAAGTGGCTAGTCAAAAACAAAGATTGATTAGTCAGCTTAAATGCTATTTCTGTTTGACTTTGAAAATCTCATAAGATAACTTCAGATGTTAGATGAAGTTCTACACTATCAGAACGAAATTTTGTAGTCGATAAATGGAGTTTTCAGATAAAAAAAAAAACAATGATTTCTACTGATTTTTTTGTCAATTCTAATAAATTACAATGTTAGCTTCCAAATTATGCCGTCGAAATTACCTGAATATTACTGAATTAAAAAAAAATCTTTAATCGTGTTAGCAGGAGAAAAATTGCGGCCATCTTGTTTAAATCGAAATGGAAAATTAACTCCCTTTTGAACTCTCCTGTGTCTTACTTAAACGAATATGGTCGTTTTCTATTTTCTTTAATAAATAATTTTCTACCTAATGATTTTCGTAATTTTCAGATATAATCATCTTCAAAATACAAGGAATACGTAGTTACCATTGTTTTCATATGAAAGTCGGTATTACGATTTCCGAAATGTCGTTCTGATAGTGTAGAAACACCTAGATGAACTATTTTAGTACAAATCAGTGAAATCCCCGCATTGACTTTGTAGTCTACAATGTATTGTGGACTAAGTCAGTGCGGGATTTCACTGATTTTTATGACAATAAAAACATTGAGTGTGAAAAATTGGTTGATTGATCATTCAATCTCGGGCAACGTTGGGTCTCCCCATTAGTTATAAGGTTGAAAGATGATAACCAGTTTGTGTGCAAGAAGACAATAGAAACGGATGAGAACTCAGATGTAGAGAAAATATATTTTGAGTTCAAGAAGTATGGTTTGCTTGAAGCATTGTTTAACGGATAGAAGGTGTTTTTGAAGGATTACAATGCAGTCGTTGTGAACAGATAAATAAAAAAAATTTTTTAAAACAATCTGCTCATTGAGTGATAAAACCCTTATTGATGATTGATGAAGAACATAGCTTAGTTTGGAAATCAATTTCTAAAAGCTGTCCAGCAGATGCCAACATGTAAAACAGACGTCAAAAGATGCTCGAGATCTACTTCCTTTCAGGTATTATTTCAGAGATTTTCCTTCTCCTAAATTAGTTATCTAAGCAATGCTCAAGAATCTAATCTACCTTACTATTTCATGCACAGCCGGAGGTATTTAGTTCTCTCCTACTGCAAGAACCATGATATCAGGATCAAAAGTGGGATTGAGAAATCAGCCCACCCGAAGAGGGACACTCTGACCTGCTAAAAGTGCCTGAACAGCCCATTCAACATTCCTCTGTAAGGGCACCTCAGGCGATTAGCAAAAAATTAACCCTTTTTCAAAGATAGAAGGCAAAGCCTGAGAGGTTGGACCTCCTAGAACTGTACAGGAACAACATACAACCACAATCAACAAGGATTAGATCATTACAAGAATGGTTGATTCTCTGTTGATTTGGGGGGAAGGGCGAGGATGAAAATCCCGGAGGGTAAGGATTATAGATTGATTCATACCTTTTCTTAAATTATTACTGAAAATGATTTAGTTTATGACTTAGGCAGAATTTGGATACTTCTGTAGATAAGCCCAAGGTTTATACTGATACCTATTATAACACTTCCACTCCCATATCGTATCAAATTACACATGTGCTCGTGTCAAACTGTTTGTCATTATTCTCATGTTTACATTTCAAATTAGATTCTTATCGCTTCAATAATTTATGCATAAAGTGTTTGGTTTCTATCTAAATCATTCAACTGCAGTTTACCTTTAAACAACATTCAAATAGCATCTTAGCACTAGGTGTATCAGAATTTTTGTAGGAATTTTTGACACCCCTAACACGAAACTGCAAATAAAATATAAAAAAACTCGTAATTTCTCTTTTAAAGGTGGGTTGTTTATTTTCTTTATGGGTTATACTTCCAAAATAAACTATTAAAGTTGTATAAAAAGTAATAGGAATATTTTTTTTTAAATAGTAATGAAATTAATTGAATGTTACCGGTTCAGTATTTTTCAATTTTTAAACTTTAAAAATCTATCAAAATTTTTCTATTGATTCTATTTTTACGATATTTTCAGGGTCAATGTGAAATGTTATGCTCTTTCCAACAAACTGAATATAATATTTTAGACAAACGTTTTTTTTTTAATTCACGCCCCCCCCCCATTTTCAAATGTCTATTAAAAAGTAAATAATTAATTTATGTACCAAAGTTTTATATATCACAAATTGAAGATAAAAGATCAATAAATAATATATTTAAATTTAAAAACAAAAAATAGTGTTTTTTAGAAATTTACCTGTAAAGTCCGAAGTTTAAAACCTTTTTTTTTTAAAAAACCCACGTTGTTTGTTTTTGTGGTTTTTTTTTTAATGAAACCTTGGTCCTTGCTCCTTTAATTGAAAAACAAAATTAGGGCTTGAATTACATTTTTCGATGAGTTATAAGCTTCGAAAGATGGCGGGTGGAATTATTCAATAGTTTTCACGAAATTTCTAACACTGCTATCTTAGCACATACTTTTAAAAGAATTATTGAAATAATCGATTGATTGACTTATAATATGTTTGTTTACGGCTACGAAGCGATATATTAACTACTATATATGTGGATACAAAGCATTATTATTATTATTATTATTATTATTATTATTCATTATTCATTTATTTATTTATTATGGGTGATGTGTAGACACGGCGGCCTAAAAATAAAATGGTCGCCGAGGTCTTGGAATGCGCCCAACAAGTCTTGTAAATCATGTTCATGACAATGATTTCATGCGGGCTGAATAAATAATAATATTCCAACTTGTCTTGAAGCCGGCTGACAATTTCGAAATGATTCAATGGATTGCCAAGCGTCGGTTAATAGCTAATTCTTGGCGGTGTGAAATCTATAATTTATTATGCGCCTTGAACCATTATTCAGAGCCAATTGATAGTTAGAGATAGAAATGTTCAAAAAGTAGATGTCTCCTTCGAATACGAAAAAAAAAAAAAAACCCACCTTGTTTTTAAGCGAAGCATACTTTCCTTACAAACAATAATCTTTATAATTTATATGTCGGTAATGCTTTCTCCGAGTTCCAGTTTTTACATAAAATTCAAACTGAACAGCCATTTTTTTCTACATCATCACTGTGTCTACATTACCCTGTTATGATTCTCAGATTTCTTAAACGATCCAATCTGTTTATTCGTTTATTTATACTATACTAATATTATTTTAATATTAACCAATCCAATCCAATCTTTCCATTCTATTATTTATACAATGTTAATATTATTTTAATATTAAACAATTAATTTTTTCATTCTACAACCTAACACAATGTTAATATTATTTTAATATTAAACAATTTAATCTTTTCATTTGATTATTCATACAATGTTAATATTATTTTAATATTGGGTTTGTATTACTGTACACATAGATTCGAAAAAGTTGTCAAAAACAAATATAGAACAAATAAATGTTATCAAAGGCAAGATAAGTTACTTTTCTACCTAACTGGATATATTTTTTGTGTTTTTATTCAGTGTAACATGTTTATTCAGCTCGAAAAACATACAGTGTTTACCGATGTATTGGAAAATTCAAAATGGCAGCCGACTCTCTCTCGGAGAGGGTACGTTTGGGAAAAGGTATTATAAATAATAAACTAGACAAAATACTGTTAGAAAACAACCGAATATATGTCAACTTATGTCACGGTAACATATATTGAGCGAATTTCTAACAGTATTTTGTCTAGTTTATTATTTATAATACCTTTTCCCAAACGTACCCTCTCCGAGAGAGAGTCGGCTGCCATTTTGAATTTTCCAATATATCGGTAAACACTGTATGTTTTTCGAGCTGAATAAACATGTTACACTGAATAAAAACACAAAAAATATATCCAGTTAGGTAGAAAAGTAACTTATCTTGCCTTTGATAACATTTATTTGTTCTATATTTGTTTTTTGACAACTTTTTCGAATCTATGTGTACAGTAATACAAACCCTTAATATTAAACAATCCAATCTTTTTATTCTATTATTTAAACAATGTTAATATCATTTTAATATTAAACAATTTAATCTTTTCATTCCATCATTTATACAATGTTAATATTATTTTTATATGAACTAATTCAATTTTTCATTCTATAATTTAAACAATGTAAATATTATTTTAATATTAAACAATTTAATCTTTTTATTCTATTATGTATACAATGTTAATATTATTTTAATATAAACTAATTCAATTTTTCATTCTATAATTTAAACAATGTAAATATTATTTTAATATTAAACAAATCTTTTCATTTGATTATTTATACAATGTAAATATTATTTTAATATTAAACAATTTAATCTTTTCATTCTATAATTTTAACAATGTTAATATTATTTTAATATTAAACAATTCAATTTTTCATTCTATAATTTAAACAATGTTAATATTATTTTAATATTAAACAATTTAATCTTTTCATTTGATTATTTATACAATGTTAATATTATTTTAATATTGAACAATTTAATCTTTTCATTTTATGACTTATACAATGTTACTATTATTTTAATATGAAATAATTTAATCGTTTCATTGTATTATTTATACAATGTTAATATTATTTTAATATTATAAAAACTAATCTATTCATTCTATTATTTATACTAAGTTAATAATATTTTAATATTAGACATTTTAATCTGTTCATTCTATTATTTATATGATGTTAATATTATTTTAATATTAATAATACAATCTCTATTATTCGCCTGAAAAAAATTCTAGGCGGTGAGTTTAGTTACATACTATTTAAAATGTACCAAATATTCTTACTTGTTACGATTTTCCTGAAAGTTGACCATATTTTTCAGAAGCATAAAACAGCAATTTTCATTTATGAAATTCAAATAGGTAAATAAAATCTCATAGTTTAAATGGAAATAACTTATAGATGAAATGAAAACTTACTTCCGTTTTTAAATTCGGCTGATCTTGGTTATAATAATAATTAAAAAATAAATTCAATTAAATTTGGAATAAATTATTATTTTTTTTTTTTGCTTGATTAAGGTATCAAATATAAAGTCATAAATGAAAAAATGCTATTTTTTTTTAATTTACAAACACGGCCATTAAACTCAACAACAAAATCAACGGCATCTACACCATTCTTGTAATGACCCTTGGTCTGTTGATTGCGGTATGTTACTGTTCCTGTGCAGTTCTTTGAGAAGGGGTTAGTTAATTGCTAATCGCCAGAGGCACCCCTACCAAAGAATTCCGACGAAACTGCAACGTTTTGCAGAATACTCCTTAATCCCATCTTCCTAACCCTTGTTTCACATCTTCCCATAGTGGGAGGGAGATAAATGGTATAGAATTAACCTTAAGAAATATATAGATTTTTTTTTTACAAAGGAGTCACCTCTTATCAAGACCCAAAGGCTACTCGAGGATAAGGGTTAATGAATGTAAGGTGGTAGTGTAGTAATCGTTAATGGTATAAGTTGGGTAGAATTTTGATTATTTAAGAGAAGGACTCAGCAAGAACGTGTTTACATTGGACTTGAAGGTTATTATATTGTAATAAGGTGAAAAGCAGGTCAGTTGAACAGAGTTCCACAGGTGGGCAGTTCTAGGAAAGAAGCTTTATTAATGGAATCTGTGTTTAGATTTAGGCATAGATAGAAAATGGAGAAAATTGTTAATAGTGGTTGTAGTTAGTCGAGTGTTTTTTTGTGAAAGTTTAGCAAGGACGAGCATTGATTGGAGCTCAGACGAGCACTTGACATGAAAATAACAATAGAGCAGAGGCAGGCTCCCAATATCTCTTCTGTTCTAAAGAGATTAATATCTAATAAAAAAAATATAATTGCTTATATTTCTGTTGAACTCAGAGATTTGCACAGGATTTAATATGGAACCCTTTATTTAATCTACGGGGGGTGCATGCTCTCGTTCCATCAACCATGACTGGGTAAAAACTTTAAGCAATAGATAATTATATTCACCTGCACTAGTGATTCAACCTCCAGAAATTCAGAAACATAAATTATATATATATATATATATATATATATATATATATATATATATATATATATATATATATTATTTCAATAATTCTTTTAAAAGTATGTGCTACTGCTAAGACGCTATATATATATACTAGCAGAAGTACCCGTCGTTGGCTTGGTTCAAAAACAGCCTACAGAAAAGGAAACTGTGATTGATGAAAGTATGATAGGTTATGAAAAGGAGGAGATTGTAAATAGATAAGTTTTGATACTCAAAAATTTTATCTTAAGCAAAATATGCTGAAATTAAAGATAATTTTCGTGAAAATATATTTTTTTATATCAACTTTGTTTCCATTCGTAGCCAAGAGTGACCAAGAAAATGATGTCTCCTTACAAAGAGAAAATGTTATGTATATAATAATATAAACATACAAGAAATAAATGTTACCATAGTCAATAAAAGTTACTTTTATAGTAGAAAATTTCATTGGTTTGTATTTTTAAGTAGTTTGTAAAAAAAAAAATTTTTTTTAATTCACGAACCGGTTTAAAAAATAATCAAAATTGCAGCGACTTTGAAATGGAGGGCCACCTGAGTATTCTGTGTTTTGAAGGAGGGGCACCTGAGCATTCGGTGTTAACAATTTAAGAGAGTTCCGTCAACGTAAGGATTATTTATAAACATATTTTAATGTTTTCCGTTATTTTGTGCTTGAGGAATATTCGATTATGGCATGTGTAGTTTATATAAAAGTTCATTTAAGTAGTTATTGCCTCAAATTTCATTTTAATTCCAGTTCGCTGAAATTATTTCAAGTAAAGAGCATTAAAAACTATTTCAAAACAAAAAAAAAAAAACATGAACTGAACTTTTATTGACTATGGTAACATTTATTTCTTGTATATTTATTTTTACGGGTAGTCGTTTGTTGGCTTTTCTGCTAAACACTCTTACTAAATAATATCGACGAAATATCGAAAAAAAAAGAAACAAAAACAGTTTTGAAAAATAATGACGCTTTACTTACTTTAGTAAAATAATCCGAAACAGCAAAATGGGATATTAAAAAAAGTAAACACGTACTTACTTTAGTTTTTTTTAAGCAAAGAATCGATATAAATATGAATAAGAAGAAAATGGCGCCTTTTTCAAGCAGAACAGCTTCGTTTCAGTTTTACAGTATTAAACGGTGTAGTATTGCGCCGTCGGATTCAGGGTTGTACTATTGTAATGTAAAGGACACGCAGAAAGGATTGTAATCAACTGAATTCCTTCTAGTACACTGACTAAAAAAAGCTTAAACAGATATATAGATAAAAATAAAAAGGTTATGTAAATGTTTTTAAAAGACACGTAATCACGTGGTCATGATTTTTTCCTTCTTTTGACACGATAACAAGTAACGTTCTTATTTTTTATTATCTATCTAGTTATCTATTTTCGAAAGAGCCACGTGCAAGTGGAGAAGGAAAAAACAGAGGTATGCAAAATTTGTGTCGAGAATTGTCTAAACTTTTTTGGCTTTCACTTTAATAAGAACGTGAATTTATGAGGTGAATTTATTTGACACAATATCATTCAACTCAAAATATAAATAAAAGCTAACGTGAATTAAGTTTAAAGTTAAGGTGTTACTGTGGACCCTCATCTCTTTTAAAAACCTTGTTAAACTTTTTGACATATTTACATTCTATGGAGGTCAGGCGCAAACTAACACCCAATAATTTTATTATACCATATTTCTTCAAACTGAAACATAATTATCAAAGTATACTTACGCAAATAGATATGAAAAGTCTTTGTTAAAGTTTGTGCCATATTTTCATGGAGTACAGGCGCGAACCCTATTTAAGTTGAAACATACTTATCAAAGTATTCTTATGTACATCTATATCAAAAACCCTTGTAAACGTTTTTTTTTTCATATTTATTTCTTACTTTGGGGGCCAGGCGCGAACGCAGACCCCACAATTTTTATGAACCACCGTTCTGCCAGATCAAACATACCCATTCCTGATCCTCGGTACATCTTCTATCATTATATGTATTCCGTTGTTTAAAATAGTCAACCAAATAGGAGCCTATTCGTGACCACACACACACACACACACACACACACACACACACACACACACACACACACACACACAGACGTTCAGCTTTATATTATAGATATATATGTACAAATATATATATATATATATATATATATATATTATTGAAAAAAGGATAAGCTAATCAGTATCAAAGATCGATTTGTTAGGTGCGTTGGTATTTAAGTTTAATTTTGAAAATCCAACAAGATACCTTCATATATTAGGTTTGTGTTTGTCAGGCTTAGTTTCGAATATATGCTCAAGTTCATATTCTTTTTCAAGATGGCGTTATCATCCAAGCGTCTATGAGCTTTGTTTAGCCGCAGTTGTAACTTTAGATAACTAAATTTTTTTAAATTTTTATTTTCACTTTTCATGTCTAGATTTATATTACAATGAACCGGAAGTGTCAAAACTATCCTAATTGGTAATGTTACGTTTGTGGACATGTGATTGTTTCAAATTGTCAAACAAGAATAATGATTTTGTGAAGAAAGCATATCATGCCTACTTTGAAGTCAAATGGTCATTTCGCAAATAATCTATGTTCTGAATTCGATCTATTATCGCCTTCCAGTATTTGATGGGAGCAGATCACAACGAACGGCACGTAACTGTTTGTTTGTATATTTGTTGTAGTTATAAATTGCAAGGCCGGTAGATCCGTATTTTACATAATGAACATGGTACTTGCAAATGGTCATCATCTTTGTATATGCTAAAAACATAGAAGCGGTTCAGGATGAATAAAAAAAGACAGCCGACACTATACTGTTTTCTAGTATAGAGAACAAATCCGACGTGCTTTAATGTAGACCTCTAAACAACAATATTATTACTAGGGCTAGGACAACAGCATATTCTTTTCATTGTTTTGACTCGATTGTGTATCCCTTGATATCTTATATGCTTTTATATAGAGTGATGTGGTTCTTGGTTGATTTACTGTGTCTAACTGTGTCGGATATATACTCGAGAGTCAAAACAATGAAAAGAATATGCTGTTGTCATAGCCCTAATTATTACTATGTATATGTGTTCAAGTGATATAGGTCCTGGATATGACCTTAAACTATATCCGATGGTGAGGCCCAGCTTGCGGGCTTTGGGGAGTGTGGAGCCTCCCTTTAACTGCCATTGCTACCAGGTCCACTCTGACCCGGAGTGGTAGTACCTGTTAGGGTTCCAACTATTGGTTAAATAGAAACCGACTTGAAAAAAAAAAAATATTCTATTAAAAAAAATTTTCTTCAAAATAACTGGATTCGGCATTAAATAACCTGAAAAGGGTTGATATGCTGTAAAACAAAAACAACCAACCAATCAAGTGATATAAACGCCCATTCTGACAAACTTCTAGTCTTTTCAAAATCGCCATAATGTTCAAAATTGTTATGTTCGTTGTATTTACAAATTGGTATTGGTCCTTGCAAAGCCATTTATTTTTGTTTTACATAGAGCACCTTTGGTTTCTCATGTTTTATGTAAACCTTTAGACATATTTATTATTGTTTTAACTATACTTTAATCAGAAAAAAAAACATTGAAGCAGTTCAAAAAGAGTTGAGAAAGCTGACTATGCTTTCTCCAATTTCACAGTTGGAAACAAATCCAGCTAACTTTTACTTAGAATTCTAGACAAGTTTATAATTGTTTGGCTGTGCTGCAGTCATTATAATAACATAGAAACAGTCCAGAAGGAGTAAAAAAAAAGTGAGAGCTGACAGTTTAATTTCTCTGATTCCCTAGTTGAGAACATCTAGACATGTATACAGTTGTGCTTTTAAAAACTTAGCTCCTAAACAAAATTGCCAATAATTCTGTATCTATTTCCATAAAAGATATTGGTTTGGGGGTAAGGGTAATAATGGCTGTGTCTACGACAATGTATCAACTCCTTATCTTAAATTTTGCCCCAAAGATTATTTGAACAAATGAGATAAACATGATCGAAAATATACATTCTAGACAAGCATATACAAAGATCCAGTTTACAATGTTATGAAATAGATGGAATGCATGTTTTAGATAGTGATCGGTGGGCCTGTAAAAATATCAATAATTTTTTTTAAATTGAAGAAAAATGAAACAATGTCTTTTAAATTTAGTTTATTTATATCCATTTTTTGATAAAGCATTTCATGAAGAAAGCATTAATTTTGGAGTGTCTCCCCTTTCTGCTTGTATAACTCTTCCGAAAATGAAAACAAACAAACAAAATAAATACTTGCGGCAAGTTAAAGTACACTTGTGCCGTTTTATTTATTTTAAGAATGTTTAGTTGGCAATTATTTTGACAATAAAAAAAGAGAGTCTTTATTTGTAAATAATCTAAATTATTGCACTTAATAAAATTAATTAATTAAAATGTTAAAGTGTTCGCTTTAATTATTTCAAAAATAAAATAACTGACGAGTATACAATACAAGACAAAGCAGTAGGTAAGGGGATATTACAAGTATATAAATAATTGGTAGTTGCGTCTAATCTATTTACCTTCTCTCCAGTAGATGAGACGAATAAGGTCATGTGAGATTTTGAAAACCCAGCACACAAGATAAAGTGCCCTCTATCATATAAAAAATGCCTGAATAGTCTGCCACAGCATTCTCTAGTAAAAATGCCTCCGACGACCAGCAATAAACTAACCCCTCCTTAGAGAGATGATAAAGCTTGGGATGAACAGAACCATGCCTCAACCCAGTATCAGAAGGCCGATACAGTAAAACCCCAGGATACGGCATTAATCCATTCCATAGTTGGAATCGTATGGTGAAATCGCCGTATGGCAGAGCCTAAGTTTAGTACCTATTAAAAATGAGTGATGAAATACAGTACAGTACATAATGCACATGTATATAATCAAATAACATTATAAATAACACCATAAGACAGAGCAAATACTGTTACAAAGGGCCAGAAAAACATTGTATTCCACATTGTAACCTGAAAAAAAATTCCGAGGCCATTATATCCCAGGGTTCTACTTACCTCCCTCCCATTGCGAGAGAATGTGATACAAGGTCGAAAGATGAGAAAATGATTCAGTGCTCGTGGGGGAGTACTTTGGCCCTGCCAAAAATATGCCTGAGTATTCCCTTCAGCATTCCCCGGTGCAACTAACGATAATCTTGCTTCTTCCGAAAGCTGGGAGGCAAGACATGGGAGGGTGGACCTCTTAGGTCTACACAAAGCACTTTGCATCAATCCGACGGCATAAAGGCCATTGAAATGGTCCAGTTTCTGTCAAACTGATTGTCAAGGTTTAGAACCTCAATGTGCACTGCGAAATAACACTGACCACACCACAACAACAATAACAAGAAAGGCAATCTTAGACTGATTGTCGTCCTGTAGAATATTCACAGCAAAACTCGCCTCACTACAACCACTATAAATAATTTCTCTTTCTCTCTTGCTGTGCCTAAAACTAAATGATACTACCATGAGCAAAGTTTCTTTCCTAGAACTATGCGTCTGTGAATTAAAATACCATAGGTCTTATTCCCGGATGAATATAGCATGATCGTTTTCAAGTCCAATGTAAAGAAGTTCTTGTTGAGTCATCCTGTTAAATTATCAAATTCTGTTCGATTCCCACCATTAATGATAATCACGGTGTTGTCTCACTGTCCACCTGACATTCATTTAACCCTTATCTTCGAGTGGCCTTTGGGCCTCGATGAGTGGTGACTCCCTTAATAATAATAATAACAATAAATAAATAAATTAGTACCTCTGCGCCCTTGCCTTCCACTCATCCCCTCTTTTTTTTTGTCTGTGTGTATGTCAACCATAAACTGGCACCACACCAAATAAGTAAGGAAGGTCAAGGAAGATGGAAAAACCGAGGAGAGAAAGCACTAGACAGATCTTCGCTGGATGAGTGCAAAGAGGAATGCGACCTTGAGTGGGTTTATTGCCATTCAAATTCCAGTGAAGACCATTGGTTGCTGCCAAGGAGAAAACAATGGTAATTGATAGTGCAAATTCATCAGCAAAGGTGGTGAAGAGTACTGGAAATCTGAGGAAACTTGTTGTCACTCGTTGTTCTCAAAGAGAAATCTTTGACGATGGCTTGTGTGACTACTCCTAGTGAGTAGAAAAAAAGAAGTAAAATAAAAAAAAATAAAAAATAATAATATATTCTCAAACAACATCTACACAAGTTTTAGCAGAAATAGCACCTGTCTTATACCTCGGTCCCCAAAATCAACAGAGATTAGACCATTCCTGTAATGAACTCTCCCCTGTTGATTGCGTTGTAATGCTCGTTCTGTGCAGTTCTAGGCGGTCCAACCTCCTAAGCTTTGCCTTCTCTCTGTGAGAAGGGGTTAGTTTATTGCTGGTCGCCTGACGCGCCCTTACCGGGGAATGCTGACGAGGCTGTCCAGGCACTTTTTTCCAGGTCAGAGTGCCCCTTCTCACTCCCACTTTCCGACTTTGTTCTTGCAGTGGGAGAAAACTAAGTACCCTTGTACGGGTGACAATTTCACCTGTGTAGACTCAGATTGCATCTAGAACCAGTTTTCTTTCTGATATTGTCTGTGTTAAGTGGAAAACTGTGCCAAGCGAATTCCACCTGCTGTTTGGCATATAAATGGGGAGGGTAAATGGATATGGGATACTTGAAAATACCTGTAATGAAAGCAGCTTCGCTTTTATTAGAACTGCTGCATGTCAGTAAAATCTGCAGCTGAAATTCGTCGGAGGAGTTTCAGCAACGTTTAAATATGAGACAAAAAATGAAAATGAAAATAAAAAAAATAAATAACTATGAAATCCTTACAACGAGTCTATAACAAAAGAAAAAAGTAAATGGAAAAAGTTGCAGACAAATTTCGTCTGTCCACACAATAATAGGAAATGTAAATCGTTTTTTGAAAAACAAAAACAAACTTTCAAATGAAAACGTAAAGTTAACCAAGCGTAATTTAAAATGAATGCCAGTTGAAAGATGACAGAAAACAATTTTACTCAAATGAACTCGCGTTTCGTCGTCGTCGTCATCACCATCATTACCAATATCACTTCCTCTTATGTTTCAATTGCTCTACATCTATGCATTCAAGAATTCTCATCCATTCTTTCAATGGAATCAAACCAATGAGCCGCCAAAGAACATTTAGCCATCTTAATTTATATGAATTTCGCAATAAAATGACTAAAGTTTTCAAATTTTTTAGATAAGGGTTGATATTATTTTGTATTATTGGGATTATTCAGACTACTGGTCTCATCTTGAGGGTAATTTGCGCAACGTTTCGGTCGATGTTACCTCCGACCTTCTTCATGTGTATCTTGGGAATCTTTCTGTTGAACTCGGGAATGTATACAATTTCAGATGGAACCCTTTATTTAATCCATGGGCGTAGCGTACTCTCGTTCTATCAGTCATGACTGGATAAAGTAATTGGTAAAATTCAGTTGTAAGTTACACTTTTCTTGAGGTTGGAGGTTCAATCCTCAGGGTGGATGACACCCAACTGATGGAACGAGAACCTGCTACTCATGTAAATTAAAGGTTATACATTCTCACTTAACTGGATACACACAGTGCCTAGTATTCCAAATAGTCACCCATCTAGTACTGGCCAAACTCAATGCCACTTAACTTTGATGATCTAACAAGAATTTGTGTGTCAATGCGATTATGCATAAGCAGAATATAATTAGAAGGAATTGATTATCCAAGATGACGGTTTGGAAATTGTTTGTTTATATTAGATTTGAATACAACTATGCAGTAGTCAGTTGGGAAGCAACCTCTTGGTATCTTGTTCCACAAATGGTATGTTCTAGAAAAGAAACTTTGTTTCTGGAAGTTTCCCTTGGTTTTTGGTGAAGAAAGAGAGAGAGAGAGAGAGAGAGAGAGAGATAGAGACAGACAGACAGACAGACAGACAGACAGAACGCGAAAGAGAGTGTGTTCTTTGCTGTGGTTGTAGGTAGACGAGTTCCTGCTGTTTCTTTTATCAATGAATATTTATGAGCTGGCGTTATCAATGGGGTATTAAGACGGACTCCTATTTATTAGCAGTAATAAAAATTCCTTTGCAGGAAAGAAAAAGAAAAACTTTTTTATAATAACAAAATTATTTATTTAATCATCTACACCGTTCGGTGTAGGTGGCAGAAAGTTTCACAACGTGCAGGTGAAGAAAGGAAAAATGGAGAGTCCTTTGGAACCCAGAAAGTCTGTCAGCAGTTATCTTCAGGTGAAGATGGTTAATGCTTCAGCATTAGTGTAGAGGGACAAGATACGTCTTTTATTCCTTGTTTCTAGAATTTCCTCCTTTTTTTTTTTACAAGGGAGTCATCACTTATCAAGGTCCGAAAGCCACTCATGGATAAAAGTCACTGAGACAACAGTTTAGTGGTTGTTAGTGGTGGAAATTGTGTAGAATTTAATTATTTAAGGGGGTGACTCTGCAAGTACTTGTTTACATTGGATTTGAAGACGATCATGTTGTAGTCAGCTGGAAAGCAGGTCAGTGGAACAGATTTCCTCAGGAGAGCAGTTTCAGGAAAGAAGCTTTTTTCATGGAATTTGTATTTAGATTTAGGTACAGATAGAAAGTGGGGGAAATTGTTGATGGTGGTTGTAGTTAGACGAGTGCTTTTTGTGAAAGTTTGGCAGTGGGGACCACAGATTAAAGCTCAGATCAGCACTTGTCGTGAAAATAATAATAGAGTAGAGACAGGTTTGCAATGTCTTTGCTGTGGGAAAGAGGTTGCAGGGAAGACAAAAGGGCATTATCTGGTAGGTTTTAAAGCCTTCTTACAAGGCAGAATAGAGTGCTCCAAGCAACTCCTCTCCAGATATGGTAGCAGTACTTCATTTTAGGACGTATTTAGCTCTTGTACTAGTAGAGGGACAGCACTATTGTAAAAGCGAAAGTAAGACGCTGCCTTCTCAACGTTAGTCTGTGGAAGATCCTTGGGCATGGCCAAGAATCCATTTAGCTCCCTGATCAGGGAAACGTGAAATCATGGAAAGCAGGTAACTAATGCCATATGGAAACAAATAGAAATAATTCTGTTCACAGTTTCATATTTCTTTATGCTGAGCAGAAGATAAGTGGTGACACTTTGGGTACAATGGTCAGTACTATTGCCCAGTATGGGCACTGCCTGGTCAAAAAGGAACTGCAAACTACTGTCTGTACAGCTGCAAAGAAAGCTATGGCAATACATCGGACTCTTTATTCAAGAAACAGCATGAATAGGGTTCTGAATCAGAAGACCTCTCTCGGTAAGGATGACGATGCTAGACAGGTGGCACCTGCTCTTCACCAAACTACTCTCCAACAACCAGCAAAAAATAACGGGAAACATTGTGGATAAAAGAAACAGTGGACGACAGCGAGAAACATACATTGACAGTCTGAACACCTGAGCAACAACAAAAATGATGAGCAACAATGAATTCATGAATGCCTCGAGGAGAGATAAATAGATGGAGAGCCATAGCCATCAATGCCTGTACTAGGCAGGACACCACTTGAATAAATGAATGAAAAGACAGAGGATTGTATCGAGAGTGAAGACCGACCGTGATTCCTAAAGGAGCTGAAGTAGTTCTTAAAGCGATATATGAAATCAATGGATGCTGCAAGCTGATTGGTCAGTTTGTAACCAAATGGCAAGAGAAAATAACTCTTTATATACATATTTGCTGACTACATACACATTTCTTTGTCTATCCCACCTTTCTTCCTTATATGGTACAAGTTTTAATGCTCGCTTCTAGTTAACTAACCTACTCATCTTGGAGATGTTTTAGATCGGACCAATCAGTTAATCAGGTGACATAATCATTATTGAAAGTCTTATGATTTTTTAAGAGGGGGATAATGCTTGAATGATAAAAAAATGTAAAATATATTCAATAGAAATTAAGGTTGTATTGAAATTTTGAACCTTGGCCATGGATTGAAGTTCAGCCGAGCACCTGCCTTGAAAAAATAACGATAGAGCAGAGATAGACTTGTTATGTTTCTTCTGTGAAAAGGAGGTAGCAGAATAGAGTAGAAGACATCTCTCACTGTTGGGTTTTGCGCCCTGTTAAGGCAGGAAAGGATGCTTTGATCAGCCCACCTCCAGTAATAGAATGATCCAACCATTGTCCCAGCGATTCGCAATGGATTTGATGTAAGTTGTTCATTTCAGATCAAAAGTGACAACTGTACTCTGAAATGGAATATGTTCTATGAAAAGCTATGTAATGAAGTCCAATAAAGGAAAATAAATTCGAAGGAAACAAGATAGTAATTCAGTCGATAATTCAACAATGAAAAGTTGTTTTTCTTTCTTTCAAATACTGTGTGAAACTAAGTGGGAATTATGCAAAATGAGTTCAATTCAACAATTTAAAAAAAGAGCAAACAATAGTGCACAAAGATAGTCGGTGCAATAAAAGCAAATAGAATAAATAATTTCTGTAAAAGAATGCGCATTCTTTGATACGACAGGGACGCGTGAGAAGATTAATGTTTTCTTTTCAGTTAAAAGCCAAAATAAATCATGATACCTGATTTTTCCTTTCAAACTTTAATTTAACTCAGACATTTTGTTTATCATTGCAAAGGCGTCAAAATTTGTCTATTCTCTTCCAGGTTATTATTTTTACACGTTTCGGCTGATGTACCCCCCCCCCCGGCTTTTTTCAGGTGCCTCTTTTTTGAACTTGGAGATTTTTATGGAATCTGTATACTGAACACAGGAACATAAACGAAAATAGTTTGAAATTCTGTATAGAAAAATAAAAGGGTGGCGAGAGAGTCTATCAGGCATGTGTCCACAGAGTGAGGATGTATGGGAGTGAGATCTGATGTTGTATGGAGAGAAATGATATGAGAATGATACGATGGACGTACAATGGGAGTCTTTTTTTTTTACACAGGAATCACCACTTATCAAGGCATGGAGGCCACTCGAGGATAAGGGTTAATGGGTGTACAATAGTCAATGTGATTATAGCGTAGTAAACATAAGTAGTAGGAATTTTGTAAATTGGATTACTTAGGGGGACGGTTCATCAAGAACTTGTTTACATTGGACTTGAATACAATCAGATTGTAGTCAGCTGGAAAGCAGGCAAACGGAAGAGAATTCCACAGGCGTTCAGTTCTAAGAAAGAAGTTTTGTTCATGGAATCTATATTTAGGTTTAGGCAGAGATAAAGAGTGTGGGAAATTATTGATAGTGGTTTTGGCTAGACGAGTGTTTTTTGTGAAAGTTTGGCGAGGGCGGGGACCATAGATTGAAGCTCAGATGAGCACTTGCCATAAAAGTCTTAAGGATAACCTCAGAAAAAAATTAAATATGGAGAGTATAGAGCAAGGGTTTCCAATCTGGGGTGCTCGCACCCCCTGGGGATACAAGACGATATTTCAGCGGGTGTGAAAAAAGTTTAGATAAAAAAAAAATAAGGTATTTATGTTACTCTTTTTTTGTTTTGTGTTTTCTTTTGCAATATACTAACTTATTGTTTTCATTTTACGGTCAAGTATTTTAATTTTAGTGGCCATAAAATACATGCCTAGATAAATTTAATCCAACCATGTATTGAATCACATGTTCAGACATTTGGGGAGGGGGTGCGAGATTTGAGGGAAATCTTTTGAGGGGGCGTGTACCCAAAATAAAAAGGTTGGGAACCACTGGTATAGATAGATATGTGCATAATAGTAGACTTTGATAGTATGACGATGTTAAAGAATGGATGAGAGTTCTTGGGTTAGTAGATGTAGAACAGTTGAGATAGCAGGTTCAGTTCATAGGGAAAGGCCAAGGAAAACATAGGAGGAAATGATAAAAATGAGCCCTAAAATACAGAGATAAATAATAAAAAAAAAAACTTGGCTAGATAAAGATTAGTTTGAATTACTTAAAGCCGTCCAACACATTTATTTATTTATTTTATTTTATTTATTTTTTTTTGCATGGTGTAGAACTCAAATTTACATATGTTCGTTCACTGTGTACTCACGGGGGACCATGCATGATTCACTTGTTTTCTTCCTTAATCCACATTTTAAACTTAATAGATTTCCATTTATTCCAGGTGTAACGATGGCTAAGTGGTTAACACCAAAGATGGAAAACCTGGATGTACCAAGTTCGAATTCATGTGTCCTCGGGAACACACTCAGCAAACCATCACTTGACCTTGTGTCTAACCTCCTTAATAGGGGAAAAAAAAACAAAAAAAAAAAAACTAGACATTCACAAATTCAAACCTGAATGTCCGTTCTATGACCCCACCAGCCCACCACCAGCACAGAGGTCGATTCATCTTAGATCTTTAAAAACACCGCCCACATTCCACGTAAGCCTCTTCCTCTTCTCTTTCGCCGCCTTGACAATAACCTCATTCCTACCTTCCCTCGTAAATACCATTTGCATAAAAAATGATCAGCCATGTTATTTTTTTTTGTACTCTTATAAACTTTTTCTCAAATGAAGAAATCGAATGAAACGTTAGTTAAACAAAATGAGAATTACAAAATGTCTAAAATAGTTCGATATTTGAAATAAAATTTATTTATATTGTGAAACATTACTTTTTTTTTCAACGATATAGAAGTTTAAAGACATTTTTAACTTTTTTTTATCTTTCCTTTTAAGTAATTTAAAAATAAAATAATTTTTTTTTAAATGGCATTGTTTTTGATTTTCTATAAGGATCATTTATTCCAATTGAACAATCTCCCAACAAAAGACATTTCAAATTTGATTAAAACCACTTTTTATTTTATTGTTCTGACTTCATATTTTCAGGTTGTCCACTTTTCCATTTATTTATTCTCTCAATTTAGGACTTAATTATCATTTAAGGAGTGCATGCTTATCAAAAGATCTGCCAGCTATTAAACCTGTTCATTTGTTCATTGACATATGTGGGTGACCTCGTGTCAGTTTTGTTCTAGTAAACGTTGTCAAGTGTTGTCAAGTGTTTGAAAAAAGCTCAGTAAGATATTAGTAAAAACAAGGGATTAAAAAAATAGTCTTTTATATATATTTTACTTACTTTATTGCACATTCCTCAGAGGATGAGAACTCAGATGTGGAGAAAGTATATCTGGATGGCGATTGGAGCACAAGTTAGAGCAGGTACTCGTGGGATTGCAAGAATTAAGAATGGATAAAGTAATTTCAATTATTTGGATTATTTGGACTCCTCCTCTCATCTTGAGTATTATTTACACAACGTTTCGATCGATGTTAGCTCCGATCTTCTTCAGAGGTATCTTGCTGAACTCGAAAATCTTGTTGAACTCAAAAATCTTTATGTTGAACTCTTGAATCTGCACGTAATTTTAAGCAAAATCCTTTATTTAATCCACTGGAGTAGCAAACTTTCATTCTGTCAACCATGACTAGAGAGAAGTCCCAAGTAATTCGCAGTCGTATTCTGAGTGTCATCCTATACTGGTAAGTGAACTTTCAATTTTCAAAAGAGTAACTAAGAACTTAATTTTACTAAGTTCTTTATCCACTATGCCACGGGTCCTTGAGAACACCACTCCAAATGCGAACAGTAACCCGAATAATCTAAATAATACGAATTATCACTCTTCATCTAAAAACTTCTGAAACATAGATAGAAAAAGATCAGGAAACTGCTGCCATTACTAACCAGCAGAGTGTCACCACTGTCAACCAAGAGAATGGTGGCATGTGTATGGAGTGTAATGATGTATGGAAGTGAAACCTATTATAATAGTAAAAACAGATGATTAAAAAATAGTCTTTTATACTTTAATTATTTTATTGCATACTCCTAAGGGGATGAGAATTCAGATGAGGAGAACTTAAACAATTTCAAAATAATTTTTTAATCGCATTTTTTTTTTAATTTCTTTTCATGATTCCAATTAAACAATATCCCAACAAAAGACATTTTGAATTTTATTAAAAAAAAGAACTTTTTTATTGTATTGTTCTCCTTCATATTTTCAGGTTGTCCACTTTTTCATTTATTTATTGTCTCAATTTAGTACTTAATTATCATTTAAGGATTGCATGCTTATCAAAAGATCATCTCCGCTATTAAAAATCGTTTCAAGGCTTAATCACTTCATCAACACCTGTTCATCTGAACTACGTTAATCAGCCATTTTCCGTTTTGTTCTAGTTAATATTTTTCATACGTTTCAACAAATTCTGAAACGTTCAGTAAGATACTAGAAAAAATGCGACTCTTAGGTAAGCCATTGAGATTGGATTAGACTTTTTGGACCAGGAAAAGGCGAGTTTGCAAATCCAGTTTAATATTTAAAAACAAAATTAAAAAATTAAAAACTAATTCATTTTTTATCTGCTCACTATATCCTGTCTGCCTCTTTATATATATATATATATATATATATATATATATATATATATATATATATATATATATATATATATATATATATATGTGTGTGTATATATATATATATATATTTCTGTAGAAATATATTTCCTTATAATATATAGCAATCCTTATTTAAGAAGCTCAATATAATTACAGAGCAATATAGTGAATAAATGACAAAAAAATATATTCCAAAATTCATGATGTTCACCATCTTATAATTTATTCCTTTAATTCAGTTGACATTTATAATTCTTATATATATACTAGCAAAAGTATCCGTCGTTGACTGGGTTCAAAAACAGCCTACAGAAAATGGACTCTGATTTATGAAAGTATGTAGGTTATGAAAAGGAAGGGTTGTAAAGAGATAGCTTCGAATTTGGGGGTATCAAAACCAAAGCAAAATATGATGAAAGTAAAAATAAAATAGATAAACCCCATAATTTATTATACCATACCTGTTCACACTGAAACACTTATCACAATATTTTGTGGATCTACATTAAAAAAAACTTGTTAAACTTTGTGACATATTTACATTCTATGGAGGTCAAGCGCGAACGAACACCCCATAATTTTATTATACCATATTTCTTCAAACTGAAGCATAATTATCAAAGTATACTTACGCAGATAGATATGAAAAGTCTTTATTAAAGTTTGTGCCTATTTCCATTCTATGGAGGCCAGGCGCGAACGCAGACTCCACAATTTTATTATACCATCCCTATTTAAGTTAAAACATAGTTATTAAAGTATTATTATGTACATCTAGATCAAAAACACTTGCAAACTTTTTTTTTTTTTTAATTTTTTATTTCCATACTTTGTGGACCAGGCGCGTACGCAAACCCCACAATTTTAATGAATCATCATTATGCCAGATCAAACATACACATTCCTGTGTCTCGATACATCTTCTATCATTATATGTGATCAGTTTTCTATAATAGTCAACCATATAGGAGCCTATTCGTGACCAGACACACACACAGACGTTCAGCTTTTATATATATATATATATATATATATATATATATATATATATATATATATATATATATATATATATATACACACAAGTTTGAAAAGCATTTCATCCAAGGCATGAAAATTGTTAAACAAAATGTTTTTACTATAGGCTTTAAAAATAAAGGTACAAGATTCAATTCGAAATTTATTTATGTTCAAAGTGCACTTTTATAAATTTTACAAAGTAAGGTATAAAAATTTAATTTAAATTGAATCAAAAAATTACCTTGGATTTATTTTATGTAATGTACATTCTGTTGCACTTTTAAAAAAATCATTGAAAATTTTACATCTATATCATTAATTGCTAGATGAAAGATAATGTTTTTAAAGTGCATCAAAATGTACATTACATAAAAGAAATACAAGGTAATTCTTTGATTCAATTTAAATTAAATTTTTATGACTTACTTTGTAAAATTTATAAAGGTGCACTTTGAACATAAAACAATTTCAAATTGAATCTTGTACCTTTATTTTTAAAGCCTATAGTAAAAACATTTTGTTTAACAATTTTCATGCCTTGGATAAATGCTTTTCTAACTTGTATCTTATCTTTTAAAGATTATATTTTAAAACTCTCCTTCTCTCTATTTCAGTTTGTATTTCTCCTCACACCACACCTCATTTTTGCAACCCCCTCTTTGTAGTATTACAGGTCTGAATATTCTCTCTGTTTCAGTTTGTATTTCTCCTCACACCACAACTCATTTTTTGCAACTCCCTCTTTGTAATACAGGTCTGAATAATGAGAAAATCTGAATGTTTTTAAAAAAAAACTTTAAAATAACTTTTTTAGATTAAATTTTTTTAAACTTCTTTCAGAATAGAAAATCTTTAAAATTTAATAAGGAACATATTTTATATAGGTTTCATTAACAAATATTCAGTACATAACGAGAAAAATAGAGGCGAAAATTTCAAAAGGATTGTGTAACTGGTTACGGTCAATAGTAGTCCTTGCCAGCGAAATTCTTTGTTATTGTTATTCTATTATTATTATTTAAAACATTTTGTGTCCTGCTCTTTCCTGCGAGGACTAATATACTTCAGAATAAAATTATCTAACAATCAACTGGTATGGAAACCTGTGATTATTATTATTATTATTATTATTATTATTATTATTATTATTATTATTATTATTACTATTATTATTATTATTATTATTATTATTATTATTATTATACCTTAATAATGTTTTTATATATATGAAGTTGTTTTTTTGCATTTTTTTTTCAGTTTAGTATTTGTTCAGTAAAGTATTATCATTAGTATTATGATATTTATAACACGTTTTATTAATACGCCTAGATTTAGTTTTGAAAATTACTTCCAGAGATTATTATAGTTCTAAAATTTCAGTTTAATACTGTCATTTAAAGAATATTATCAATACATATAAAATAAGCTAGAATAGCACTGTATGTATCAGATAAGATTAATTTGAGTTGACTTGATTTAAATTGATTTAAATCGATTTAAATTAATTTAAGCGGGAATTTCTGTTTGTACATGCGTTATTTTTTATTTAATTTCTTTTTCTTTCCTGCATATGTCTAGACTTACTTTCGCATTCTGACCTATTTTCGCGGCCTGCCACTTTATTTTGTAAAGGTTTATTGACTTCGTCTTCTTAGCTCATTCTCCTCTCTCTCTCTCTCTCTCTCCTCTATTTCTTTATTCTTATTTTCTTTCTTTTCTATCTCTCCCTATTCATTAATATATTTCCTTCCCTTCCCTTTTATTTTATTTTATCTTATCTTATATTCACTGTTTTATTACGCATAAGCATTTCCTTTCTTTTTTACTTTATTTTATTATTTTATTTATTTATTTATTTATTTATTTTATCCTTTTAATTTTTCATTTTATTTTATTTTATTCTTAATTTTATTTTTATTTTTATTCTTAATTTTTCATTTTAATTTTTTAACTCTTTAATTTTTTAATTTTCCTTTTTCTTTTTCTTTTTTTTTTTTCATTTTTTTATATTGCTTAACAGTTCAGTTTCTCCCATTTTCCATGGCCTGTCTACTGAAAGCGGTTTTAATTTTAATTTATTAACAATTTAAAGTTATTTTGGAGTGGAATTTGAAGCTCGTGTTCTATAACTATAAAAAATATTAAATATATTAATCTATATGTTTATTAATAAACAGATCCATCGGTCCTATGTAAAAAAATTTTTTACCGGATCCATTATATAAACAAAGAAAATTGCTACAGGAAAATGCCTATTGTGATGTGGATTACTCAAAATATAGTTTGGATCATTTTACAACACTGTTATCAAAGACATTCACTTCGGATTTTACCATGCAATTTGGATGTGAATTTTTATATCCTTTTCATTAACTTCCCTTACTCTATGACATTTAAATACTTAAACAACTTTTAATTGTGATTTTCCATGTCTCACTGACTTTAGCAAATAAGGTGTAAACCATTATAACTATTTGCTAATATTTTCTCCTCTGAAGAGATGGTAGACATCGAAATCCTATAGAATAAGGAGTTATAATATTTCAAATGTATTCTTCGTCTTACATAGAATAAAAAATCTTTTGATTTGAAATTCCAACATTTCACGTCATAAATTGTTAAATTCATTGAATGACTAAAATTTGAGATATATATATATATATATATATATATATATATATATATATATATATATATATATATATATATATATATATATATATATATATATAGTAGAACTCCGGGATATGGCATTAAACATTCGTAACAAAATACAGTTCAATATATAATACACAGATATATATATAATCAAATAACATCATAAATAGCACCATAAGGCGGGGCAAATACCATAACCAGAGGCCGGAAAAACATTGTATTCCACATCGTAACCTGAAAAAAATCTATCCTAAGGCCCCCGTATCTGGGGTTCTACTGTAATTATAAAACTCAGATCAGTTTGCTTGATTGGGCGTTTAAACTGTCCATCAGGTTTGTGACTTCCAGTTTAAAAAAATTTGTCTGCTTACCTATTTCATGGCTGCCCTGTTTTAAGTCCGATATTAAAAACCACTGCTGCTATTCAAAGCATACACAAGCTCAACGATTTTTTTGTTTTAATTCATTTTAACGTTTTTCCTTACAAATAAATGTAATTTAACTCCGTTGAGTAAAAAAAAACTGATTTAAATATAAATATGCAATATATAACTATAATCATATTTACAATAACATTTATTACTTTTAGTAGCGCTCCTGTGGATTCTGACGATTTTTTTTTCCAGGCTTTTCTTAAAAAATATTTTCTCTTCAAGGAGGGGGGAATGGAAACTTGGTTTTAGTAGTGCCTTTATTAGGGCCTCTTTAATATAAATAAGTGCTTGCAATAGTGCTCTGGAGGCTTCCTGAATTTTATTTTTTTCACTCATCACTTAAAAATGTTTTCTCAGGACAATAAAAGACAATATAATCTCAAAATCACTTTTTATTTTGAACATTTTTCATCTTATCCTTTAGGGCCAACAGGTAGACTAGTACTATTTAATAAATAGCACGGTCATTAAATGCAAAAACACCTTTTAAAAACTCATAAATAAATGAAAAATAATGGTGGGGAAGGAGCAGACCGAACTTTTCTCAAAGTGAAAAGCCGCAAGAAAAACAAAACAAAACAAAACAAAATAATAATAATAATAATAATAATAATAATAATAATAATAATAATAATAATAATGATAATAATAATAATAATAATAATAATGGTGGAGGGGGGACTGAAGAACCCAACGTCAAGTAAGGCTATTAGCAAGACGAAGGCCACGCTATTAGTGGGTTCTTAAAATGGGCGATCAATTTACTAGAACGGTGTATGTGAAACTGAACTCTCTTCCAAATCTTTAAATATTGATTTTTTTCATGTTTTTTAAATAATCTGGTAGCTTAGTGTCCAATAATCCGCAGAAATAGTTGAAAAATGACAAAAAGGAAAAAAATGTAAGAAGGTGCTGATTGTTCAGGTGCACTTCATATTTAAAAAAAAAATATTTCCTTTACCCAAGTTGTGCGTGATTAAAACTAGAACTTGATTTAAAAAAAACTATGTTTTTTTTTTGTGTCCAAAATTATTTATTTACGATTATTTTAGTTGTATTTTTCATTGCAAGATGAAATTGTTTTCTAACAAAAAAAAAAAAAAAAAGCATTTTTTGCTCGTTTATACATTAATTCTGTATACTCATTATTCCATAGCTGCCTATAATATATACTGACCCAACGGGTCATGAGTAGTCTAATATATATATATATATATATATATATATATATATATATATATATAAAGAAATCAATAAAGAAAGAAAATGACTATATACTAATATAGATTTATTCATTTATTCAATAAGGATATGTATCAATTAGGGGTATAGGGTAAGTGGGCACTCTTTATACCGTGGTATTTATAAGCCTAATGCTTCTCATCAGAAGAGGGGAGAAGATGCTAGGTAACATAATAGGGATACAACACCTAGCGATAGTTACATTAGGAGCAAAATAAAATATTGATGCTGTTTGGAGAACTAAGTTGACCTCTGTGATATAGGAGGAGTACAGCTTTTCTTAAATAATGCAGGTAGGTGTATAGCATATCTGCCATGGTGGGTTTAATATAAGTGGACAATATGTGTGATTAAACTCTCGAGGAGGATATAGGGTAAGTTAACTGAGAGAAAGTGCTTATTTAATATGTATTAATGGTTATAGCTTTGGAGGGGCTTTATATGAAATACACCGACATAGCATTACCCCCTCCCTATTTCATATAACTTGGTAAGAAATGGGTCAATTAGTGAGTTAATTACAGATTGTAACTAATTAAAAAAAATCGAAATGGAAGTTCATATTATTTGGATTATTTGGACTACAGTTTTCATCTTGAGTATCATTTTTACAACTTTTCGGTTAATGTAACCTCCAACCTTCTTCAGGTGTATCTTGTCAAACTCGGGAATTTGGACGGAATTTCGAACAGAACCATTTATTTACTTCACAGGGGATAACATACTCTCATTCCGTAAGCCATGACTGGATAGAGATCCTAAGTAATTTGCAATTGCATTTTTCAGTCGCCCACACTGAGAATCGAACCTTCAACCTTTAGGAAAATATCACTTTTACAGTGGATTTTCCCAAGTATTCTAACCATTGCACCACAAGTCCTTGCAGACAATTTTAGTACAAATTTTGGGAATCTTAAATCTATTTTAAAATGTTCCATTCGAAATTCCAGACAGATTCCCAAATTTTACAGAAACACTCCTGAGTTTGACTAGATACACCTGAAGAAGGTCACATCGGCAGAAACGTTGTGAATATGACACTCAAGATGAGAACAGTAACCTGAAGAATTCAAATAATATGAATAACGAATCTTCATTTCAAAAATTAAGAAACATAAAATGAAAGTGTTTTTCAAACATAACTCAATCCCAAAACTGGGGAATATTTTAGCACATATTTCGTGTGATTAAAATATATAAGAAAAAAAAAAGCAGGAAAACAAACCTTGACTAACTCAGCTTTAGCATAACAACCTACCAGATGAAGTCGTGATGATGTCTATCATATCCATGCTTAAAGCATCCTTTGACATACATTCAAACTATATGTAGATGTAAATATTTCCTATCTGTTTTGTTGCACTTTGCTATTTTTTGCCGAATAAGTTCAATTTGATTTGGTTGGTTTGATTTGAATATCGGCCAGAGATTTTTCCCTCAGCCCACACAAATCAACAGAGATTAGACCATTCCTGGTCCCTGTTGATTGCAGTGGAATACTGTTCCTGTACAGTTCTAGGAGGTCCACTCTCCCAGACTTTGCCTTTTCTCTTTGAGAAGAGGTTAGTCTATTGTTAATCGCCTAAGGCGTCCTTACCAGAGTATGCCAATGGGGCTTCCCAGGCATTTTTTGCAAGTTAAAGTACCCCCTTCTTGGGGGAACTGCCTTTTCAATCCCACTTTCCGACCCTGGTATCACAGTTCTTGCAGTGGGAGAGAACTAAATATTTCTAATGCCCTTCGATAACAAAAAGTCGTTTTTATTTCATTTAAATTGTGACAGTAAGTGTAGAGAAGAAGCCAGCAATGTTAGAGATGAAGAAATATAAACATTGTGAAAAAGAATTAGTGAAAAAGACTAACGACATTGCCATTGACGATAATTAATATTATTAAACTGGGTTTGTATTTAGGAGAGTTGGATAAACGTATAAAATTACAAGTTATTAGTACGGCTATGACAACAGCATATTCTTTTCATTGTTTTTACTCTCGAGTATATATCTGACACAGACACAATTAATCAACCGAGAACCACATTATTCTACATAAAAACATATAAGATACCAATGGATATATACCTAAGAATCAAAACAAGGAAAAGAATATGCTGTTGTCATAGCCCAAGTTATTAGTGCTTCCATAACCAAAATATAATCAGCCTAGACATTTTAATCCATTAAAAATGGGCAAAATTTATAGATCTTGATTAGAATAAGTGCTTTATGCCAAATTGATGGTTGAATATGGTTAAATTTGTGATCATTTTTTAATTAAATACTAATCCATATTAACCCCTATTAAACCATATTAATCCCTATTACTCCTTAACTGTGTATCGAGCAGATCCCATCATACTTAGTTTATCATAAAAAAATATTCATACAAAATTTCAAGCAAATCAGACCAGTAGTTTCAATGAAAACATTTAGAGTAAATGTGGTATTGTGGTGACTAATCACTATTAATTCCTGACTGTGCATCGAACAAATACCATAATACTTAGTTCGCTGCACCCTATTATAACAAAGGTCCATACAAAATTTCAGCACGATCGGCTCACTAGTTTCTGTGAAAAAGTAGAATGGACAGACAAACAGACTAAGAGAACTATAATATAGATATTTCATAAATAAATGCCTACAGGGTATTTTCATTCAGGGAATTTTGTGAAGATATTTTCATTTTATTACTGGTCAACTGCATAACAGGTCAAAAAGAGATGCGCGCAGTTCACCAATCAAATCAGAAAGGTGAAACACCTGCGAGCCAAAATCGATTTGAAACATTCGCCAAAATTTAATGAATGCTTGCATGCCAATATCTTGGCATTCTTCCAAAAGCTAATAGGATTTTAAAAAAAAAAAAACTGTTCTATAATCTCACCCATTGTTTTTTTCATTCATGTTTGCTTCTCAGCTTTATCTGATTTGCCTCATCACTCAGAAATACATAACCATTATCAATTCTTTTGTAATAGATATTTCGTTTTAGTTTTTTTTTCTTTTTTTTTTTAGAAATTTATAAAAAAAAATAAATTATTCAATTGATAGCAACAAATAATAGTGAGCACCAATATGCAAGTATCAGAAAGTTTCATCAGATGTCCTGCTGACTTGGTAGGCTGAGAGCAGGCTCAAGGCATTTCCACACATAATTGCGACGGAGATGCACTCATAAAGCTAAATCAATTTACGATGGTCCTTGGATTATTATAATTATGGAAAGTAGAATGTGGACCTTAATTTTACTTTCGATAGCCTCATAATTTAATGTTTGTTTGTTTTTTTTCACCGTATTGCTGTTGCATACTGTGTGTGTATAAATAACGCATAGTATATATATATATATATATATATATATATATATATATATATATATATATATATATATTAGTAATTTATAAAATATATATGGCGATTAAGGTACACTGAATATTCGGCGTTTCATCCACTCTAGGACTCCTCAGGCTTATGCGCGAATTCTGTGGTTGTTTATCGTTTTTATATTAAAAAAAAAAACGATAAACAACCACAGAATTCACGCATAAGCCTGAAGAGTCCTAGAGCTGATGAAACGCCGAATATTCAGTGTACCTTAATCGACATATATATTTTATAAATTACTAACTAGCTCTACCTACGTATTGAGCACTTTTGAAGTAAATACTTAAACGTTCACTTTTATAGATATACTAGCATGGGTGTCCGGCGTTGCTCGGGTATTTGGAGGTGTATGTTGAGCGGTAAAAACCGACCACAAAGATTTTCCCAAATCTCAGTACCCTATATATCAAATTTCGAGTCTGTAGACTAAAAATTGACATAGTTATTGCGTAGGAAAATGTACACACACAGACAGATACACAGACACGTTCACTTTTATAGATATAATATATAGATAGATAGAATGATTTGTTTAACAAAAATATATATGTATACATAAATATATATGGAAAGAATTTTGTGTTTACTATAAATTTTTTTGCAAATATTATGCAAGTATAAATCATGTAGTATATCTGCATAAATATGATTACACGTAATAGTTAACTAAAAATGATTATCCCATTAAAAAACCGAAGTAACTAATAGGGAAATTATTAAAATGAATGTTTAAAAGAATATGCAAATTAGCTAGCTCGTTTGCTAGTGAATGCAATTCCACAGCCAAGATATAAGAAAATTGTATTTTCTTTTTAAATAAATAGAAAAGAGGGTTTTTAATATGAATATCGATACACGCAAAAGAAAACCGAATTTATAGGAGTATATATATATATATATATATATATATATATACATATATATATATATATATATATATATATATATATATGATTTCACAGTGCCAAATCGTAATTCATGTTGCATACTGGTATATATATATATATATATATATATAGAGAGAGAGAGAGAGAGAATCTCTGTGATGTATCTCAATCGACACATGTTATATAGTGGGTGTGTATAAAACTAATAATATTTGTTATATAGTGTCTACATACACGTGTAACGTTGTATAGTGACACATGTCATCAAATGGATTTGTTTGCATGTGTGTCGGTGTTTAGGCATTCCACAAATAGTTCAATAATGAGACAATAACATGACACTGGATAGTTCTTTTAACAAAGGGGCAATAACATCTTTGCCTGTAACACACCAGACAAAAGGACACATACATTCTTCTACTGGTTCGTCTTGACTCTGTAAAAGGGTCTGTAAAATAAAACACTTCTTCTCCAAAGGAAAACGTCATATGCAAAGTTATATTTTCCTTATATAACATTTATTTCCATGACGTTCTGATCCTCAGAGATTGCATGCTTTTCTCTTTGTTCCTACATCGTCTTGTGTGCCTACCAGAATGCTTCTGTGAACCACAGAGACCAAAAATCTCTCCTAAACTAATCAACAGTCAGTCTCGACTGCACTCTGTCCAACTCTGACCCTCTAACTGTCTGCTTGTGTGTATATATATATAAATCTATTTCTTTATTTATGTGTTTTTTAAGACATAACAGGTCAGTTCAATTGTTTGTTGTTTTGCTACTCAATTAAATATTATTGTTTATGAAATTAAATTGAAAATCTATTGATAGCGACTTTAAAATCTATTTGAAACAATTCTACCCTGCTTAACTTATGTTCTGTGCTTTGTTATTGTTTCTAAATTCCTTTTCTTACATTCTTTCTCTCCGTGAAATATTTCATATTTAAAAAAATTCAACAATAACCGAGTTATCTCTCGGCTTTATTTTTACAACCTGCTGCTGCCTGGGAGTTCAATATTTAACATTGCCACGTGAAAATAAAAGGCTACTATTTGGGATCATGTCAAACATGAGATTGTGGAGAGTTGAGTCGTGAGATGTTTCTTCACATTACATTTAAACTCCTGCAGGTCAGTACAGTCAGAGAAGCAGGAAACGGAGAGGGAATCCCACAGTTTACTAGTCTGAGAGAATAAACTATTAGAGTAGAAGGCTTTTTGGCATCTAGGGACCTCAACAGTTAAGGGGTGGGATTTTGCTGTTTGTCACATGGGTTGAGAATATGTATGTCGAGAGGGCACAAGTGCTATGTGTTTACTAGATCACATTCCATTAAAATACTTGTAAAACAGGCACAAGGATGCAATACTGCAGGGATCAGACAGAGGTTGGATCTTGGTCAATAGTGTGGGACTTATTAGATTTGAGACTCTTTTTTGGACCTTGCCTAAGAATGATAGACTAGCGTTAGAAGCACTATCCGTGACAATAATACTTCATGCATGAGTGAATGGTGGCTTTATAGGATACACTTAGGCGTGAGTAATTTTCTAGCACGGTAAAGAGAGCCCACCTTTTTGCAGCAGAATTTCCTATTTTGTCCTTTAACCCTCATATTTCATTAACAATATTTTTTAACGTAGGAGAAAGAATTGCAGGTTGACTGTTCTTTTGAGTCGTTTGCGTATGGAAATTTTCAAAACGTTTTTTTAATATTCACCATCATTCAACCGTCAATCTGTCCATCTCTTATTCTCATCATCAAGTGTTCCCTTTTAGCCGGAATAAGTAATGATTCATTAATTAAAAAAATCATATGCATCCGTCAGAGGAAAAAAAGGGAAATTATTGACAGCGGCTGTAACTAAACGAGTTGTAGCTGTGAATATTTTAGAGGGGGAACCATAGAATGGAGCTCAGTCGAGCACCTTTACACTTGTTTTAAAAGTACTTCCATGAAATGTGTTCTGGTGAACTTACTGCACTTGCATCCCCTCAACCAAAATACTCCTGACCTAGCCGACTAGCAGCAAAATCTCACCTCTTCATTGTATATCTTCCTAGATGGCAAAACATTTGCTGCTCTAATACCTACTTTACCTCAGACCACTTTTCTTTGGAATTCCCTTTTTGTTTTCACGACTGTACCAACATGCAGAAATTTACATGTGTAACAGAGCGCGGATGTGCGTATGGCAGCTATATACAAATACCAAGCCGTGTGCGAAATGACATCACGATAAGGAAAAAGAAAAAAGAAAACGACTATAAAAAGGAGAGAGAGCATGTCAGAGAAGACGATCGTGTTAGAGATGTTGATGACCTTTGAGATGACAAACGTCAGAGAGAAAGAGCATAATCACTTTTTATTTGGGGAAATACCCAAAAAGGATGTTCTTGTTACAAAAATAAAAAATGGAGTCGAGTTATTACTTGGCCTATGTTCCTTGCGACATACTCTGCCATGCTCCTTGCGACTTACTCTGCTACAAGGTGTTAACTCCCAGGTGTCTACATGTTAATGCACAACGTTACAAATGTAATGTTTATAAACAGCTTTATCAGCTCCCCCACCAGATTGCTCCCTATAGACCTGGCCCCTATCACAGTAGGCCATTATGCTTCAGTAGAATATGCCTTGCTGAGGGCGAACAACAGTTAAAAGAAATTAATTCGGATATGCTTTGAGCCACTTCAGCTTTTAAAAGTGATAAATTGTTCTATATAGCATTAAGACTACACTTTTATCACGTTTCCTATTCTCTTCTGCAATCTTAGTAATTGAAGGCATTAGATGAACATAACAATACGGTATGAAAAAGCCAATCCTATTTAGATTAGCATCAGGAGATTTGGCAATTACGTTTATTAAAAGTACATTCAACCTTGCAGCTCTTTAAGCTCTGCTAATGTCTCCTTTGGGATTAAAGCTTCCTGGTGAAGAAGCTACTGGGAACCAGTGGTATGCTTTTCTCTAATCTGGAGATGCCTCAAGAAAATCTTGACTATGACAAAGAAAGCCATCTCCTTTCTTATGCCAAACACACTAGTCTAGGATCTGTCCTGATGATCAGCTAGACTGGGAGGTGAAGGTAGTTAATTGGGTAAGGACACGAACTGATAACCTAGGTGTGACAAGTCTGAATACCATGTTGATGTCGATGGTCCAAAGCCGAATAGTAGGCTGCTTGAGACATGAGGGAATCAGTTGAGGACGACCTGATACTGGTGAGCTGCGCAAGCGGCATAGCAACAGACAGGAAAAGTTGGAAGTTATTCATGAAACGCCTAAACTCAAGCATGAGACAATAAGACAAAAAAACAAAAAAAACATGATAATGATAATATAAAGAGAGTTACTGGGTATATATATATATATATATATATATATATATATATATATATATATATATATATATATTAGTGTTGGGACGATTATTCAGAGCCAGAATCGGAGATCGGAAAAATTGGAATATTTGAGGGTATCGGAAAAATTTGTATCGATTTTCAGATGCCAAAATGATTCTTTTAATTGTCTTTTTTATTTGATTTTGTGTAAACCAAAATCTTTCATTATTGGCATTAATGATAAAGCAATAAATATTTATCGATTTTAAACCACCAATGAAGCTAAAATCGATAGATCATCCCCCACAAGTATATTTTTACGTTTAGGAAAACATTTGAACATTTAACATGTGTGTTTTTATGGTAATCAGAGAAAAATACAACTATATAGTTTAATATTTAAAGATTTATAAAGAATTGAAATCGGAATCAATAATTATATCGGAATCGGAAAAATATTGGAATCGTCCCATCACTTATGTATATATATATATATATATATATATATATATATATATATATATATATATATATATATATACATATATGGTACAGTGGGGGAAGAAGTGGCTGGTTGCTTTTAATGCATCTAAAGCTAAGCTTCTATCTTTGCATACGCAATACTTTGATCCTCATCTGACATCAATTGAAATGGATGACTCTCGTCTAGGGGAGGCTCCATGTTTTGACAAGCTTCTAGGATTGACCTTTACTCCTGATCTGAAATGAAACACGTACATCAAGTCTGTTGTCAAGGTCGCTAGAAAAATAGTAAGATCCTTCTACTGCTCCAGAAGATATCTCACTGCTGATGCAATTCTCTATATAAAAGCCAAGTACGTCCAAGGATGGAGTACTGCTGCCACATCTGGGCAGGAGCTGTTAAAAACAGCCTATCCTGCCTTGATAGAGTACAAGATAGACTTCCTGGCTTAGTGGGGGATGCCCTTTTCTCTTCCCTGCAACCTCTCTCCTACAGAAGAGACGTTGTGAGCCTGTCTTTGTTTTATCGTTATATTAGCAAGTGCTTGTCTGAGTTCCAATCTCTGGTCCCCTCCTGCCAATCTTTCATGAAAAACACCTGTCTAGTTCAACATAAACAAATTCCTGATAAACCGCCCCCTTTAGTAAAACACTTTATCAAATCTTCATTGCTAACGATTACTACGATACTATCCCATTGATTACTGTACCCGAAATAACCCTTATCCCTGAGTGGCTTTCAGACCTTGATAAATGGTGACTACCATGCAAAAAAAAACAAAATATATATATATAAGTGAAAATGTTTGTGTGTGTGTCTGTTTGTGTGTACATTTCTCTACACAATAACTATCAATTTTCAGTCTACAAATTCGAAATTTGACATAATAGGTATTGAGATTTGGGAAAATCTTTTTAATCGGTTTGCAGCCAGAAATTTGGCTGTTAAGGGGTCAAAGTTCAACGATTTGACCTTTGAGAACTCTACCAAACTCCTCCAACAATTTTGGGTCTCAACACTTGAAATTTTAGATATAGGTTCTTTGAACATGGATCAAACTTTATAATCTAATTTGAGCTCAAAACAATAAAGGGTCAAAATTGGGGTCAAAGTTTTTAAAAAATTGACCTCTACGATCTCCACCAAATTACTCAGACAAAATTTAAAATTTTACATAAAGTGTATTCAGACATAGGGCAAGCTTTTTAATCAATTTTTGGCTGCCAAGGGATCAAAAGTTCAAAAGATTTTACATTTGTAGTCTCTAGCAAACTATTAAGCCAATTTTGGGTCGAATCATTTGATATTTTACATAAAGGATATTCAGACATGCAGCAAGCTTTTTATCAGTTTTTGAACAAAAGTTTCGCTGCCAAGAGGTCAAGGTTAAAATAGCTGACCGTTGCAGACTCTACTAAGCTCCCCCACTAATTTTCGGTCTAACCACTTGAAATTTTAGATATAGGTTACCTGAACATGGGTCAAATTAAAAAAAAACTTATCTCTGCAGTTTGTACTAACTTTTCTCTATAGTAGTTAAGGAAGTCTATTATATAGAAAGGGATTACCGTACATGAACACCTTTTAATCTATACATATGCACATAAAGCTATGAACAGTACATAGGGCCTGAGCAAAGCCGGTCTGAACTGCTAGTATATATATAAATTCAAAGATACATCCATAGTGCATAAAGCTGAACGTCTGTGTGTGTGTCTGGTCACGAATAGGCTCCTATATGGTTGACTATTATAGAAAACTGATCACATATAATGATAGAAGATGTATCGAGACACAGGAATGGGTATGTTTGATCTGGCATAATGAGGATTCATTAAAATTGTGGGGTCTGCGTACGCGCCTGGTCCACAAAGTATGGAAATAACAAATTTAAAAATTTAAAAAAACGTTTACAAGTGTTTTTGATATAGATGTACATAATAATACTTTGATAAGTATGTTTTAACTTAAATAGGGATGTTATAATAAAATTGTGGGGTCTGCGTTCGCGCCTGGCCTCCATAGAATGGAAATAGGCACAGACTTTAATAAAGACTTTTCATATCTATCTGCGTAAGTATACTTTGATAATTATGTTTCAGTTTGAAGAAATATGGTATAATAAACTTATGGGGGTGTTCGTTCACGTCTGACCTTCATAGAATGGGAATATGTCACAAAGTTTAACAAGGTTTTTTAATATAGATCAACAGAATATTATGATAAGTGTTTCAGTGTGAACAGGTATGGTATAATAAATTATGGGGTTTATCTATTTTATTTATTGAATTTACTCATGAACAACCGATTGTAACAATTACATGTTGACATACACTCTCTGCCCACCGGGTGGTAATGTCTAGGAGGATTGTCTCATAACAAAACATGATAAATGAACATATACTACTCTACTCGACTCCTCAAAGGAAGAGGTAATGTTTAGGAGAATGGTATCATGACAGCATAACCAAATCTCCATTAGTAATACAGGTAACATAGTACATTAATAAAGGTAATAGTATAGTTTTGGATACTAAATTTCTATTAGTAATATATACAGCATGATCAATAACAAAGATTTTTCTGATTCTCTCTCTTCTGACCTTGAGCACGTGGTGCAATGCTGAAACAGGTGGTTGCTTAATGTTAATGCATATAAAACCAAGCTTCTTTCTTTCCATCATCAATGTTCTGACTTCGACTTTGCCTCAATTGATATGAATACATTGGGGAAACACCATATCTTGACAAGCTACCGAAATGGAGAACATACATCAAATCCATTGCCAAGATCGCTGGAAAAATAGTTGGATCATTCTACCACTCCAGTAGATATCTCACTGCTGATGCAATCCTCTACCTGTATAAGTATGTCCTAAAACATCCGTTAACATCTATGCTGATGACATGACCATCTATGGCAACACATCAAAGGCTGTAAATGAAAAAGTTCTCTCTGATTCTCTCTCCTCTGATCTTGAGCGTGTGGTACAGTGGGGGAAGAGGTGGCTGATTACTTTTAATGCATTTAAACCCAAGCTCCTATCTTTACATCGTCAACGCTCTGATCCCCATCTAGCATCAATTGAAATGAATCGCTTTCGTCTAGGGGAGGCTCCATGTTTTGATAAGCTTCTGGGATTGATCTTTACTCCTGATCTGAAATGAAACACGTACATCAAGTCTGTTGCCAAGTAGCTGGAAAAATGGTAGGATCCTTCTACCGCTCCAGAAGATATCTCACTGCTTATGCAATTCTGTATCTATATAAAAGCCAAGTACGTCCAAGGATGGAGTACTGCTACTACATCTGGGCAGGAGTTGCTAAAAACAGTCTATCCTGCCTTGACAGAGTACAAAATAGACTTTGTGACTTAGTGAGGAATGCCCTTTTCTCTTCCCTGCAGCCTCTCTCTCACAGAAGAGACATTGCGAGCCTGTCTTTATTTTATCGTTATTTCCATGGCAAGTGCTCATCTGAGCTTCAATCTCTAGTCCGCCCTCGCCAATCTTTTACGAAAAACACCCGTCTAGCTGAAACCACTGTCAAAAATTTTCCCCACTCTTTATCTGTGCCTAAATCAAAACATAGATTCCATGAACAAAGCTTCTTCTTAGAAGTGCACGCCTGTGGAACTCTCTTCCATCTGTCTTTTTCCCAGCTGACTACAACTTGGATGTTTTCAAGTCCAGCATAAACAAATTCCTGATGAACCAATCCCTTAAGTAAGACACTTTCTCAAATCTCCATTACTAATGATTACTATGGTATTATCCCATTGATTACTGTACACGCAATAACCTTTATCCCCGAGTGGCTTCCGGGCCTTGATAAGTGGTGACTACCATGTAAAAAAAAAAATGTCCTAAGATGGAGTATTGTTACCCCATCTGGAGAGGATCTGTTCAGAGAATCCTTTCCTGCCTCAACAGGGTACAAAACCGACTTTGAAATCTGATGGGCGATGTTCTTTTCTCCTCCCTGCAGCCTCTGATTCATAGAAGAGATATTGGAAGCCTTTCTCTGCTCGCTATTTTCATGTCAGATTCTCGACTGAGCTTCAATCTATGGTTCCTTTTGGTAAATCTTTCACGGCAAACACTCGACTAGCTACAACTATCAGAAATTTCCCTTATTTGTGCCTAAATCTAAGCTAAAATTCCATAAGAGCTTTTTTTTTCCTAGGGCTGCTCATCTGTGGAACACAATACCACGGAGCTGTTTCCCAAATGACTATGACATGATTGTTTTCAACGTGAATAGGTTCTTGAAGAGGTAACTATATGTTGTACAAAGGACTGTGCTCTATACTAATGTAATTTGGTTTTGATTAAAGAAAGGGTTTGATTAAAAATGGTCTTTTTTTAAATGTCACCATTTATCGAGGCTTCAAGGCACTCAAAGATAAGGGTTAATGATATGGATAGGTTTCCAGTAGAATGGTGAATATTACAAGATAATTGAGAATGATGGAATTATTGGATCATATGTTATTTTATTCAACTGTTCATGTATTAAACATATATTCCAAACATATTATGGTCCTGGATATGACCTTTAACTATATCCAGTGGTGAGCCCCCAGCTTGCGGGCTTTGGGGAGTGTGGAGCCACCCTTTAATTACCATTGCTCCCAGGTCCGGAGTAGTAGTACCTGTTAGGGTCCCAACGATGGGTTGAATAGAAACCGACTTAAAAACAACAAATATATTCTATTAAAAAATTTTTCTTCAAAATCTTTGGATTCCGCATTAAATAACCCGAAAAAGGTTGATATGCCGTAAAATAAAAACAACCAACCAAACATATTCATCATCAGAACGAAAAGCTAAGATCAAGTAAGGTTAACACATTTATTCACAACAACTATGGAAGGCAATAATTGGTGAGAATTCAGAGTTCCTATCCTGTCGCGATAACCACCTGACAAAGGCCAGAGGAATAGTTGGCCGAAACGTTGTGAAATAACACCTAAAAGATGAGGATAATAGTCCGCAATAAATAAATGAATAAGTAATACTCTCAATAAACATTCCAATTAATTAAATAATATATACCATTCGGTACGAACCTGACAAAGATCAGATAATAAATAAACTTGGATTTAAAAACAAAAAAAAATCCAACCTTGCTCGCTCTTCGCGGCCAAGACGCAGTCGATAGAGACGTTGAATCTCTACACTTCCAGGTGAGCATTGTCTGAAGATAGCGGCTTCCATCCTACCTAAAGCCTGGCAGAGGCTTAGTTGGCCAAAACAGGGTGAGACGACAACATATGGAAGGCAGTAATTGCTAAGAATACAGCTAGGGGATTCAGAGTTCCTATCCTGTCGTGGTAACCACCTGACGAAGGCCAGAGGAATAGTCGGCCGAAACGTCGTGAAACAACAACTAAAAAGATGAGGACAATAGTCTGCAATAAATGAATGAACATTTATTCACAGTTGACATTTATAAAAGACAGCTCCGTACAAAGCAGTGAATGCATTAACTTTTACTCTCCTTAATATATGAATATTGAATTGCGAATTGGGGGGCGGGGTTCATTCTGCATTTTGTGGGAGTCTCACATTAGAGGTGAATTCTTGATACTCTTTTTCCCTTTCGGGCACAATCAAGATTTGGTTGTTTATTTTGGTCGTTTTGTTTTATGGCATATCAACCTATTTTTGAAGTTATTTAATGCTGAATCCAGTAATTTTGATAAAAGTTTGTTATATCTTCAAATAACCAATTCATCATTGTATAAATCCAAAGATTCTATTGTTGGCATTGGTTTCCCCGATATTATTCTAGTCAGAATTCTTTCAAAAAAGACATCGGATGTTGCGGAAGGGACCATGTAAAGTTTGCCAACATCCCAAGTGAAAGTGATTTTTGTAGGATGCACTAGATTCGAACTTAGAACATCCGGGTCGTCCATTCGTGTCATTAACCACTCCCAAATAACTAATTGGCCCTCAGTCACCACTTTACACCAAATTCGGGGTGGGGGTGGGGTTAATTATTAGCAGTTATTAATGGGGGTTGGAATAGGAATAGGTAAAGGCCAGAGTGGAATGCTGCAGTGCAGTGATCTTGGCAATGGATTTGTTCCATTTCAGATCAGGAGTGAAGGTCAGTCTCAGAAGCTTATCAAGACATGGTGCTTCTCCAAGACGAGAATTGAGGCCAGGTTGGGGTCAGAGCATTGATGGTGGAAAAAGAGAAGCTTCGTTTTTATAACTCAAGTTATGGACTGAACAGCCACAAGAATCCCATCCTTAAGTGTCACAGGTTGCCAACCACAGCAAAGTGTTGACCCCCACCTCCCATCGGAGGGAGAGACAGTAAAAGGAGAGAAAGAGAGAGAGAGAGAGGGTCGTTGTTTTGGGGTTTGCAGAACATGATTGAGTTTTGCAAAGGAAGAGGAAACAAAAAAAACAACAATAAAATCAATGTTTAGTGCATTTTAGGTCAGGAAGCTAGTATCTTTAGGCAGCCTGGTCTGGTAGAACCAGTTACAATCATCGTATAAATCCAAAGATTCTATGGTTGGCATTATTTTCCCTGATATTATTCTAATCAGAATTCTTTCAAAAAAGACAGGTGTTGCAGAAGGGACCACATAAAGTTTGCCAACATCCTAAGTGAAAGTGATTTTTGTGGGACGCACTGGATTCAAACTTAGAACATCCAGGTCGTCCATCCGTGTCATTAACCACTAGAAACATTCAGTGGTGCTCAGAACCAGTGCATCACCAGAAACTGTTCTTTGCAGACTGAAATGTTTGATTACTTATGAAAACGGTTTATAATAAGTATTTGTTGGCATTGGAGTTGAAGATGACCGAATTGTAGCCTATAAGGAAGCAATCCCATGGTATGTCAAGTCCATACTAATATGAGAAATATGCGTCTTTTACGCAATGCATGTATGGAGGATGGTGATTTGAGCCAGCAACATTGTGCATAACTAGCAAAGATGTAAACAAAGAAGAAAACTATGAGGCTAACTTTTAAACATGATGTGAATAGGGAGTTACAGTGTACACGAGCAGAATAACAAAAGAAATTTGAAGATCAAGTGAAACAGTTATACTCATGTATGAAAAATAAAAACAAAAAATTAAAATGCTTCTCGTTTCTCTCCAACCACAACACAGGTTGAACATTGAAATCTGCTTACTCTTTTTATTTATTAATTTTTTTCAATTTGTATTTTTTAATCATATTCATCTCAAACAAGGCAAGTTGCCACTAAGGCGTAAGGGGCTACTGTGAATTAGGGACCACGCCTACAGAGACATTCTAAGTAGGGAGGTGAGCAATGAGATGTCTGTTCACATTATACTTAAATTTCTGCAGTTGGGGAGGTCATGAAACAGGGTAGGAACTCCAAAGTTTAGCAGTTTAAAAAAATAAACTTTTAAAGTAGAAGATTCTCCAGCATCGAGGGATATATACAGTGAAAAACGTGGGATCTTGCTGCTTGTCAAGTTAGAAGTATTTACATTAAGAGGACACCAGTGCTATTAGTGTGTGGAAGTACTGGTGTCCACAAACTAATATAATGATAATGATATAGATAATATAACAGAAAGAGAGTAATAAAAAGTCCGCAGCAGCTGACTGTTTGACCTACTTTCAGTGTTATTTTTCTAACATTTACCAGTAAGAATAAAAGTGCATGATTTTTTTTTTTTTTTCGCCTGCCATGCACTAATTTCGTGTCTCTGGGGATTCCAAAGAAATGAATATTATAGTTTTTCTTTTTATCATAGGCTACTCGGGGGGGGGGGGGTCATACTAAATCAGAATAGGTAAGGCGTGTAAGTGTATCTCTGGTAGTTTTTTCAGTTTTTGTAAACAGAAATATGACTTTGTTTTATAGAAAACTGAAGTAGCCATATCAGGATACCTTTGGACACTTTAATAAATGCAAACGGTTCACACTGTAAAATACATTAAATTAAATTTTAAAAAAAAAAGAATTCTTTCTCTTGTAAAACCGTATAATAAAATGGTTTACACAACTGAAGTTATGGGTTAAGAGAGTAGATAGTGGACCTTGGGGTTTACTTTAGGCAGACTCATAACTCTCGATTCCTTTGTTTCGTCTTTTAGTCTGTACAGTTTGTGAGCGATGTTTCTGGCAAAGGAGGAAGAATTGCTGTATTTAGGTCAGAATCTATCCATCTAATATTTATTGTTTGCTGGGTTTTAGCCTCGAAATAGTAGTTTTTTTTGTTTTGTTTTTTTTTTTGTGTTATTTTTTTTATAGCTTCTTACATCAAATGGCTTCATGTGTTGTCTGGAACGATTTCCATAAAAATTTTTTTTTTTAATTTAAATTATAAAACAAACAAAAAAAACGGAGTTGTTTTATTCTCACGTTAGTCAGCAATCCAGTGCCTTTCCAAAATAGGATTTACCCAATGGTGTAATCTACCGAGTGGCTTCTAATCCAATATGTGATCTTTCAATTTTTTTTCACCGAGGGTGGGGGGGGGCATCATTTATTAAATCGCTGGGGGACACTTTAGGATAAGGGTTAATGAGTATTCGGCAGACAGTGAGACAACACCATGATGATCAGTAATGGTGGAATTCGGGTATGGTTGAATCATATAAGAGGACGACTAAACGAGATTTATTTCCATTAGACTTGAATACGACCATGCTATAGTTAGAGTTCTAGAATAGAAACTTTGCTCATGACATTTTCGTTTAGTTTTAGGCACAAATAGAGAGTGATGGAAATTGTTGCAGATGGACGAGTATTTGTTGTAAATGTTTTACGGGGTGGAGAGAAAGAGAGAGAGAGAGAGAGAGAGAGAGAGAGAGAGAGAGAGAGAGCATAGATTGAAGTGTTAGAGTTAGGGCTGTAGTTAATTTTAGGGTTAATGAATAAATCAAATCTAAGAATGTAGGCAACTCGGTAGATATTGGATTGGAAACCATTCAGTAGATCCCATATTGAAAGAGTGCCCACCAACCAATCAAATTTACACAAAATGTATTGAACATGTATTCAAATATATAAAAGAAAAAAGTCTTTAAATTGATATACATATTAAATTTTACATACCTGTATAAGCCCTTTGAAGATATGTTCACTTAAAATAATGAATATATAATTTTATGCTTCCATTTTAAAATTATTAACTTGATTTTTTTTTTGGGGGGGGGAGATGGGGGGTATTAAATGTGTGTAGATCGACAGGAAGTTGAACTGTGGTAACCGGATTCAATACTGGATACACTGCTCTTTTACACAATAAAATGATCGAAATAGTCTTTCAGATAATGGGAATACTCGACGGATTCTTGAAACATATGTCGTACACCTGGAAGGAATATAAAAACAAAAAAAAACGTCACGTGCATATATTTTCGTATATGCCGTTAAGTGCTGTTACAGGGCTTAAACGCAAGGTTTATTGCATTTTTAGTCACGATCTATCTTTTGATTTTTTTTTGGGGGGGGGGTCAAAAGAGTGGTATCCTTGGTTATACTTATTTTATAACAGTAACTAAAAATTAACACCTCCCCCGCCCGCAAAAAAAAAATAATAATATCATCATCATCATCATCATTATTATTATTATTATTATTATTATTATTATTATTATTATTATTATTATTATTATTATTATAATAATAATAATAATAATAATAATAATAACCATCATCATCATCATCATCATCATCATCATCATCATCGAACACTATAGAATTCTTCCTTAGGTATGAATTCATAACTATTCACTCAATGACACGTTTTAAACTGCAGAAAATAAAACAGAAATTTAAAAGGTAAAATTATAAAAACGCGAAAAAAAAAAAAAAAAAAGAAGTAAATTTATAAAATAATTTGATATTTATAGGATCAAAACATGCATTCTAAACATATGCTATATATCTTTTCATTTTGGTTGGTTGTTTTTGTTTTACGGCATATCAACCCTTTTCAGGTTATTTAATGCCGAATCCAAAGATTTTGAAGATTTTTTTTTTTAATAGAATATATTTGTATATCAAGTCAGTTTCTATTTAACCCATAGTTGGGACCCTAATAGGTACTACCACTCCGGGTCAGAGTGGACCTGGGAACAATGGCAATTAAAGGGTGGCTCCACAGTGGAGCCTCCACAGTGGAGCCTCCACACTCCCCAAAAGCCCGCAAGCTGGGGCCTCACCATCGGATATAGTTTAAGGTCATATCCAGGACCCTTTTCATTTTGGTATAGATTTTTTACTTTTTTTAATTGTTTTTTTTTTTTTTTTTAATTTCTTTGTATTCACTGTTACAGAATTTAAACCAAACTGTTATTATTTCTTTCTTTTTTTTTTTTTTAACCTAATCCTAAACAAACCCTAAACTAATTCCAAACTAACCATAGTTTATGTTTTAGGCTTAGTTTGCGAAAAGTAGGTTTGGTTCAGTTCAAATTCGGTAGAAACATCTGACAAAATACACTCAGCTGTGTATGCCATATGTAGCAGAAACAAATGTATTTTCTTTTTCTTTCGCAAGTCAATGCCTCTCCCCAGTGTCATTTGGCCATATACTGATATTGTTTATTTTATTTAAGCAAAGCAACAAGTTTAAAAATAAAAAAACAATAATCCTTAAGTTCATTCTTTGCCTTAGGTGTGAATACCAAACGTTTTTTTGTTTTTTAAAAATGTTTTTTTTTTAACTGTTGGGCTAATCCTATGCTAGCCACTCTTACCAAAATACCACATTTACTCAGTGGCTTGATCTTAGATGACACCCAATTTGTTTTAAAAGGATAAAGGGTTTTGCTTTCCTTTGTTCCACGTTTCCTTTTGTTATAGATTGTTTAGGTGATAGCCTTACAGTTTATGCTAATATAAGCTCCTATGAATCCACTTACAAAGCAAAAAGAAAGGCAAGAGTGAGTTTATTATTATTATTATTATTATTATTATTATTATTATTATTATTATTATTATTATTATTAGTTTGACAAAGATTTCTTTAAAATTTTAAAAACAAAACTTTTTTTATAGCTAATGTCTATCTTAACAAAATATAGAACTATTATTTAGTATTAAATTTTTCAGTCCATTTATTTCAAATAAAAACAGAAAAAAGAAAGTGGATTTTTTATAAACATATTTTTATTTTTTTCACATTTGCATTTTGGCTAGGGAAAAATGTGTAGTAACGTTTTCTGATAAATACATTTCATCTTTTCTCTCCTCAGTCAATGAAGGAGAAATCCTTCTAAACTGAGGTATTTTTTTTTTATTTCTGTCCAGTTCGAAGTTCCCCTTTTTGTGGAGCTGGATCCCGCCTATTAAAAACCGACCTTGTGTAACCTTCTTTCGTGTGGGAGGCAACTAAATAGGGACATATAAAAAAGCAACATTTGATTTAAAATGTGGCCATATACTATTATCATTATTTTGGGTATTATTATTATTATAATGTATATATATATATATATATATATATATATATATATATATATATATATATATATATATATATATATATATTGTGTTATTATCACAGGAGTCATGGATTGCTCACTGGTAATAATAAGTGGTGTTCCCTAGAGTCTGAGTGACAACAAGTCTTCCCTGATTGCATTATTATTATTATTATTTTATTTATTTATTTTTTGTACTTACTAAGAGTGACTGACCATCATCAGAGATTACTCACTGATAATAACCCATGATGTTCCCTGTCCCTGGAGTCTGAGTGACAATAAGTCTCCTTAGATTTCCAGTACTGTCCATCGCAAAGGTTATTGAAAGATCAATAACCTTTGCAAATGACTTTGCGTTCTGCAACAAACAGCTGCTTTTATTATTATTATTATTATTATTATTATTATTATTATTATTCACTTAGACGTTTTGCACAAGCTGTTATCATTAATTCTTAGCAGATAACAAGTGGTTTTCCCTAGAATCTGAGTGATAGCAAGTCACCTCAATATTCCTGTAATCTGTATACGATATTTATGATTGTTGTTGTTAGTATTAGTATTAATATTATCATTAGTAGTAGTAGTAGTAGTAGTAGTAGTGGTGGTGGTGGTGGAAGTAGTAATGTATTATAACATAAGGATACAATTTAAAAAAAAATGTTCACGGCTTTAAAATAACAAACAAATAATTAGCTCTTCCATTTTACTTGAAATTGTCTTTTAGATAATTGCATCTTTTTTTTTCTGAAAACCCCATGTTTTTATTCTTTCATTTTGATAAAAACTTAAGACAAAAAAAAAAAATCCTGACTGACACGGGCAACTACACTAGCAGACAAAAATATCCAGAACCCCCTTCATTCTATCAAAGAAAAGATAAGGAACAGCATATCCAAGAGAAACAGATACGTGAAGTATCCTGTTGCTTATGTTCCTTTCAAGGAATACATTTAGAGAATGATATATGAAGAATACGTATTTATACCAGTAATAGGATATGATGGAGGGAAGGTAAGAGGGAGAGAGAGAGAGAGATGGGAAGAGGGGAATGGAGATGGTTGGAGAGAGAGTGAGAAAGAAGGGGAGTGAAACAGAACATTGTTGCAAAGAGAGGAGGGTTGAAACATTACTTGAAATCAATCAGCATCAATAAGATCATAACAGCTGTTTACTCAAAATGTCAGGTTACGGTTTCGAGCCCAACCACTTCCTACCGGATTGAAATGCAGACTTCAAAAGAATAGCCTCACTATATTCGTTTTATTTAGCTTTGCGTCTTTGTTGTTGTTTTTTTTTTGTTTGTTTGTTTTTCGTTTTTGTTTTGTTTCTTTTTTTTGTTTTTTTTTTCAGTTAGTATATTTATACACTTCAGCTTTAATAGTGCGTTTATGTCCTTATTTTTACTAGTCTGTTATTACTCTTATCCACGATTCCGTGAACTAATATTCTATTTATATCGTTATAAAATTCCCATCAAAACATGTTGCGTAGAAATGGGCGAATGATTATCGGACCATTCTTGGCAAGATGTTTTCTTTTGTCTAGCTGATGCTGATGCTCGGAATATTCGTACGGCGATGGAGCCTAACTACGACGACAGTGGTTACATACGTGTTGATATGCATATTGTATATGTATATATATATGCCACTCACCTGTATAAAGTAGAGCATTAAAGTGTTAGCAAGGTCTGGATAAAAAGTTATTACTTAATAATAAGACGATCTTTAATAGTAGTAGTATTCTGTTTCCACTTACTATAACCACTGCTTCTCTTTTCCTTAAAATTCTACGACGACGGTCATTGCTACTGTAGCTACTGCTACCGTTACAAGTGCAGCTGCTATAGCTTGTGACTGCCTTTATTATCCTTTTGACGAAGAACCCAATTAATAGCTACGACGAATATCAAGTAAGATAAAGAATTAGTCAGAGAAATGGATGAGTTCAGCAGATTTCAAAATTCTAGTCGCAAACTGATCGATTTAATGATTTATCATCATCATCATCTGTGTATTTAGAGTATAATATTGCACTAAAAAAATCTATCCATATAAATGAGTTCTACAGATTTCAAAATTCCATTCCAACGCTGATCAATTTAATAATTTTTTTCATCGCTTGTTTATTCGAAGTATAACTGCAATAGTTAACATCATCATTTATAATAATATGCTGAAACAATTTCATGTTCGTATGTACGTTATCACCCTCCACCCCTTTATTAAAAGATGCAATATATATATATATATATATATATATATATATATATATATATATATATATATATATATATATATATATTGCATCAAATAAAATAGACGGTTTTTGTCTATTAATCTTGTTTTTTTATTTTTTCCAACTTCCGAATAACGGTCTTCACTTCTGGCAAAAACTGGCTGATGTAATCACCATATTTGTTGTGAATCCGAGTACTTAATCTATCCCTGACGATGAATCCAAAAAGATTGGAAAGTACTCGGACTTACGATAAATATGGTGATTGTATCAGCCATTTCCTGTCAGAAGTGAAGACTATTATTCGGAAGCAGGAAAGGATCAAAAACAGAATTAATAGACAAAAAACGTCTATTTTATTTAATGAAATTATACACACACACACACACACACACACACACGCATATATATATATATATATATATATATATATATATATATATATATATATAGAGAGAGAGAGAGAGAGAGAGAGAGAGAGAGAGAGATGAGAGAGAGAGAGAGATAAAAAAGGAACAAACCAAGTTATGTGTTCATTAACGTTTCGTCTTTATTGTAAGACTTCTGGATGAATGAAATTAAGAAAATAAAATACCAGTACAATATTTGAAAATATATTTGTTGTAATGAAAAGTACCCAGCTACGAAGCCGTCTATTACTCGATTGGCAAGGAACAAACCACATGGCCAACTTATTCGTGAGAAATACAATTGAAATTTAAACATTTATTATTAAACGTTGAGACGTCCGTCCGTGGTGATCTAATGATTATAACATCATGATCTGTACATGTGAACGTAACTGATCGACTTACATTTCAAGTTGAAAGCGTTCACCAATAAGAACCGAGTTCTTAAAGAGGCTGACATAATTATTACTGTAATGATTTAAATATCTACACACACTAGTGTTTCATTCTTTTGAGAATCATCAGTGTAGAGAGTCACGATCACAGCCGGACGGAAGATTCAAACCTGGCCACGAAGTCATCTAAATATATTCTCTCGGGAAATTTCCGCACATTCTATTTCAATCTTTATATAAATTTTGTACCTCTAAATAGTTATTTAAATATTTACGGAAGCGGTACAGTCAATATCATATTGGCAAGTTAAACGATATTATTCGGTTAGGGAGCAAAATTAGATCTACCAACCTTTCCATAGTTTTTTTTTTTGTTTTTTTTTTTTTACGTTCTTGTCTGAAACAAGATGTGGCCCCACTCTACATTAGTAAACGCATTGCTGCATCTAAGGTTAAACCCAGCTTATCTATGGAGCGGGCATTTATACGAGACGATATTAATAAGATGACAAAGAAGCTAGAATTTTATATTAGTACCCGTCATCATCTCTGGTTCGTAGTGAAGGGTTTCTTGTCCTTTTTTGACTTTTTTTTTTTTCGCTTTTGCAAGTATTTATCTATCAGTGATGAGTATGTTAAGTAACATTCTTCCAGTGATAATGATAAACACCTTGCTCTTCTGGTTCGAAGAAGATATGGCTGTGAGGCTAATAATGAAAGCAAACATATTTTTAATTTTTCGAAAACTATTCTCACAGACATCGAAAATCGAGTTTTATCTAAGATTTCTGTATCTCCCCCACTCCACTAGTATAAATAAAGAGAGAACACTCGCTTCTTTTGAAGTTTTGTTTTCTCAGCTTAAATATAATACTCCCTATTCCCTAGAAAATATTTGGGATGAAATCGAGTTTGGTTGACTTAGCACACCGATATAGCAACACTCCTGTTGATCACAGCGGCTTTTTTTTTTTTTTTGGAATAAAACGCAATTAAAAACTATCAAAACGTTGAAATCAAATGCCGACATTCATATGTGTAAACCAGACAAAGGAGCAGGAGTTGTGATTATGGATGATTCCGATTACGTTGAGAAAATGCTATTTATTCTTAACGATGCTTCTAAATTCCGGAAACTTGGCCCCGTCAAATTGACGGATTATACTTGCAAAAAACGAGGCCAAAATGCAAAGACGTCTACTTGCATTATTAAAAAAGAGTGTTGTTGTTGTTTTTTTTTTTTTGCAAGAATGTTTATGACAAGATTAGACCCTCTGGATCACAATGTCCCAGATTGTATGGTCTCCCTAAAATCCATAAGCAAGGTGTGCCACTGAGACCTATTTTATCTATGATGTTCTGCTCAACATCCTTTGGCTCAGTGGCTTGTCGAAATTTTGCAGCCTGTGCGTGAATTATACAGCACGCACTGTATTCCTGATTCTTTTTGGGTTGTTGAATGTCTACATGAGTTGGATTCGAATGCAGAGACATCCTTTTTGTGTTCTTTCGATGTCTCTAGTCTCTTTACTAACATACCGTTAGATGAGACGATACATATTTGTACCGACGCGCTTTATGGTGGTTTTAGGGGTTTAAATGCTTTTAGGGCACAACCTAATAAAATAAATTATTCAATACAAGCTTCTGAAATGACAAACGCAACAACTTCATAAAATGTAACACAGAAAAGGTTTATTAAGGAGAATGTGATATGTTCCTTGTCAAAAGCTGGACTCCGGCCACCTGGTGCTATCGCGGTAGTTATTCCAGTGGAATCGTCGATACCGTTAGAAATCACCGAGGTGGAGAGAGAGAAGAAAAGGGAGGTCCGTTCTGTTTGGTGTCTCTCTCAGTAAGGACGAGTTGTTCTTCTTCAAACCGGATGCTGGCCGATTTCCTTTGGGGATAGGAAAGATCAATGCGCCATAGCCCTGATTGGTCAGTATGTGGCCAAATAGCACAGGGGAGAGGCATTGATTCGAGGAAGAAAAAAATTTCCATTTGTTTCTGCTACATAACCCCCTGCTTAGGCTGAAAGCCGACAGAGAAAAAGGTAGCATAACAAATAGCCAAAATGTATTTTTATTGTATTTATTTTTGCGAGAAAGAAAAAAAAAAATTCTTATTCCGTGTGAAAAGTTGGGGAATATTTGCAACTTTTTTTTTTTTTTTTGGAAAGAAGGGAAAACAAGGAAAAAAATATTTTCTTAACAGAAATACAAGGTTTTACACAGTCTCTTCGGCCAATGTACCCATCGACCACTACATGTAGTGGTGACATGATTGTCTTCATTTGGAGCATTTACTTCAGGTGTATGCATGTTTTGATGCTGTGTGAAAGTAGGGGGAATGTGTGGCTCGTGTGTTTTTTTAGGCTTTTTTTTTTTTACTCTATCAATAGAGACAGTTTCTCTTTTACCACTGATATCTAAAGTAAAAAGTTTATCAGTACGTGAAAGCGCGCGATAGGGGCCAGTATAAGGTGAAGTTAGGGGTCTTCCACGGCGTCCTTTCTAAGAAAAACATGAGTCCAAGACGAAATGTCGTTTGGAACCAAAGATCTAATGGTCTGTTTCCTAGTGAGCATCGGTGGGAGCTTACTAAAATAAGCTCGCAATCTGTTGACATACAGAGCTGAATCGTTTGTTGTTAACTCTATCGGGCTCAACATTTGGCCTGGCAACGATAGAGGTACTCCATATACAATGCGCCGTAACCCTGACTGGACCGTATGTGGCCAAATAGCACAGGGGAGAGGCATTGATTCGAGGAAGAAAAAAGTCCCATTTGTTACCGAACTCATTTTAAGGTGCACCAAATCAGTGGGGTTTAACTTTGGTGACATTATGTACTGTCAGGTCGACGGGGGTTCAATGGGGAGTCCGTTGGCCTGAATTTTAGCCAATATTTTTGTCGGTTATTACGAATCCGTTTTGCTTAATTCTGCAACAATAACCACCACATATTGTAGATATGTTAACGACACTTTTGTTATGTTTTCATCGCAAAGTGAAGCGTTAGCATTTTTAAATAGGTTGAATTCATTGCATGGGGCTCTTAAGTTCAGTATGGAAAATGAGACGGACAATTCTCTTCCCTTCTTGGATGTTCTTGTTGAACATTCAAGAGGAGGCTTTCTCACTACCATTTATAGGAAGCCTACTATCACTGGCTTATATGTGAACTGATCGTCCTTTGTACCCAAATCACGTAAGGTCGGCTTAATACGCTGGTACATAGAGCTCTCATGATATGTTCACCTAATAGATTAGACTCCGAACTTGATAAGATCAGAGGAATATTTATCAATAGACCTTATTGAAGACTGCATTGACAAGAAGGTTGATGATTTTAAATCTCCTAAAAAGTTTGGGTCTGCGAAGTGCCCAGTTTATTTAAAATTACTGTAGATTGGTGACAAGAGTATTAAATTGTCAAAACAGATTGTTAGAACTGTTTATTATTGCTTGCACTCTATTTCTTTGCGTTTGGTATACACTACGAGACCTGCTTTTCCTTCTTTTCGCAAAGATAGTTTGCCTTACACCCAAATTAGTAATATTGTTTATTAATTTAAATGCCAGTGCGATGCTGGTTATATCGGGCGAACATCTTTGCATCTGCTAACTCATATAAACCAGCACTACCGATGCAATTCTCTATCTATATAAAAGCCAAGTACGCCCAAAGATGGAATACTGCTGCCACATCTGGGCAGGAGCTGCTAAAAACAGCCTATCCTGCCTTGACAGAGTACAAAATAGGCTTCATGGCTTAGTGGCGGATGCCCTTTTCTCTTCCCTGCAACCTCTTTCCCAAAGAAGAGATGTTACGAGCCTATCTTTGTTTTATCGTTATTTCCATGGCAGGTGCTTGTCTGAGCTCCAATCTCTAGTCCCCCCCTCGCCAATCTTTTACGAAAAACACCCATCTAGCTGAAACCACTGTCCAAAATTTTCCCCACTCTTTATCTGTGCCTAAATCAAAACGTAGATTCCATGAACAAAGCTTCTTTCTTAGAAGTGCACGCCTGTGGAACTCTGTTCCGTCAGCCTGCTTCCCACCTGACTACAACCTGGATGTCTTCAAGTCCAATGTAAACAAATTCCTGATTGAACCGCCCTCTTAAGTAGACACTTTTATTAAATCCCCACACTAACGTACTGTACATGCAATAACCCTTATCCCTGAGTGGCTTCCGGGCCTTGATAAGTGGTGATCACCTTGTAAAAAATAAATAAATAAAACAAAAACTGTATTGAATGTAAAGCACGAAATAATATATAATTTATTGACCTTCAAGTTCAAATCAACTGTGTAATATCTGTTGTGTCCAAAAATGGTAGACTAATATCATGGGGTCTCCATTCATGTTGATGTCCATAGAATAGAAATATACCATAAACTCTTATGAGGGTTTTTACAGATAGATCCCCATAACCAAATATATTTTCAAACTATATTAACTAAAGTATTTAGATGAATATGCTTCAGTTTGAGCAATGGCATTACAATAACATTGTGGGATCTGCATTTGTGATGGACGTCCATAGAATGGAAATATTTTTAAGCACGATTGATAAGGGAAATAACAGATGAATTTTTACAGGTGACATTAATACAAATAATATTGTAAAACAAATTTTCTTTTACAATATTGTTGAATTATAATCAAACTTAGAGCCATGAAATTGATTAAAATTTTATAAAGTCTGTATATTTTACTCTATTTTTTTAGCAAAAAATATTCTTTTTATCTGAAGAGTTTATGCATGAAAAGATTCGCTATTGACATAATAATAATTGATTGTTTCAGCATAATGAAACAGATCTATAAAAATGTACTGAAGTTTTGATATACAGAAGGAATTTTTTGATAAATAAATATTTGGAACTTGGAATGTAGCTATACTGTTATTATTTTAGATATACTCTCTTGCTATATTTAACTAACATTGAGCTTTTAAACTAAAAGGATTGGTATACACAAAGAGTGAACTATATCATATTTTACCAAAAAAAAAAAAAAAAAAAATGAAAATCGCTCCAGAAAAGGTATGAAGTTACTTGATGTAAAGAGCTAAAAAAAAGAAAATTTAAAAACATGAAAATCGCTCCAGACAAGGTATGAAGTTACTTGATGTAAAGACCTAAAAAACAACAACAACAACAAAAAAACATGGAAATCGCTCCAGACAAGGTATGAAGTCACTTGATGTAAAGACCTAAAAAAACAACAACAAAAAACATGGGAATCGCTCCAGACAAGGTATGAAGTTACTTGATGTAAAGACCTAAAAAAACAACAAAAAAAAGACATGAAAATCGCTCCAGACAAGGTATGAAGTCACTTGACGTAAGGAACTAAAAAAAACAACAACGTGGAAATCGCTTCAGACAAGGTATGAAGTTACTTGATGCAAAAAAAAAAAAAAAAAAAATACTTCAAGGTCAAAAACTAATGAACATTGAGCTAAAGCTAGATTATAACCCAGAGAACATCAATTCTTCCCTCTTTGTCGGAAACATCATTCATGGAATTTAATAGTGGATTCTCCGACAAACTAACCACTTATATCCCTTGACATAAATACCCTGACAAACCCGACAAGCAGCAAAGTCCCACCCCCTACACAATAGAGATCCCTAGATGTAAGAAAGCCTTCTACTCTAATAGTAAAAATGTTTTTAAAAATGGGGGGGGGGGACCTAAAGAACAACTTGTGAATCTGTATAGAGTAACAGTCAGATAGATACAGAAAGTCTTTGGAAAATCGATGGCAGAACTCTGATATTATGTTCTACATGTGTATATAAGTCTGCAAACGATTTCATAAACATCCTGTGTGTACGACAGACGTTCCATCAGTAATGCCTCCTATTTTTTATTCTGCCCAAATAGATCAGAGAGGATACCAAATACCAAATTGTATTGTTATGATGACTGGACGTATGGACCTGAAAATTTAATTTCTTTGTTGCAGATATTGATTGTGTGAGATTCTAAGAAAGCAACCCCTGTTGAACGTTCATGAAGTCAATACAGATGATGCCAACACAGATAGAAGATGGGTTCGTCGATTTCAGAGTGGCGACAGAGATGTGAGTGACAAAGCAGGCCTTAGATTTTACAATCAAGGCATCATTTATCGCTGATAAAAGTGCACTGAGAATGATTGTGGCTATGCAGAAAAATAAGCACAAAATGTTGCCTGTTTTAATGGTATCACCCCTGTCTTCATAGCTCTTCAACATTTTAGTTTATGAGTTAAAAAATTAGGAGGCCTTACTTTGGGAATTGTATGTCTTCCAAGGTAAATTTTACGCAAGAATACACTTTTAGATTTTATGTTTATAATCCATAACCTTTCTTTCTATAGGGAATACGTAAATATCAAATACGTACATATACATACACACACACAGACATTGACTTTATATATATATATATATATATATATATATATATATATATATATATATATATATATATATATATATATTGGATATAGAGACGTGGCGATGCACATTTGAAAGCAGGGATGTGTAACAGACGCATATTTCAGATGGGTTTGTGGTGTCTCATAAAAAATAACCGAAATTATACTTAAACGAAAACAAAGAACTATTTACATTTCAAGGTCAAAACTTATGAATTTCTCAATACAAAATAGAAAAGAAGAATGTAATATCTTGATGTTTACAATTCCAGAAATGTCGATTTTTTACTAAATAAGAAAAAAATAAGCAACAAAAAACACAGGAGAACAAATACAGCATCGAGGGTGATTGACATCTTGAGACCTCTGCGTCGTTGAGTCACACACCATACACACACGCACACCTTACAACTAACAGCTACCTCTCTTTCTCTTTGTCAATGAACAAAAAACTTAATTATAAATAAAACTTATACTTTGAAATTCGTCTGTGTTGATTTTGAGAATAGCGACAAAAGAAATTTCAGATGTATATATTATATAAATTATATACACATTCAACAGCAGATTTTCCCGGGGGGGGGGTGTTTAGTCTATATAGACTAAACCCTCCGGGCCTAGACAGTTTGTTTAGTATATATGTATGTCAAGCGTAAATGCAGACCTCACATTATTATTGGTACGATTTAATTAAAAAATAAAACATATTTCTGTTTTATTAATGTCAAGCACTAACACAAACCCCATAATATTATTGGTATGAATAAATTAAAAGTAAAACCTATTTCGTTTTTATAAATATCAAGCACAAACGCAGTTCCCACAATATTATTGGTTTGAATAAATTTAAAGTAAAGTTATCTATTTAAAAAAATCCTCCTCAGTCTTTCAACTAAGATCAAAATCTAGTATCTGTTCTCTACAACATCAACAGCATTTACCGCCTGAAGTTTTCATTTAATTGTCTTCCTTTAAAAAATTCAAAAAACAGACAGACAGACATACCAACAAACATTCAATATACAGAGAGACATACAAAAAGAGAAAGTGCCACTTATAGGATAAATAGATACACTGTGTTTAGAAAATCAATGGCATAACTTCAGAATTATGTTCTATAAACCTGGGTCTGGTGCTGCCACATATACTAAGAAAGCCATGAAAAAATTATAAAAAAGAAATATAAAAGCCATGTGGCTCAGAAGAAAGATCTGAGTGTAATAATCAGGGTTTGTTTTTGATAGCCAACGTGAGGAACTTGGTCAGCATCCTGTGAATGCTGACCCTTTCCTTCTTTCAGGTAGCAGAATGCAACAAAACAAGTACAGGTCAAGAAATGTGATCAACGCAAACCAAAGACCACTCTGAGGAAAAAAATGGACCACAAAAAAATTAGATTAGTTATGGAGTGCGATTAGAAAAAGCCATCTTCACATGAAATGGCTTCTTTACATATATAGAATGTCATCGCCTCCATTCAGTCTCAAAAGACCATGAATACCCACTATAAGGGTAGCTACGCATGTAATTGTGAGGCAAGAGTTGCACAATCCTCAACCAGTGGCAAGGAGAAGTCCAGGATGATTGGAAACGATACCGAGATAAGCAGAGAGCACATACAGAACCTGGAATTCCCAAATGGTCACCTATTTTAGTACTGACCAAGCTCAACCTTGCTTAACTTCAGTGATCTAATGGAACCAGAGATTGGAGCTCAGTCGAGCACCTGCCATGAAAATAATGGTAGAGTAGATAAACTATAGCAATATCTCCTCTGCGATAATTCAAATCAGATTATTATACTATTTCAAACTAATGTTCTATCCTCCAATGCTCAATTCAATGAAGATAGTGTAGTATCGGTTCTGTTGTCATGATTTAATTCTCCCAGGCATTATTTCCTTTATAGGGTGTGGAACGAAATGTTTTATTTTGTGTGCTTAAAATATTTTTTGTAATAGGTCGTTGATTATCAAGGTTTAAGGTTACTCGAGGATAAGGGTTAAAGAGATAATCAGTTGAATTAGATAAGCAGAATAGATTATCCTGTAACCATTACACTTTACTATGTTGTTACATTTCAACCACTCGGCCCCGCACGTTGTCTGATACCGTCACAAAAGAAGAAACAAAAAAAAAAGAAAGAAATATCTGATTCAGCATTTTTTAAAAAAGTGCAAATGAAAAGCATTTATTTGTGGTTCTTCCAAGAATAATACATTTCATTATCTTTCGAAAGTGTTTTCACCCAGCCATGTGTTTTACAACAATCTGCCATATAACATGTGCTTTTTACAAGTCTCTGTCCCTGCCACCTGATGCCGGCCATAGGCAGCGCTTTCTCGCGCTTAACTTCACGCATCCATCTTCTCGGCATGCACTTTTCTTCTCCCTCTCGATCACATGTTGTCTTTTTGTTTTTCTTTTTTTTCCTTCCTGTGACGTCAGCGTTTGCACATTACTTAATTTGCATATGTGCTAAGATGGCTGCTGCTGCTGCTAATATTTTTGCCAGTCAGCTATCCTACGGCTCCTACTAATTTTCTCACACGTGCGCCATATGCACTATGTTACAATCCAAGAGGGCTACTCATCAAGTATTTGTTTACATTAGACTTGAAGACGATCATGCTGTAGTCGGTTGGGAAGCAGGCTTGTGGTATCTTGTTCCACAGATAAGACAGGGTACAAAACCAAAATTTAGTGGGTGATTACCTGTTCACCTCGCTGTTTCCGCTTTCTCACAGAAAAAACATTGTGACTCAGTCTCTGCTCTATCGATATTTTTTATGGTAGAGATTCGACTGAGCTCCAGTCCATGGTCCCTCCCCATAAAATGTTCACAACAAATACTCGCTTAGCTAAAATAACCACTAACAATTTTCCTTACTTCTTATCTGTGCCAAAAACTAAACGAAAATTCAATGAGCAGAGTTTCTTTCTTAGAACTGTCCGTCTGTGGAATGCAATACTGCTTGTCTGCTCCTTGGTAGACTATAACAATGTCGTATTCAAGTCTAATGTAAATAAATTCCTATTGGGTCGTTTAGATAACAAGCCCTACCTAAGTTCCATCGTGACTGATCTTGTCTCACAATGTACCTAACATAACTATTATTCTCGAGTGGCCTCCAGGCCTTGATAAGTAGTTACTCTCCAAGTAAAAAAAAGAATGGGATGTCCTTGGAACGAAACTTTGTTCATGGAAGTTTCATTTGGTTTTTGGTAAAGATAGAGAGAGAAAGGAAAGGTTTTGCTGCATTTGTAGCTAAGGTGTGTTCTTATTGTGAATGTCTTACGGGGGTGCAGGGATTGTAGCTTAGAGAAGCAATTACCATAAGTATAACGATACAATAAAGAGGCTAGCTTCTGTGTGAAAGAGACTTCATGGAAGAGAAGATCTAATGTCTCACTAGATTGTAAATATTTTGTTTTCTCAAATTAAAGAATTAAACTGATTCAAATTTGCAAAAACTTTCAGATTCTAAACATTTAATTCTTTTATTGAATTATCTCGCAAAAATGTCCTTAACATTTAAAAAAATATATACAAAATGTTTAATTAGTATACTACGAGGTGACCCCAAATTAAATGCCACTTATGAAATCTACTATTATATCATAAGAAATGTGTGTGTGTGTGTGTGTGTGTGTGTGTGTGTGTGTGTGTGTGTGTGTGTGTGTGTGTGTGTGAATTCCGCATGAACTCGAAAATGGCTGGACCGATTCTTATGAAATTTCACACAAAGGAACTTTATGTGCTGGAGTCATTTCACATCAGACAACTACAGCAGATTCTTGGCCTCCATTCTAGGGATATGCAGGGGAGCTGGAGTTGTCCCTCTGGAGTCACTCCTTATCCGTCGTCAGCTTCAGTGGTTGGACCACGTCATCAGGATGCCCTCAAACCGCCTACCTCGAAGAGTTCTTTTCGGTCAGCTCACTCATGGCCGACAAAACGTCAGTTGCCCAAATTAAGGCTATATAGACTGCATCAAGCTTACCCTCAAGCGCTGCAATATTCTCTTCAATCTTTTGGAGACTTTGGCAGTGGACAAAGACAGTTGGCACTCCACACATCATAGTGGGATGGCCTTTTTCAACAATGAGCATGAGCAAGTAGCTACAGAGTGTCGCACACTGAGACACCAGCGAGCAGCAGCCACTCACCCTTAAAACTTAAATCCTGTCTTCCTGTGCACTATTTGTGCAAAGCAGTGTAGATCACCCATCGGGCTGCAAAATCATCAACGGAGTCACAGAGTCAATAGAAAAAAATATGATGATGAAGATGGTGTCATCCACATGGATGGACTACCATAACTAACACACATATATACGTACATCTACCGATTTATTTATATAGATTCATTTAGAATTAAAATTATCTTTTGAGTTTTTTTTTTTTTGTTTTTTACATAGGGATCACCACTTATCAAGGCCCAGAGGCCACTCAAGGATAAGGGTTAAAGAGTGTACAGTATCAAAATCATAGTAATCGTTAGTAGTGAAAATTTGGTAAATTTGTTAGCTAAAGTGGAATGGTTCATCAAGAACTTGTTTACATTAGAGTTGAAGATAGCCATATTATTGTCAGCTGGAAAGCAGGCAAACGGAAGAGAGTTCCACAGGCATGCAGTTCTAAGAAAGAAGCTTTGTTCATGGAATCTACGTTTAGGTTTAGGCATAGATAAAGAGTGGGGGAAATTATTGATAGTGTTTTCAGCTAGACGAGTGTTTCTCATGAAAGTTTGGTGAGGGAGGACCATAGATTGGAGCTCAGACAAGCATTTGCCATGAAAATAACAATAAAGCAGAGACAGGTTCGTAACGTCTCTTCTGTGAGAAAGAGGTTGCAGGGAAGAGAAAAGGGCATCCCTTACTAGGCAACAAAGTCTATTTGAACTCTATCAAGGCAGAATAAGTCCTTTCTAGCAGCTCCTGCCCAGATGTGGCAACATTACTCCATCCTTGGATATACCTGGCTCTTATATAGGTAGAGAATTGCATTCAGCAACCTTGGCAACGGATTTTATGTACGTGTTCCATTTCAGATCAGGAGTAAAGGTCAAGCCCAGAAGCTTGTCAAAACATGAAGCCTCCCCAATTCATTCATTTTAATTGATCTCAGATGGGGATCAGAGCGTTGATGATGTAAAGATAGGAATATGATAGATTTTAATCAACACCTTTTTATATCTTTACATATATCCCTGAGTGGCTTCCGGGCCTTGATAAGTAGTGATCACTGTGTAAAAAAAAAAAAAAATTTAATCAACACCTTTTTATATCTTTGCATATAAGATAGGAACAGTTATTCCGTTATGGAAAAGAACATTATAGCTTTTATCAGTCAAATATTTACACACAGAGACACGCACATAACGTAACGGTAAAAGAAAAACTGTAGCTCTTATATCTCAATGGCAAAGTGCTTTGTTTGAAATAAATAAAAGTGAAAAAAAAAAAAAGAAATAATGCATATCATAACACTTGTAAACTTTAATACCAGAAGCTGCTGTTGTTAATGTGAATTATATATAACTTGCAGCACCAGTAAAAATTCCACAGAGACTCATTCATATGTAATATATTGATGTTGGCATTCTGTAGATGTTCAGCGTAAATGGAGACGCTCTGACATTATTGAAGCTCTTTTGTTAAAACTGCGAAAGTATTTATCTAAGCTAGCAGGGACGCCCGGCATAGCCTGGTTGTAAAGTACGCTCAAATATGATATTTTAATTCTTGCAGATTTCGTATAGATTATTAAAGAGTTAATGTTCTATAAATTTTTATATATCATGTATCTATATAGAACTTGAGTTCCCTCAGCTATAATTCAAACCGAAACCAAAACTTATAAAGAATTCTTGGTAAAATTATTTATAAAAAAATAAATAACTTGAGTGCCATTAGCTATAATCGAAACCGAAACCAAAACTTGTGAAGGATTCTTGATAAAATTATTTATTACAAAAAAATGGAAGTCCATAACAATTAAACGACAGTTACTCAGATGTAAGCGTGACACACAAAATAAATAACATACGCTATCCTATTGATATATAGACTAGCAGAACTACCCAGTGTTGCCCGGGGGAAAAAGTGTAATTAAAATTTCTATCCCTCTACTCCGCCCTATCCATTCCTCCATCTTGCTAACTCATCTGCCCCCACCAATTTCTCTCCGTTGAAAATAATAATAAGTCATTAACCTCTCCTTTGGAGAATGTTGGAAATAGCTGAAAAAAACAAAACGCCCTTACACTCTGGTCCTGTTACCACCGAAAGAATAAATATTTTTTCTATTTTGATTTTAGATATTATTCATCCAGAACAACACTGATCAAGAATATATCAACTTTGTGAGTGTTTGTTTCGTAATTTTACTTCTAACTGGATATACAAACACACGTACACACGGACAACTGCCATTTATATAATAAATATAAATCCATTGAGATATTTATATTGCAAAAAGAGAAGGAGAAAGATTTTTAGGTTTTATTTGTTTACTCCAATAAATTGTTAATAAATTTCATCTTTATCTATACTATAAAAGGGCAGTTTTCACTCTATTTTTTTCAAGAATTTCTTATTTTCTTCTAGCTGGGGATATGGCATTCTACAAGATACCAGACATTCATCCACTATGTTATAAATTCCAACTGAGAAATCTTTTTAAGATTCTAACCGGTCCTTTAAGTGAAATTCCTTGCATTTCACTTGCACTTGGTTTACCGAGTATATTCGCCAGGTAGTTTTTGAAATTTTTTTTTCATAAGTCTGGTTGCTCCTATAATTATTGGATCCCAGTTCCTAATATCCCAGTTTTTCATGTTGTACATAATAGCTTAGTATTTCGTTATTTTTTCTGTGCATGTGTTATTATGTCCAGCTAAAAGTCCAGAACAACTAAACAAACACACACAAAGTTTATATTTTCTTGGTTGGCTTTTTCTCTGATGTATAATATCTAAAATTTATGTTGAAAATATTCATTACATGGGGTTCAAATGGCCATTTATATCATTCAATGTTATCAAGACTTACATGCATCTTTTAATATTTTCATATAAAGGGAAATAACTCATAAAGGGAAGTAAGGTTTTTTCAATTGTTTCCCTTGTGCCGACATGAGTTATGTGTGTGTGTATGTTCAGAGAGAGAAATGGGCTGGATAAAGAAGAAAGAGTGGAGAGAAAGAACTGGAAGGAGAAAAGAGAGAGGGATAAAAGTTATGTTATAATTTTGTCCTGGCCCATGCTGCATAGCCCTGCTAGTCATTATATAAATCTTCAATTATATAGGTTGCAAGTAAAAATATCCCATTACGAAACCAGGCTAGGAATTTTATCCTTGCCTCTCAAAATCAACAGACTATTCTTATAATGCTCTGGTCCCTGTTGATTGCGGTGCAATGTTGTAATGTTGTTCTTATGCAGTTCTACCCTCCCAGGCTTTGCCTTCTTTCTTTGAGAAGGGAGTTAGTTTATTGCTAATTGCCTGTGGCACTCTTATTGAGGAATGTAGACTGGGCTACCCAGGCACTTTTTGCAGGTCAAAGTGCCTCTTCTCAGGGAATTTGACTTCTCAATCCTACTTTCCAACCCTAGTGTCTAAGTTCTTGCAGTGGGAGATAACTAAATATACTCTTTAAAAAATCATTCATTAAAATCTGCAAAAATAGCAGCTTTTAAGTGTGTGTGTGTGTGTGTGTGTGTGTGTGTGTGTGTGTGTGTGTGTGTGTGTGTGTGTGTGTGTGTGTGTGTGTGATGTTTTTGAGCATTATTATACTAAGTATTTTGCCAATATGCTTTCAGACATTTTAGGGCGAATCTGGTATGGTTTTGTGCCATATTGAAGTTGAGCCAACAAGACGACAAAAAAGGTGATAAAAAATGAAGGAGTTACCAATTGGCCTGGAGATCTTTTTTTAGAAGTTATTCTTAGCTTTACTAGGCCAAAATCAGCCTATTGGTTCATTGCAAAGAAGAAGAGATAAATAAAATTAACAAATATATACGACCAGAGGAGGAATATATTTGGAGAAAGGTCATTTTAAACGATCGTAATTTATTTTGTGTGTATTGTTATTACTTAAACATATCACCATAATTAATTTATAACTTTTTATTTCAGATTATTAAAACGTCATTCATATTCTTTTTTTAGCAATACTATCATCCATGTTGACCAGAAAATGACCTTCAATAGAAAAGGAGTGATCTTCCATCCTGACAATGCTCGTCTGTGCAAAGATCTAGGAAAATTTGGTTTGGGAAACCTTGCCCCATCATATATATTCTTCTACATATAGCTCTCTTAGATTATCATTTATGCCGAGGATTACAAAATCATTTAGATGACCTAAGGGTAACATCACGAGAGGAGATCGAACATGACTAGTTTTCATGTAATACTGTTTCAATTAATGCCAGCAAATTCATAACTTCGCTATAATATTTATTTGCTGATATCTTTCCTCTGAAAAGAAGAACATATTTCTTTGAAACTCTGCAGATTATATATATATATATATATATATATATATATATATATATATATATATATATATATATATATATATAAGAGCATACGTTCTTGGCCTTCAGGCCAAGATCAAAGTGTAATATCTGTTTTATTTATGTTTTTACTTTTTTGCTCTCTTCTTTAGTAGTCCCCATCTTTGTATTCCCTACTGATATATGCTTATATATTTCCTTACTCTTATTTTCATTTTTTAAAAATTATTCATTCTCCCTATTGACGTATACTTACATATTTTTTTTAAATATGTTTTTAATGTTTTATATTTTTCTATATATTTTTCATGGCGAATCTAAATGTTCTTAAACCGGTTTTTGTTTATATCTGTATAATGCTTGCTTTTTTTCCGATTCTGATGAGAAGTGTTTAACTTCTAAATGCCATGGCCTAAAGACGTTTTTCTTACTTTTTCTCCTCTTGCTTCCTTATTGGACTGATGATACAATGAAGTTCTATGTAACTTTTATTCCTCATCTTTTTAATTTAATGTATACATGCATACACGCATACATAATTATTTACTATAATAATTATTAAATACCTATAGACATTAGTGTTTTATCCTTTCGAGAATCATCAGTGTAAGGTGTCACAATTTACACTGATTGATAAACTCGAACTCGGCAACGAAGCCATCTGTGACTCCATTAGCAAGTTAAGCAAGTTAACTGTGAGAAATATTGCTAAAATTTAAACATTTATTTATTTTTATTGTTTTTAAAGTCTGTCAGAGTGATCTAATCATTATACGATGATCTGTGTATGCAAGCTAAAGTGACCGACTTTATTTCAACTGTAAAATCTAAACGATAAGAAATGAGTTTCTTAAAGGGTTTGACATAATTATTTACTATAATGATTATTAAATACCTACAAACATTAGTGTTTCATCCTTTTGGGAATCATCAGTGCAGGGTGTCACGATTAACACTGGTTGATAGATTCGAACCCCGCAACAAAGCCAACTCTGACTCCATTATATATATATACAGGGGGGGGGTGCAAAAGTAGGTATACAGTATTGAAATTATTGACATTTTATTGAACTGAAAGCTACATATCTTAAAGTAAAAATGCATATACTTTTAGTCTTTTGTTTTTATTAATTAAATTTCCTTTCGATTAAAGTGCATGTACTTTGAATAATTTATTTTTATTTTTTCAGTTAAATTGGCAATTTAACCATGGCCGGTAATTTGACTGACGAACAGCACAGTAAAAGATAAGGTTTTTGCACGCAAGCAGCACTGTCGAAAACATGATTCAGTTCATTTTGGAAGCTTGTCAGGAAATTGATGCTGATAAAGATCTTTGTTCTAGAGTGTGCATGAGTGTTCGTTCTCGATTAGAGGAATGTGTTAACGCTGACGGCAAGCAATTTGAATACCTGCGGAAATAGGGCTTCCTATTACATGTGTTTCTTATTATACGTGCTAATTATCACTTGTTTATGCAACATTTGTTTGTCTGTATAATAAATGCCTTAAACTTTATACGTTTTTTCTTTTTTTGACCACTGTATACCTACTTTTGCATCCCCCTATATATATATATATATATATATATATATATATATATATATATATATATATATATATATTCTTTATGTAAATGCAGTTATATCTTGCTACGATGTGCAGACTGTTTCAATAATATTTGATTTTATCAGGCAAGAAAAATTAAAATACAAAAATTAAAAAGGTTCCAGACCTTTTCAAATTTTGAGGAGAGAAAAAATGCTATGATTGGCAAGAAGCAAAAATTAAAGTTCTTTTTTGCTTCTTGTCAGTCATGGTATTTTTTTCTCTCCTAAAAATTTGAAAAGGTCTGGAACCTTTTTAATTTTTGTATTTTAATTTTTCTTGCCTGATGATTGAGACCGTCTGCACATCGTAGCAAGATGATATGACTGTATTTACATAAAGAATAAAAGAATTATTCTTAATTTATGGATCTCATTCTACCTGGAATATATATATATATATATATATATATATATATATATATATATATATATATATATATATATATATATATATATATAGTACTTGAAAAATCGATGTCATAACTTCGGAATTGTGTCTGTATGTGAAAATAAGTTCAGATATCCGTAGCCTCTGAGTTATAAACTACTAAAACGAATATTGATCAACATTCTTTATATTAAAAAATTTAGCATGTACAGTGTGTGTAGTAATGCAGTTATTTTTACATACAGAATAGATATAAACTATATCTATGACAGGATTAAAGCCTGGGCCTGGTGTTGCCACAAATACAAAAAAAAAAAACATAAAAAAATCATACCAAACAAATATAAAAGCCATGTGGCTCAGAAGAAAGAAGTGAGCGTGATGGTCATTGGGGTTCCTTCGATAACCAACATGAGGGTACCAGTCGACATCTTGTTAATTTTGGTTTTTCTTACTTCAGATCACAAAATACACGTAAACAAATATGATCGGTACAAACCAAAGACCATGCAGAGGAATAAATGGACCACAAAACGAAATTAGACTAGTTATGGGGCATCATAAGCAACTAATCCATGTTAAACAAATTCATGCAGAAACATCTCCATGAGAGTGACCAGCCCTATCCTAAGAAAACATTTTATTCTGAACAGAATTTATTCTGGGAGCTAGAAGGTTTGGAAGACAGAAGAAGTGGCACTAGGATGGATTGAAGGAGAATATGAAGAGATGTGAAATTTATCACACAACTTGGGAGGCAGTGTGCACTCGGGAGAGTGGAGTGAAGGAATGGAATATGGAATGGTGTGGAAAGGTACAAAAATGAACGACATCGTCACGCTGAAGATCTGAAAGCAGCAAGAATAGTGCATCACAGAAATCAAACGATAATGTATGCCCGAATTGTGATCGAATGTGTGGACCTTAAATTGGACTGTCTTCTCGTATGAGAACCCATATTTCCACTGGAAAATCTGTAAAAACCTTGAATATCCAATGTAGTAGCAAGTCTTGAGAACATGTTTACCAGAAAGAACAGTTGGAAATAAGTCATACACCATCCACTACGACTACAAAATTCCTACAGCTACGTGCATAGAAAATGGGGCTATTAATCCTGACATAGTGATATAGAACAAGAAGGAGAATGTGGCAACCTTAGTTGAAGTAAGCGTCCCTAATGATGATGGCCTTAACAGAGCAAAGAGGGAGAAAATAACAAAATACCAAGGACTTATGTACGACATGAAAAGAAACTGGAATCTTAAGAAGATATCAATCATACAAGTCATTATAGGAGCAACCGGGCTAATGAAAAAGAATTTCAAAATCTATCTGGCGAATATACCCAGTGAACCAAGTGCAAGAGATATACAAACAATAGCATTTAAAGGGACGGTTAGAATCTTTTAAAGATCTCTCGGTTGGAGTAACTAAACTAATGGGAGAATGTTTGGCATCCGGTAGAATGCCCCATCCCAGCAAAAACAAAGTGATAAGAAAATTAAACCAGAGAGAAGTGCAAATTCTGCCACACAGAAGTAGAGAGTGTGAGTCACCCGACATCCAACTGTAAGGTTCTGCTAGGAAGAGGCTACTATACGATGTGACACAAAGGAGTGTGTAAATATCTCCATTGGACGATCTGTAAAAATTTGAATATCGAATGCAGCAGCAAATCCTGGGAACATGTTTACCAGAAAAAAACAGTTGGAAATAAGTCGTACACCATCCACTATGACTATGCAATTTTTACAGTTACGTACCTAGAAAACAGAGTTATTAAATCTGGCATAGTAATATGAAACAAGAAGGAGGAAGTAGCAACCTTAGTAGAAGTTAGTGTCCCCAATGACGCTCGGTTAAACAGAGCTTAGAGGAAAAAGATAATGAAATACTAAGTTCTTATGTGTGACATAAAAAGAAACTGGAATCGTAGGAAGATCTCTATCATTCCAGTAATTATAGAAGCAACTGGACTCATGAAAAAGGATTTCAAAAACTACCTGATAAACATACCCAGTGAACCAAGTGCAAGAGAGATTACAACAATTACACTTAAAGGGACGATCAGAATCTTAAAGAGATCTTTCGGTTGGAATATATA